>NC_090929.1:665859750-666162780 GCF_040938575.1 Ambystoma mexicanum
CTTCGGGGGTCCAGTCTATAATGTAAGCATGTTTCCTTCTCGTGCAAGACAGAACATCCAAGGGACGAGTCACATGTTCAGAGTTTAGTCACGTCATTTATACATTTCTGCAATTTATGCAAATACTAAGCCGCACATGATGAACTGGTATAGTTCCTGCGACCAAAACAAACCTTGCATTGAACATTGTATGGTTCATTTACTTTTGTACCACATTTTTATTCATCAAGATTGTATAATAATGTCGATATTTACTTTTCAGAATTTTCAACAATGCCTGCCTGTTCGATTAGCGGTTGCCCTTCGAAGACCCATGCTAAATCTGAAGGCACTACAATGCATGTATTCCCGAAAACTGTTGATCGAATAAGAGAATGGGTCAGACATTACAGATATCCACTGGATGAGCTGGAAAGTAGAGTCCAACAAGACTTAGAGGACAAGAGGGGTGATCGATACTGCATCTGCAGCCGGCACTTTTCCTCGAACATGTACACAACATCTTGGGTAACAAAGAAGAATAAACGGCGAACGACACAAAAATTGCTTGCGAACGCTATTCCTACTCTATTCCTCCACACTCCTCCACTGGTGAGTCAAGTGTCCGGATTTAGCTTTAGGACTTGCGGTAGTGTGTAGGTAGCCAAATGGATTCATTGATATTTTAGGTGTTGTGTCCCTTGTAATACTTTCGACATTGATATGAGTGTATAGCTTTTTGAATAATGACATTTATCAATATATTCTTTTTCGATTTCATAATCCACAAACAAAATCTATATGTGGGTACAGGGAACTGTGCTATATTGCGCATTTTCAATAGCATTACTCTCAAGTATTCTGTCTCCTTACATGGCAATTTTTAATATTGGCATTTCATTATCAATCAATTATTTACCTTTACAACTGCTTGACTATCCCTTGAATCTGAAGCAAGAACATTCTACATCCGTGACGTGTTCGCAGTTATCAACCACTTCTAGCGCATATCAGGTAATCTAACTTGGCTATTCCGCTACAGGCTTGTTTTATGCATGTCAAGTAATATTTTTATTGTATTGTGTAATTATTTTACCGAATGTTTGGTTAGTGCTTTCCAATTGATATACACCTTAGTAATCGTCCACTGGTGTTTGTTTTCAGTTATAATTAGTGTTATCCATAGTAATGCAAGTACTGTCTTTCAAGGAGATGCTGATGCGTCCACCACATTGACAACATCCCTAGATGTACTTCAGCAGCACGAGGTATGGATACTGACAGCTCCATCGAACTAGATCATCAGAGCTGGAACACTTGCCGTTTTATTGTTCTACACAATGTTTCATTCGTGGTTAGCCATTGATATGTACCTGTGCGGTCGACCCCAAGTGTGTGTTATGTTTTCAATATTGTAATCCTTACTAATGCAAGTACTATGTTTCAGGCAGTTGATGGAGCGTCAACCCCTGCACTTGATGCGGAGCCTGACATTCAAGTAATTCCAGGGGAAGTGGAAGCGGGACCTTGCGTATACGAATCGATGCAACAGCTTTCGGAAGTGCGCACTACATTTACAACATCCCTACATATTCTCTGGCAGCACGAGGTATGGATACTGACAGCTCCATCGAGCGTCATCATATAACGTGATTCCATTTGCTATACTTTCTTCCCTATTAATGCAAGTACTGTGTTTCAGGGAGACGACGGAGCTTCCTCTACAATTACAACATCCCTTGTAGGTGATGCAGATGTAAAGAAATCGGAGAAATAAGTCAATGAAATCGGACCATATTTACATATTCCTCAATTCTTTTAGACAATGCATCATTTGTGGTTATCTCTTTATATGTACCTGTGCCGTCGACCCCAAGTGTGTGTTATGTTTCCAATATTGAAAACCATACTAATGCAAGTACTATGTTTCAGGGTGTTGCTGATGCCTCCTCTCCAATACAACCATTCATTGCAGTCCATGCGGGGCCAGAGGTATGGATACTGACAGTTCCATCGAACTAGATCCTCAGAGCTCGAATACTTGTCGTTTGATTGTTCTACACAGTGTGTTTGTCCTCACGTGTGTTTTATGTTTTCAATATTTTGATACATAGTAATGAAAGTACTATGTTTCAGGGAGTCGATGGAGCATCATTGCGTGCGGTCTATGCGGATCCAGAAAATATAGTTGTTGCAGCGCAAGAGGAAGGGAAGACATGCGGAAACTAATCGGACCAACAGCGTGCAGATGTTGAAGTTCGAGTCAAGAAAGTTGCAAAGAAAAGAAACAAAAATAAGCTTAGTTACAAACAGTTCATAATTTTAGGAATTGTTTTGTGTTGGGGACTATATTATGTTTTTTTCCTGTCAATTGTACTGTACTTTATATTGTGTTTAAAATGAACATCCTGTGAAAACAAGGAAATAATATGAGGCAGGGTAACCAAAAAGGAAACACACCAAACACAGGTTACAAAGGAACATACAAAGTACTTTATTTTATACTGAATCCAGTTACAAAAGAACAGAACAAAATTCAGATAGCTATCGACCCTCAGTACAACACAGCGAACTCCGGCGTGGTTCGGTGTGCTCAGTGAGTGCAAATATTCATTGAAACAGTCGGGCTTTTATACATTTCTCCAGCCTGTTGTCCAGCCTTTCTTCAGGTTAACAATTCCATAAATAAGTTACTGCTCTAGGGTCCCTTGCCAGGTCAAATCTAGTTCATCTTAGGTTTATACATTAACAAGAAGAAATGGTAATAATGTATGCTCTAGGCCTAACATTACAATGCAGGACTTAGTTTATACAATGTAGTTAAGCAGGTGTTCTCATTCAATTATAGATCAGTTTCGGTGATACAGGTAATCCATTGCACACGTCAGCAGAAGGACAAGGTCTCAGCTCATGACCCTAAGAAGTGGCCTGCAGGCAAGTTATACATTAGCTGTACAGAGGTCATGACAATCAAGTTCTGTTCTGAATAACATAGGCTACCATTTTAGCTCACATGGTGACTTTATAGAGCAAGAAAACCTAAAATGGCGGCTTGACCCAAAATTACAGTTTACAATACCCCGCAGTGACCACTGGATGTCGGACCTATGCACAGCATGTGATTCTAAGCAGATTAACAAACATCAGAAACATATATTCATAGCAATAGGAGGCACAATATAATTTCTAGTTTGACAATCCCCTTTCCAATCTGTCCTCTAGTTACCCGTGGGTGTACGAACTATACATACACAGACAGTGAAGCAAATGAGAGATGTTGCTTGCCAGACCATTTACACTATGGAGGAACTATTAATTCAGACGCGGCGTGTTGAGACTCGAGATGCTCATGTCCAATGGGCAGAACATGAATTGAATGTATCCGGAGAATCCAGTAAAGTTTTATTGGACCATTGCTACAGTTCGACCGCACCACCAAAAGAAGATGATACTGAATGTATTGAAGATAGCTCTGAAGTAGTCACAGATCAATTCACACAATCTACACCCGCCAAAAAAATGCCACCCAAAAAGCTGTCGACATTGTTGTGTTCTCCCATCAATGCTGAAGTAACAGATGTTGAAATGACAGAGAATGAACCAGCAGCAGCACACAACGACGCATCAGAACTTGATATCAGTGATATTTCTTTCAAATTTGTTGATATGTCCTCAACGGCACAGTCCAAAACAACTTTCACGCCGGATGACAGTCTAATCAAAGAGGGCAAATACATAGTATTCAACAGTTGTTTGATGGATATTATAAGTATGCTGAAATGTGGCCATTCAGTTGGAGGGGAAGTATGTGGGGAGCCATTGATTCATGTGGCTCATCAAAAACAAGGCAGTAACGTCAAAATACATGCCGCCTGTAGATTAAATCATGGGTTCTCATGGTCTGTACAACCGATGCTGGGGAAGCTGCCAGCAGTCAATCTACTGTGTGCAGCTGCCTCACTTTTTAGTGGGTCCAGTTTTAGAAAGTTAGAGTCTTTCTTTCAGTTTGTGGGACTCCATTTCATTTCTAAAACGCAGTACTACAAATACAAACATGATTATCTGTTTCCGGCCATTAGTGATGCTTGGAAAATTGAACAATTGTCTCTAGCAAGTACACTCTAAGGGAAACGATTCAGGCTAGCCGGCGATGGACAGTGCGACAGGCCTGCATTTTCTGCCAAGTACTGCACCTACCACTTTCAGGACATGGATAGTAAGAAAATTGTGAGTTTGGTGGTCGTGCAGGTGTCCCAATGTAAATCCTCAGTGGCCATGGAGAAACTAGGATTTATAAAATCATTGCAATATCTACAATCAAGGGGAATGCACATCGACCTCATAGCCACGCACAGACACGTTTCAATTGCCAAGACAATGAGAGAGCAGTTCCCACATATTAAACATCAATTTGACTTATGGCATCTTGCTAAAACAATCAATAAGAAAATCTCGGCTGCAGGGGGAAAAAAAAAGGTTTTGAAAGTATTTCACAGTGGTCCCAGTCTATCAGCAACCATCTTTGGTGGAGCTCCAAAACTTGTGAAGGGTCAGTGGAAATCCTACTTGAAAAATGGCGGTCACTGATGCACCACTGTACCAACGTTCACCGCTGACAGAAAACCAACATTTCCCCCAATGTGAACATGGCCCTTTGTCCACAGAGGAGGCACGGAAGAAGAAGTGGTTGATTGCATCTTCACCTAAACACAAAGCCATTGAGAAAATTGTTTTCGATAAAACTCTATCAAGAGATTTGAGGGGACTGACAGAATTCTCTCACACAGGAGAATTGGAGGTGTTCCACAATATGTGTCTAAAGTACAGGCCAAAGCGATTGCATTTCGGCATACAGGTCATGAAACATAGGACTCTACTAGCTGTCTTGGCCTATAACGAGAATGTGGGCCGTGAACAGTCTAGGACTACGGGAAATGTAGGGATGCCTCGCTACACTATGACCTTTGGAAAAAGAAGTAAGAAATGGGTGGTGAAACCAGTATATGAGGAAATGGAGTTCGAATTTGTTAAAGGCCTTATTGTTAGTGTACTAGAGAGGCACAGATATGGAATTTTGAGCGTTTCTGTGCAGAGCACTGATGCATTGCCACCAAATATGGCCACTGTGCCATGTCCACCCAAAGCAGAGCTTGTTGAGAAGTTCAAATCCCGGTTTAAATAAATCATTGTAATCGGATTGTCTTTTTGAAAATAATGTTATTGTACAGTGTGCATACAAAGTATGCTAACCCTAAGCCCTCCATTCACCATCCTGGGTGGCGAACAACATGGGTGTCATCTTTGACTTCTCTCTCTATTCACCTCATATCGCTGACCTTGTGAATATGTGTATGTATATATTTTTGTTGCTGTAACTAAGTTTCGCAATCTCATGTAAATGCTGCGCACTGTTAACCGAGGGGAGGCTTGCGTATTGCAAATAATAAAACAAATAAACAATAAATCTCACTTTCAACTCAACTCCTCGGGTACTTTATACTTTCCCTGACCTTCCCCCAAAAAGTAAATGTCTCCATAGTTATGGTTCTCTAGGGCTGCAAAGCTAGCGGACAACAAGGACAAAATTGGGGGCCTTAGAACGCCCCAAGCGAGGCGTTGCAGATGGGAGAGAAGCCAGTTCGCATTTGCACATTGAGGCCTAGTACAAAGATGGAGTCGAAAATTCAAGTTCTCACAGATGGCTTTACAAGGGATTTTGCAAAGTAAGAATGTACGCTCATGCAGAGTGAAGGTCAGCGGCTTTGATTTTTTGCTCGCGGGCTGAAGAGGCCCGCGAATCGCACTGACAGTATAAGGTTCTATTGTTTTTTGACCTCGAGAGACAGGGACCATGCCGAAAGGAATTCATTTGAAGGAGGGGAGCAATAACTTAAGAGACGATAAGACTGAAAATTCTGAAACTAGACCGAGTTTCATGTTTGTTCGTGTCAACGATTTTTCATATACTGAACTCAGTGGGATTTACGGACTGCATTACGCAGAGATACAATGGAAATGGCAAATATAATATAAGTTACTCTTTAGACGCTTTTATACCGGAATGAATGAATGAATGAATAGCAAGTACAACATTTGTGGGATCGTCTTTCTACCGGGCACATGGGCATGCATGTGCCCATTCGACACGCATGTAGACAAACAGTCGTTTCTCAGTGGTTCAACTGTAAAAGAAATCATTAGTTTGTGTGTTTCCGTCGATTTATTTTGTTAGTTTTCGCATTGCTTTTAGAGCCGAACATACTCCATTGCACTATCCTCGAAAGCAAATAGTTTCAGCTCGCCCGTAATAAATAAAATGAGTAATAGTAATAAAGATCGGCTGGTGAGACTAATTTCAATTTTTATGTTTTCTAAACAGGTACATCCTACCGTACTGCCAATGCCACCTATTCCAGACCCCGGCAGACTGATTTTTCTACCGCCAGCTGCAGCTTCTTGTAAACAATTGCACAACGTTGACCATTTTATGGGACGATCGCTAAGGGGCCATATGCCCTTACGCGGTACTAGCGGCTAGAAGCAACATATCGGCCTTTAGGGTGGCCTAGTGCCTAGTTGATGGAACAGCCTTGCAGTTCACCGTGCGGCCAAAGTGCTTCTTTTAACGAAAACCAACATCCTGTGTACCATAAAGGAACAGCGCGTGACTCACGATAAACTTTTCCGGATTTGCGGATCGAGAGAAAAGAAAAAAAAAATCCATTCCGATTTAATATGCCAATTGCTGAATATTCTCTAAACATTTAATGTCAAATAAATGTACTTTACCAAATGTACCATATTGCTGTTTGATTTTAAAGTACAGTTTCATATTCTGAATTGTGGCGCGCTGTGTTGTGAGTTGATCTGTGGTGGTTTCCGAGTTCTGTGTGAAGTCGCGTAGAAGACGACTGGGCGCGTTTGCCCACGCAGCACAGTAACGTCACGGAGAGAGGCGGGGAATATGAATGTTTTGATAATGTCAGGCTCAGGGGCGGGGGATATGATTTAGTGCCGCAAAAGCAGGTTAGCCAGGGCGATGGGGCAAGTGATAGGATTATCACAAAATGGCAGCGCCCTGGTGCCTGTTTTCCCGTGCGTTTAATGGATGAAAACTTGGGTAAGGTCCATAGGACATTTTTCTAAAATCGAGCGACTTAGGCTTAAAAACACATGGCCGACCCGTAGGGACAATAAAATTGTTTGACCGAACCATTCCTCTAACACGTCGGCTGGTAGAATAATGTGGACAGAGAAAAATGTCACATAATTAAATAAGGAAGCCTGGAGCACATGTACTTGGAGGGTACTGAGGAACTGAGAAATAGTATGGCATGATGGAAAATATATTAAGGACTATGTCAGAAACAGCAGCCAGATGTTCAACTGGAACAAAGGCGACCAGTAAATTATATGACTTGATCAGAGCTCATAAGAAAAAAACAGATGAGATCTAATATAAGAAAAGTAAAAAAAGGTTTAGTTGGAATGGAAACTCAAAGAAATAGTCAAGTTAAAAACGTACAGAAATTGGATTAAATAGCATAAATAAATCTATGGCAACAGTGCAGTGGCAAATCATGAATAATGCCTTGCCTAGTAATGATTTGTGCACATTTTGGGCAATTTATATAACACAACTGGAAAAAAGGAAATTTACCCTATATCTGAAGAAAACTGGACAGTATATATATGATATCAAAATTGTATATGAGAAAGTGTTTAGGTAATGAAATAAAACACAATAAAATATATACAAGGATGAGGGGTTTGTTATTTCACTAGAGGAGATTGAGGAAGTAATTAAGAATCTCAAACCATCAACAGTGCCGGACCCAGACCCAGTGCCAAATATAGCTGTGTGATAATTATTGAAAAACGATTTAAACAAATAATAAAAACAGGAATTATTCCCCTTAGTTAGATAAAGTTCATATTGGTTCCTATTCGGAAATAAGTCCTGAGAAACTCCTTGGCAATATATTCTGTTGCTTTCAACTCAAAAGAATTAATGTCTGGCTATCTAGTAACCAAATATTAAGAAAGAACAACTGGGTTTTCGCAAAGGCATTAGTACATTGATGAATTTATGGTGCTTAAATAATTTTATACGAGCGGCATACAATTATAAAAAAAGAGGACCTTTATATAATTTATTGACTATTCTAAGGCCATTGACACAGTGAATAGACAAAGATTATGGAGAAAACTACAACTGTGGGGGACTGGATAGTACCACGCTGCATTTTATAAGGGCATTATATACGAAAACATCTTTGCAGATTAGGACTAACATGAGTGCTGAGTGAGTTTGTACCAACTGAAGCAGGGATGTCCGCTAGCACCCGTTTTATTTAATATATATATATATATATATATATATATATATATATATATATATATATATAAAGTTCAAAAAAGCAGGGGCGAGGCGCGCACTCCCATTCCTGGCCAATATATTACCTGAACAAGTATCCAAAACAATCACAGGGTTAAATCCCAAAGTGTCCAAAATATTCACAGGGTTAAATCACAATAAAGTTCACAGGGTTAATTCCCTTCTTGCACTGTTGTACTCCTCCAAGCGCTTTCGTATCTGCAATACTCATCAGGGAGGCTGAGTTGCCATTCAATTCATTAGTTTGTCCTTGCTCAGAGTGTGCTCTCGTGCTCCGCCTTTTATCAGTGTGGGGAAGTGTGTTGTAAGTCAGTTGTGTGTAATTAGCAGTAATTGCCAGAGTCTGCCTGACCCTTGTGTTGGGACATGTCGGGTATACAGCTCTAGTGTTAGTCCGTTGTTGCTCACGATGAACTGCCCGTGAGAAAGTGTTTGTGTTGCAAAAAGTGGGTGGGGGGTCCAGTCTCTAGGTATCCTACTTGGTAGGATGGGGAAATGGTGTTATAAGGAAGGGGATACTGCGTCTTGCCCTTCGGTGCCCCACTTCCACTCCTCGAAGACCCCCCCATCCAGGTGATCCTCCCGCACTGATCCACCCCCACAAACTGGTTCCAATTGCAATGGCTTTGTCCTGGCCACATGGATGACAGATCCACCGGGGACCAGCGGGTGAGACCCCTTCAGGTTTCTCACACCCCTCATATGCAAGATCACTTTTTGCCAGTTTCATGTTTAAGACTTTGCAGACAGCCTCCCTAACGTATCGATGGGCCATGGGGTGGCTCAAAGATCTGTCCTGTCTGTGGCCTGGGTGAAGCAACAACAGCCCACTTCCTGGTTCTGTGTGATGCCTCAAGATCTTTGAGAGTGAAATATCTGCACCCACTTGTCAGGGAGGCTGGCGTTTGCTCAATAAATGAGGCATTGGACTTATGCAAGAGAAACCCAGACCCATACATTGTAAGTTGTGACGCCCAATATGTTCAAAGAGCCTGGCTCATAAAACAAAAATGGATTAGGCTATTAAATAAGGAAAAACTGTTTTGTATTGTCTAAAATTAATATATGGGCATTTACTATTGATGCCACTAAGAGCCAATAGGCTGCAATTGTATTCTCCCCATTGAACTCAGATCGTGTTTACTGTGCTTTCTTCTCTTTTTTCACACTTGTAAAATGTTTATTGTATTTTGTCTTTATGACTAACTTTTATGGCTATTACGCTGAATAAATTTGTATTGATTGATAAATACTATTAGGAATGCCTTCTTTTTATAAGGCCTCTTTCACAAACAAACCGTGTTTCACACAGTATGCTGGTTACATCACATACAATTTCAATTATATGTCATTGAAATTCAGTCAAATCAGATACCCTGGTAGACTATTTTCCCATATATTTATTTTGCATTTAAATAGGTGTTAAGTTCAGCATGATGTTCTGATTAAGACGTGCAATTTCTTTTATGCTGAAAAACAATAAGCTATTATTAGCCAACACGACACTGGAGGACATCTGTCGACATCCAATAGACACTTGAGGGTATTTTAAAATATCAAGGGACATCTAGATTCACTGTCATCTCAATATCAAGGAGACATCACGATAAACACCTGTTGGACATCTGGCAACATTTAATAGACATTTAGGACATTTAATAAAAAATTGACATCTAAATTCACTGTCATTTACAGGATATTAAGGAGACATCACTAAGATTTTCTGAATAGACATTTGATTTCTTGTTGCTTATTGTAGATTTCATCCCAGACGTACATTTTGATGCTGCGGCAACATTATTGTTTCTATTTGGACAGTTACTGTCATATATATGTATCTTTTGATTGATTTAGACTTTGGGGGCATTTGTACTGTTGTATAAGATTTTACAAGTTTTAAAGTTGTATGTTTGTGAGTGTTTGTCTTTTGATTAAATATTTTACATTTCTTTTGTTCCGAAATTGTGCTAATTCTGATTCCTAAACGTAGGACAAATTAACCATACCATGTAATCATGTATCAACAATATATGAGTTTAAGACCACCAAAACAAGAAAAGGGTAGTGTTGCTTGGTTTTATACACACCCTACCATCTAACCCCACGTCCCACGTGAAGAGGGCCCCTATGTGCTAGCTGACCCATGATCTATTATGCGAGTGCCTCATACTTGCCACCTGACTGCTGGCACCTGGGAATAGTGATCTTATACTGACAGTACTCAAGGGCACCAGGCCATCTCAGTAAATAGAGCTTCAATACGCATGACGTAGCAAGGACAACTCTGTAAAGGGTAGCCCTCTTCATGTGCCATGCATGCAGAGGGAACTGATTTAAGTGTAGACCTCTTCCACGCTTACCGACCGTGGGAAACCCTTTAATACCCAATTTATAAAAACTTTAACAAGAGAGGAATTGCTCATAGCATTTCGGTGCTGGACTGCCCATGTGGGCGGGACAAAGACTGATATGCAAATGGATATTTCCCATCTGTGAAAGGTACAGTGAGCAAAAAGCGTGTGCTGCAAACTCATCTCAGAACAGGTTATCATGCCATGTTCTTTCTGGAGAGGAGCGCCTGCTACCTTTTTTGAAAAACTTTAACAATGCTGATAAATAAATGTTTACCTCTCGCATTACTTGTCTGCATGCTCCACAAGGTGTAATGAACTCACTTGTCAAGTCACTGAAACAGATAAAAATTGGCTTAGGTCAAAAAGTAATCCAAGAAAGGTATTACTGGAACATTGAGGGTCGGAAAATTAGGGAAGGTAAAAGGCGAAACATATTCAATTATGGTGATGTTATTACAAGGCTGCTTGCTTGAATATTGCATATCTTGACCACATATTACGGAAACAGAAAGAAAATGTTAACTCCACAACAAGATATACTATATTTAAAAAGAAGGTGTATTAAACAGGTGTCTACACCACAAAACAGGACAAGAAGAACCAATGATATATCAAATTATCACGTTAAAAGGTATATTTATTAAATGTGTAGAGTAAAGATCAAATTACATAAAACTCAATATCAAACATGATGCATCAAACATGTAAAACATACGCTTTACAAGACACAAGGAAAACACATACTGTAGGTTAATTGTTGTAATAATTGAAACGTTTCTCCGTATGAAAATTCACACTGGAGTAGTTTGTCAAATTCTAAAGTGCAATTGGTATATTTCTCAAACTCCAAAATAAGAGCATACGGATAACAATTATAGCACAACCAATCTGGATAAACCACCCAGAAGAAGAGCAACAGATTAAGCCCCTTCTACTGGCATTCCTCTTTCTTTGCTTTAGACCGCGAGACTGGAATCCCTTCCATTTTCAGAAACCAAACTACTAATGGGCTTGGATATATTTAGTCTAATCTACTTCTCCTCTGAATTTGCTCTTTTGGGAATGCTTAGTCGGTTTGCCACATTGATGTAATCATCAGTCTCGCAAAAATAAATCTTAAGTCTTTCACCAACTGTGACAAGTGTGCGCAGATTAAAGAGGAGGGTGAGACGGAAGATACAGGAATTGTATTCATTGCGTACCAAATGTTAAATTTTCAATACAAAATCCACCGAGAATGTGTTCTCATGGATAGTACAAAAACTGCTGGATGGATAAATACAAATAAGGACTCATTTGATTTCTTTTCTTTTGGCGACATTCCATCCTGTGTCCTGGTAGCCGCACCAAATTAAAAGCTTTCCAATGAAATGTTCGTACTCACATGATGTGCATCTCACTGTTGCACGGAATGTCTGGGAAGTGGAGGCATCGTCCAGGAAGTGCTGTTTATGTCTGACATATCGAGCCAGAGGATTGGTTTGGGGTTTGAGAGATATCCAAGTGTCAAGGATGATGCTCAAGTTCTTAGTAACTTAGCTAGGTTTGAATGGGGGAGGCCAATGGACTCAAGAAAAAGGAATGGTACAGTGGTCGAGATATGCATCCTTCAAGGCAGAATTTCGATTTTGATCACAATGAGGCACGGGCTACTATCAGTACACGGATCCTCCGTAGTGTTTGAACTATGGTATATGAGTGAGTTTTGTACTATTGTCAAGGTGCATCGGGATCCAGGTATTTCTGTGCATATATGGAAGGGTGAAATGAAGGTTCTAGGAGTCATGTTATTAAGCACTTTATGATGAAAGCCTAGACAGTGAAAGTGCAATACTGGGGAATAGGACTATTGGATGGAGACACCCGAATAAAACTGTTCAGTGGAGTGCACTTTCCCAAACGGTTTAAGTGTAAGACAGGAATTTTGTCACCAGCAATAGTCTGTTCATGTCATGTTATAGTACATTAGGTGGTTTAGTATACTGCAACATTCACAATTTTCTAGACTTCTTCACACATTTGACAATCTGGTGACCATTAGTGGGACATGTACAAAGCATTTTTAGATACACTATTTGCCAATGGATCTGCTTGTTCTTGCACAGTTGAAGCCAACAGTTATCCATGGGTCCTATGTGTTGCTTAGCGACCTGCAAACTTTCTGGGTCTTAGAGGGGCAAGCAGAGTTACTCCTTGTATAGGCAAGTCCCATGCATATCAACCAAAAGCGTGGGACCTATAGCAATGTCTCAACCCAAAGTTAGCATGCAGCAAACTAATTCCCTCTCAACCTGCTAGTCCACCTGGTTGCAGAAAGGCTGGCTGAATGTCCGTTTGGCCCAAATAAAACTTATTATCATGTGTTCTGACAGGCTATTTAGATTGGATTATACATCCCATTCATATGCTCATGAAGTGCAATCTTTGTGTTTGCAGCCTGAACAGTAGCAGCCAAGACACATGACTGACTCTTCCTAACCCTAGTGGTCTTTCATAGACATGCTTCTATGTGTTCTGCAGGAAGTTCATGCAAATCCACACCCCAAAGCATATGTGTCCTTTAAGCTAATATCAATGAGTCTTTTGAAAGAGATTGTAAAAATAAATTCCCTGCGACATTAGGTGTACCATTTACTCAATGTGGCATTCGATGTTCTGCTTACTCAAAATACAGTGAACATTAGAGTGTTTGAAGTGTTTAAAACAGAACTATGTGCGTTCCAAAAAGGGGACTTATTCAATCTGTCATACGGTATGTATTGACAAAGAGTGCGCATTTTAGAAAGGGGCTTGGCAGAGGCAAGCAATTAAAGACCCAAGTTTACTTTCCAGGAGAGGTATTGTGCCTCCTGTTGATAAACAGCAAAACGGAAGAGCACCGAGCCATTATGTCCCATCCTCCCTCCTTGTTGCATCCCTTACAAATGTAATGCTGATCTGCCCTTGAGACAGACGTACTAGTCTAGCTAGATAAAAAGTCTTGTCCTGCGGTCGATAACATTCCTCTACAAATCCCCCACTCCCCCAACGCACCTTGTTTTTTGATGTCTTGCAAGAAACCTCAGTTGAAACTGAAGCTGTGTGGTTGCCAGTGCAATCATGGAAAGTGGACAAGGATGGTGCTGCCATTGTGGAGCTCATTTAAGGTTTGCGAAGTTCCTCTCAAGGCCCACCTGGGTTGTGCTTTTGCAGATCGAATGTGGGACAGTGGAGGAGAATAGCTTGAAAGAGGGGCTTTTTTGTTTTAGTCGGAAGGTCCAGTTGCCTGGCCACGCATTTAGGAGAGTCACTAAAAGATTCCCCCACTGTTCTGAACAGACAGGCTGCACCATTGTGAGTCCACTCATTGATGAGGTACAATATGGCGAAGTGGCGATATTGGATCCCACCGTTACGGATTAAGCGAATCAACTTGGTAAGCAATGGGAAACATCTCCATGTGCTTTGACAGCACTGGCTGAGTCGCCACAGGCTTGGCTTGGGGAATCTTCCGCATTATTCAGCCTGCAAGATTAAGCAGTGGCTGACATCGCCTCCAATGGTCATTTAATTATGCAGGGTGGAAGGAAGTGCTAAGAGAAAATATGGCATCTTTCTCCTCCAAGGATCAGACCGTTAACCTGGTAAAGGTGTCAGTGACTGAAGCATTGAATGACACTCAACCTAATGCTTTCCCAGTGGTTAGTGAAGAGGTGTCAATGGTTGTACCAGTTGAAACACTAATCACAAACCCCAGATGCAACAGATGCTAAGAGTTTTCAGAAAACAAATTAAAAAGGGAAGATATGAAGATTATCATTTACCACATGCAAGATAACCTTGACTGTCAAGCCATGGAGAAAAATCATGTCACAATGTCCCAAATGTGGCTTTTTCCTTCTATAAGGACATTCAGAATGTTCTCCTTAAGGAGTGGCAGGATGCTGAAAGACTGTCTTTCCCGAGGTATCTCAACAAAGTGCATCCCTTAGAGGGGTTTAGTGTGAATTACCAATGCCATGTGCACCTGGAACACCAATTGGGGAATCTCAGTAATCTGTCGAACCTGTTACCAGAGGAACAGTTGCGGGTTATTGCTGTAGTTTGCAAGATAGAACATACGCCAAAAAGGCATGTATTGTGTAAACATCCTTATTGTAAAGGCAGGTTCTTACTTTGCTTTTGCCACTCAAATTAATTTTCATTTACTACATGGGGCCTACATGGAGGAGTGCAGATTAGGCCAGGCCAGGGCCAAAACCTATCAAATATGAGATCTGATATCCTAAAAGGGACTCTATTTAGGATCTCACCCATTGAGGATAGATGCCAACTCTGGATGTAGACTTGGTCAGAGATATTTTGCGTGCAGTCTCAGTTTACTGAGTTACCATTCTTGGTATCAGTCCTATTTGGTTGCAAGTTGTGCTCGTTCCTAGTCAAGTCATTCAATAATTGAAAGCATGCCTTACTCTACAGAGGCAGAGGTAGATCATTCACCGACAGGTTCGCCCTCACAGCTAGTCTGCTCCCATCCCATCCCCAGGATTTTGCTAGAGCCAGATCTGAATTGGCCAGAGTAGATCCAGCCATTCTACCTTCTCATACCCATCCTCCTTCAAATGTAGGACTGTCTATTCAAGATGCTGGATCAGTGTCCAGTTGGGGGCAGATTCTGTCTATTTGAAGAAACCAGGCAGAATATTGGAGATTCATGGGTGCTAGAAATCATCTCCAGTGATTACGTCTTTTCATTCCAGTATATCCTTCAGAGTTGGGAGTCCTTGTAACACCAACATCAAAAGATGTAATCAAACAGCAGACCCCGACAGATGGAATAATGCTTCTTGGAAAATAGTGCTAGCATTATGATTTCTTTTTCTCACAACCCAGAGTTTTTTGTTGTTGAAAGAATAGCTCTCATCCAAAAACATTCAGAATTCTGAATAGTTTTGGATATAAAAAAAATGTAATTGATATATCATGTACTATCTATGCTATATTTCCTGGAGGGAGATTCCATAGCACGTTATCTTCTAAAAACATGTTGTTGTAAGACCTTGAAGACGTATGCCTGTACATCCATATTATAGAGTCGCCATACATCTTTACAATTAGGAATAGGCTCATCAATGCAATGTTTCAGTTCCAGGTCCTTCTATCCAGTCTCTATTTGGCTCCAAGAGTGTTAACATAATTTCTAGCACCACTGGCTAGTCATGTATCTGTATTTATCCTTGCCTGGATACATGCTTGCTTCAGGCTTCTTCCCAGGATAAGCTTGTGGGTCACACTTTTTAACAGATACATAGATGGCTCAGTTTCATCTTCACAAAATTCAGAGACATCAGCAACATTTATCCTGTTTCATACCAGCAGACTTTACAAAAGACCACCACTAGTTATGGAAGCAGGGCAACAAGGCTGCACCCCCAACAGTTGATTGGGGCCGCTTTTACATGCACCCCTCATTCAAACCATTGTCCCTGTCCACCCAGGGATTATTCCATTAGTAGCCAACTTGTGCAAGGATTTGGCTTGGTGAGAGAAAGGCAAGACTGTGCTGTAAGGGGTGCATCCCCAATAATAATTACAACAATGTCCGCTAAAAGGCTGAGGAGCAATGAGAGACTCGGAACAGGGCCAGTGACAGAGGACTGCCAGTCACCCAAAAGAGAGCGCTCATGGAAACATTCAAAACAATCCTAGCCCTTCTCCCACGCATTAACAAATGTTTCCCGCTTCAAACGGACAACCAGGTTACCATAACGTACCTGAACTGGTGGGTGGGGACACAATCCCTCCAACGTCAATCCTTCATATGGAGGAGTTGGGATGAACTTCAGCTCCACTCTCTGGGGAAGTCTACCTTCTGGGCCCTCAGAATATCAGTGACTGTCACTTGAGTGGCATTTCTTCTGTCTATTGTGAGCAACTGCCTGGATACTCAGGCCTTCATCCTTCTGGGTAACAGATGGTATCTGCTGTGATTGAATCTCTACAGTCGAATTCTCCGTGCCGTTGTGCTGCTCCCTATATCTGGGTTCAACGGTATGGAGCTTGGATGGCGTGACATGGCTGAGGCAGAAAGGTCTTCTCTATAAATTCTCAACATTTCCCCTCCTGTCGCAAGTCCTTTGCATAATGCACTGAAAGGGAGTCTGTGTTCTGTTGGTGGAAGAATATGGCCTCGAATACCCCAGTTACCACTGTAATGAGGAGACTCTCCCCAAACCTTCCTCCAGCCTTTCCGGACTATCCTTCTCAGATCGACAGACTGGAGGTTGAGTTCCACCACGGATTAAAGGTTTTAAGGATGTCAAAAGACGTGCCTCATTCTTTAAAACAGTCTCATCTCTGCCTTTTCTTATAACTAGTAGTTATTTGCAACATAATGAGACACAGATGGTACTCTTTGTAACAGGAAATTCATGGGAAATACTCGATTTCCTTAACAATGAGTTTGCCTTGTGTCTGACTACTTCCAAACGTTGCCTGCAGTGGGCAGCCACCCATGCACTCCATTTTATGTCTGTGGTGAAACCATTTGCTGTTACATATATGTTCCTTCCTGGGACCTTTGGTGGGTCTTCATTAGCTGCAGTTTTGTCAATTTTAGCGATTACATGAGGTGGATTTGAAGTTTTTATCCTGAAGGTGGCCCTTTTTGGTTGCAATTCACTCAGCTTGTAGAATCTGTGAAAATTGCTCTTTGATAATAGCGGATCCTTATTGGAAATTCCTGCCTGCATCGCAGTGCTCATGCCTGGCCTTGAGTTGATACTTATGTGTTCTCCATATTTAATTGTAACTAGGTCAGTGTTTTGCCGATTTTCTATCCAAAATCTCAGTCCCTGGAGGAGGTTCATCTCCATTCTCTGGATCAGGCAGGCTCCGTCACTGTACAAATCCTGTAAAACATCCCAACTCCCTATGCGTCTCTCCTACCAGACCAGCCAAAGGTAAAAAGCATTTTCTGTCTCTGGAACAAGTCTACGATTCTTGTGGCCTATAATCGTGATTCAGTTACAGTCCCAGGTCTACTAGAGCAGATGCTTTTTCTTGGGCTGATTCACAAGAGTGTCAGTTATCTGAAATGCTGTGACATGGGCTTTGTCGCATACATTCATCAAGCACTCTAGAATCTTCATTAGCTCTTATTCTTCCGGATCCGTCACAGTCATCCTCAACGCCCTCCCTCCAAGGTGAAGAACCAGCCTCGCTAAACTGATAGGTAGTGTGTTGGAGAGAGGGCATAAGAGGTGAATGCTTGCAACCTGTAAAACGTTTTTCTTTTCCTCTTGTTCTAGAAAGAAGCAATGAAAAGTCTCTTACATAATCAAAAATTCCACCTTACCTTCAGGCTCCAGGAGTAAGGTTTGGCATTCATTCATTATACAACAGGAACATGATCTAACACATGTGCGATTGCTTCAACCAAAAGGCGGAGCACGCTCTTGTGGTGCCCATTCTTGGCTCGGGCTGGCTAAATCTTACAGGAGCAAATGTTGTTCCATTCACATGAAAGGTACTGGTGCAAAAGGGAAAGTATGACAAAAGTTGCCTTGTTGCGCAACTTTTGAGAAATGACACTGCAATTTTCAAGCCACTTCCTGCTAGTGTGGTGCAGTTTCTGCTTTGCATTTGTACGTTTAATTGATGAGCTAGAGGATGTGCAGTGAGGTAACATGTTCACCCTACTATCGGCATTCCAAAGAGCCTTCATTCTGCTATCAACAATATTTGGACAGGGTTCTTTCTATGAACTCCTGGTATCAACTCAAGCACATGTGCTGCCTGGGCACCTAGAACATTGGCTACAGCCTGGAGAAAGCACTGATTGGCAGGAGTGAGCATCTGTTGGCAGGAGTGAGCATCTGTCTGGAAAGAATGGCTTTGCAAGGATTAATTAATTTCACTTTTGTATAAATATTGATACATTTCAAGATCCTATAACTTCTTTGCCTAAGAATATCCTTATCTGATATTGTGAACTTTCTGAATATGGTTCCCCCTTTACTTTCTACCATTACAGTGACACGTTACAACAAATAAACATCAATGGGTTCCACAAGGGGGATCTGAATACCTACATACTCTCCATCTTGGTTTATGTAAAACTAAGTGGGTTTAACGATAAACCTGGATAGGCTGGAAACCTCCAATATTGGAGATGAATGTCCTCCAACCAGGGGACACCGGAAGAAGCCCACATTTATGCTAGTATCTTTTTATTTCTTTGTTTTTTTTACTATGAACCAAAACAATTTTCCTTAGAAATAGGAGACACTTTTGTGTGTTTTTAATAGATCTGCGTATAGATTAATAATGCTTGCATGTGTAAATGACAGGTTACTAGCACAGGTTATATTTAATTAGAAAGGGTGCCAAACAAACTGCATGATTTATAGGCTTGGGGTTCTCTTTATTTTCTCCCAATGGACAAGACTATTTTATGTAACATGATATTTTTACAGTGCACATCTTTCACTAGCATGGCCTGGTGGTGTTATGTGCTTCCCAAAATGGTTGCTGCCATACGGCTCAACATTCTCATGAAGCATATACTTAGATACTGTCATCATATTATAGGGAAAAGCTTATGTGCAAGAAATAGGCATCGCTTGGCCGGTTCAGCGTGAGTCGTCGCAGTGCTGCCATTCAATACCAAGTGCAGCCTCAAATGTCCAAGTCATCCTACTTATTCTGGGTACAGCCAAGAGGGCGAATTAGAGGGCCAGGAGCCTCACCAAGCCAGTTTGTGATGGGCACGGGGTGATATGGGGAGGATTCCGAGTCACGCACACTTTGTCCCCGACATTTGTCAGGGACAGTCAGTCAGAGGTGAAGTCTATACAGACCCATCCCCAACTGAAAGAACATGATTGCCTTGTAGCCAAACCCAAAAACCCAAAGGAAGAAAATGTATTAATCAATTTATCAACAGTCTTACACGCAAGATACTTTTAAAACTCATGCCGTCACTGCTGCAATACATTCTGAGATAGGCAAGAAGTCATCTCAAAAGGCAAAGAAAGTAGAAGTTTCCCAAGCCATGAATGCCCATGTGTGATACTATGCTGCTAGTTTGTGATGAGCTGCCAACAGGTTTACCCACGAATTATACAAATGTACTGATCTACTGTCTACCCGCAGAGTGTACCCTCACAGATACAATTTGCTCCTTTACCAAGGGCGAGTGTTATTTTCATGTGCAGAAGGGTTAGAGAGCCTGTGAAGTGATTTAATAGCAGTCGGGTCTGGTACTGAGGAAGCAGGGGATATGTGTCCTTCCCAGGCATTGCCAGTTAGGGACACTTAGGAGTAAATCGATTATAAAAGGGTAGATAGCCATGATAAAGTCTTGGTTGGCCTCCAAAGGGCAATGTAGAAGAGGCAGCCAATCCCAGATGCTAAGCAATTCCAGAACATATGTGCAGACCATCACAAAGAGCTCAGCTCAGGTGGAGGTAACATAGCCCTAAAATTCCCACAGACACGAGTCAGTTAATGTGGATTGTTGGAGAAGGAGGTTGGAGTTTGGAGGCAGTTGGCACAGGGAGAAGATTTGGGAGAGCAAAGGCTGGAGACGTAGAAAAGGCTAGAGAGACAGGGGATTAGTGGGGGAGAAAAGGCTGGTAAGCAAGGATTTGGAGGCCAAAAGTAGTACTGAGCAGGAGGTGGTAACATCAGAATTGAAGGCGTTATCGAAGAGGGAGTTGAGGAAGCAGTAAAATCAGGAGATGGAAGTGATATTGAAGAGGAGGAGGTAACATCAGGAGGCAAATTATTAAAGAGCAGTTGGTAAAATCAGGAGGCAGAAGTGGCATGGAGGAGGATGTGGTGCTATTAGGAATGAATGGGGTTGTTAAGGAGGAGGTAATGTAAGGGAGGAGCAATAGTATACTGTGGGAAGTGGTCTTGGTGAAAGACCTGAAGGAGAAAGATCACCCTGGTAGAATGAAGGGAGAGGACTTTGGCTTCCCAGAAAAGGATGGCGAAACAGGAAGGGACTTAAGGAAATCCATCCATGATATGGCTAAGGTTCTATTTGGTGATGACCTGATCAAGGAGCCAAAGATAAATAGCGCTCACAGAGCAGAGGGATCAGCGAGAGGGCCGAGATCCGTCTTGGCCCATTTTCACAACTACCCAGAGAAGATGAGAATCCTTGAGAAGGCTCGACAGTCGCCCGATCTGACAGGGAGCCACCAGAATCTCGATTTTCCAGGACCTCATGCTTGCAAGACGCAGGTTGTGTGAACCACTTGTGAAATGGGTCAACAACAAAACGGTCCAATATAGGTGTGGATTTCCCTTTTCCATCTTTTTTGAGAATTAAGGCTATATAAGCTGGTTACAGCAAATGACATATGGTGGGTATGAATTAATTGGTGGGGATTCCAGAGAAACTGCCCCAAGAAAAGGACGCTGGGCCCGCTGGGGAACCATGGAGCACCAAGACCCCCAGAAAATGCTGCATGCCAGGCTCGAGGAAATTCATGAAACTGAATACCTCACCCAGAGAACCTTCCTGAAATTAGTTAACAGCCAATGTTTCCAAGCCGTTAAGGGTCTCTCCTCACATGAGTGCCCGAGGCTGCCCTGTCAGTGGGCTTGTCAACATTGGGCCTGTATGAGTTTTGGGGGAGGAGGGTCATAATGGATACACGAGAATTGGAACATGGTGAACGGGGGGTGTCAAGCAGAGGGGGCAGTGGGTGGGGGTGATGCACTCCTGCCTAGCATACTATAGAGAACATCGAGGAAGAGTTTTAGATACTAGAGGGTTGGAGAGAGGGGACTCATAAGAACCTTAGATGGTTAGAGATGTGAAACCTTTCGGTTAGAAGGGTCTGGTTGCTGGTTATATCGTTTGGGTAGGGGGCATACTCTCCTGGTGGCTTATTTAGGGTTTGAGTCTATAGTTGACTCATTCACTATGCAGGGGGGGGGGTGCTTGGAATGTTGTGGTGTAAGTTGGGGTGATTTGTCCCGGGTGTTCAGGACTTCCTGGTGGTCCAGTGCACAGCCTGTGATGACAAGGCAGTGGGTCTGGATGCCTATGGAGTGAAGGGGTGGAGCTGTGGGGAGGGGAGTTTGGCGACTGGGGGGTGTTTTTGTTAATTTTATTTGTATTTGTATGGTGATAATTTTCCACTCCATCGAATGCAATGGGGACATGTTGGAATTGCAAAAGAGTTAAGGTATCCCACGTCTTGTGTCAACGCTTGGCAACTAAGGAAGGGGACAGTGGTGGATCCCAATTTATCTGTCAAATGGCAGGTCACAAGGTTAACCTAATGATTGGTTCTCTAATTGACCGGGGTATTAACCCCCCCCCCCTATGAAACGCTTCTTAGTGGTGGAGGAATTTCAACATTCAGGCCTTTTGTGCTTGGTTTTTAGGAAACTATTTAGGCTAGGGGTAGGGAGCCTATGTTGAAATCAAAAGCAGTGGGGGAGGTAATTAGTGCTTCTGGCGGGACAAAAAAGAGGGGTGTTGGCTTATTTTGTCTAGTAGAGTTAGGCTGATGGTGGAGAAGGCACTTAGGGATCCAGAGGTATTTTCATCAGAGCACAGTTGAAGGGGAAACCTATAACAGTGGGATCGGTCTACATCCCGAATAAGGGCAAATTACATTCTGGGAGATAGCCAAGGAGAAACTGAAAGGCTTTGTGGATAGCCTCCTAATGGTGGGAGGGAACTTTAATATGGTGTTTGACCCCCTTAAGGACAGAAAGCAGATGAAGAACCTAGCGGTAATCTCCTCGCAGAGAACGGAGTCTGATAGATTTAACCAGATTAATCAGGAGCTTGGCCTGACCGATTCACTAACCCCCTTGAAAATGGGAGCCCAGATATTTACTTACTAGTCTCAGACACACGACTCATTTTCCAGAATTGACCTTATACTAGTGGGCATCACCCTAAAAGGGTATGTAACAGAGTTCAAGTTAAAACCAGTGCTGTGGTCCAACCACAATTTGGTTTGGGTTTCTCTGGGTCCCTGGCTACGTCACATCAATGTGGGTAGGTGGACTTGTAATGTAGGACAAGGACACAGCACAGGTAGTCTTGACGGAAATCAAGGATTATTTTTAGCTTAATGATAAAGGAGATATTAGTCCCTGCTTTCTGTGGGAAAGCTTTAAGGCAGCATTGCGGGGGGTCCTCATAGGGATTGGGGCGCACACAAACCAGGAACAACAGTGCTTAGAAAGGGAGTTAAGGGGGAAAATTGAGAGTTCACCAACTGGAGGCCTCCAGAGCGGCCGAAGTTCCCCAGCTCAGATGACCTGGCTGAAGCAGTATAGAACTCAGTTGAAGGCCTGCTGGTCGAGGAGGCGGAAAATAAGCTCTTTTACCTAAAGCTTTAGTACCACGAGAGGGGCAATAAGGTATACAAGATTGTAGCATGGAGATTGAGGTAGATGCGTAATTCTAAAATGGTCACCAGAACTCAGGATGGTGAAATTGTCAGTGATTCCAGGATTATCATACTCTACATGTTGGAGTATGATGGCGACGGATCACACATTGATAACTTCCTAAATTCAATTTATACCCTGGGCCTCTCTGGGGAACAGGCAGATGGTAGAGGAACTGATCATGGCAGAGGAAGTAATCCACACAAAAGCATGATGGCGTGGGTGCGGGGGTACGACCCCGGGAGATGACGGATTTACGGTGCAGTTTTACAAAATGTACCGCTCGCTTCCAGCGCCATACCTGGCCTGACTACTCAAGGTCCTGGAGGGAGGTTCCCTTCCATATACCATGTTAGGGGGTATAATAGTGGTCATTCACCAGGCTAGTAAGGCCTCAGAGTCCTGCTCCTCGACTAGGCCAATATCGCTTTTGAATTCTGAAGATTTTGACTACAGTGTTGGGCAGGAAGATAGAGAGCGCCCTTCCATCTCTAATTCATGAAGACCAAGTAGGTTTTATAAGGGGAAGCCAGGCTATGGACAATACAAGGAAAACTATAAACCTAATGCATGCGGTACAGAGAACTGGACTAGATGCAGCATTGTTTTCCATAGATTCAGAGAAAGCCTTTGATCGAGTGGAATGGCTTTATCCATCCAAAGTGGAAGCGAAAATGGGATTTAGGGAGAAATCTAAGCTGCGTGAAAGCCCATTTAGAGCTCCCCAAGGGCAAGGATTAAAGGTAACAGCTCTGTAAGGAACACATGGTGGCAACAGTCAAGACAGACACAAGTGATCACACTTCAAGGGTGTTTATTGAACTTTATAATGGGTAAGATAAACGCCTAATCTAAACCTAAATCTAAGATGGGAGCATGCTACAACCATCAAATAATAATAAGGCAGTTCTAGTGGCGTCTTGTCAAATAAAAAGGGCATATACTAAAAATAAACTATTACCAATATTTACCACTAAATTACAAAGAGTGTGGGATAATATTCACCAGAAAAGAAAGAAGTGTTCATAAAATGAAAAGTCAGGATGGTATGGCTGGGTTTCCCTTCCCCACGTTTGAAGCAGGGGACAAGGCGTGACTCTCGAGCACAGCACACTCCAGGGCTGGGCCTTGTCTGCAAAAGGTTCACAGTTCTGGTTCAACGATATCAAAACCTTCAGAGGCTAAGTCTCTTTCCTGATAAAGTCTCTTGCCTTAGAAGGCCTGCTGATTCACAACGATAAATAAACAAAAGTTCCTTTGGTGGTTTTGCACCTGGGCAATTGCTCTTCGCCCCTAGGCTCTCCCTCTGACGGGCTCAGATCCTCTTTGCACTTGGGCCTCCCTCTGTAGGGTAAACTACGGCCTTTCTTTAACACAGTTCATGTATTTCGTTCACAGTTCATGTGTTGCTTATTTTTTATCAGAAAGCAGGGTTTTCCTTCTCCTAGCTTTCTTTCGGCATCCCTGTGTCGGGTTCACACTTTCCTTATTACACAGTTCACAATCTTACTGGAAAGCAGGGTTCCCTTCCCCTAGCTTTCCTCTGGCCCCGGGACAGAGACTTTCGATTGTATTTGGGATTTGACATAACCCTTATAGGACCACTCTGACACCTCACACCACCTTTTCCTAGGGCCTTCTGGTTCTTGTAGTTTATAAACAGGTCCCGGTCAGTCTTTCGAATGAGCACCTACGTGGCGCCAGACACCTCTGTACCTTGACCTCAACTGGGCTTTCTATAAAGTTCAAACGTACACACAAGTTATTTCTCTTTCAAATTCCTTGCGTTCAAAATGTTCCTACTTGCAACTTTGGGCTCAACACAACATAGTAGGACAACACAACATAGTAGGACATCGTCAGCATATAGAGATATAATTTCCGGATCGTCAACCAGTCTTCTTCCTTTACGCGAGTGTCGTGCACAGACAAAGTCCGTCATTGGTTCTATCACCAACGCGAAAAGGATCGGGGAGAAGGGGCAACCCTGTCTGGTGCCTCTGAATAGCGTTAACATCTCGGATGTTAGTGAGTTAACTCGTACTCGCGCAACAGCGGAAGTGTATAATAGTTTAATGAACCCTATCATGTTTGGGCCAATGCCCATTGTTTCGAGGACCAGTCACATGTATTTCCAAGAGACCATATCAAAGGCCTTCTGAGCGTCCAACGTAACCGCTACGGCCTGGACATCTTGATCTATACGGGACATGACATTGAACAATCTCCTGATATTATGGGAGGTGGACCTGCCAGGAACAAAGCCTGCTTGGTCTTCTTGTACCAAGTGCTTCATAATAGGCAGAAAGCGATTAGCAATGATCTTAGCAAAGATCTTTGTGTCGAGGTTCATGAGGGAGAGAGGTCTATAGGACCCCGCACTCGTCATCAGGTTTACCCGGTTTGAGCAGCACTGCAATGACCGCTTCCCGCATGGAAGGGGGGAAGGATGGAGGCACGGAGTGCCTCACTCCAGACCTCTAACAGCCGGGGGGCCAGAATAGCTATGTGGTCTTGGTAGAAGTCCGCAGTGAGGCCGTCAGGACCCGGCGCCTTGCCTTTAGGTAAGTCTGAGATAGCCGTTACTATCTCGTCCAGCGTATATGGGGCGTCCAACTGGTCCCGGGTCTGCGGGGAAATTTCCGTAGTGGGGATCTGGTCGAGGAGTTCTCGCATATGTTGCTCGGTGTGTTCTACGGGCTGGGAGTAAAGGGATCCATAGAACTCAGTAAATATATCCAGTATTTGTTGGTCCGCCCATTGAGCGTCACCATGTCGATCTTTGATGGAAGTGATCTGCGTTCGGCCCAACTCCCCCCTCACAAGTGTCGCAAGCGTTTTCCCGGGTCTGTCTCCCTCTCCATATTTCCTGGCGGCCTGCGGGCGGCTGAAGTAATGAACTTCGCTGGTAGCTAGTATGTTAAATATTTGGAGTTCATCCGAGATTTCGGCAAGAATGGTGGGGTCAGTACCGGTGGAGCAACATTGCTCCAGTCTTTTCAGTTTGGCCTCAGATCGCCCAAGGGCGGCTCTAATGGATTTTAACACCCCAGCCTCCCGGGAGATAGACATACCCCTAACGTAAGCCTTAAAGGCCTCCCATCTAACCGCGGCGGACGTGTCCTGAAGACAGTCAAGTTCAAAGAACGACTCAATGTCAGCTAGTATCTCAGACTTAAACACAATGTATTTTAGGGCTTCGGACTTAAAGCGCCAGGTGCTGAGTGTTGGAATGGGAATTCCCAGTCCTAAGGACAGTGTAATTGGAGCGTGATCCGAAAATGTGCGGGGCAAAATGCATGTATCCTCCACCCTACCCATGACCTCCCTAGAGACGAAGAACAAATCTATCCTGGACGAACTATTATGTACAGATGAATAATAGGTGTATTCCCGCTGCTGGGGGTGAAGTGTTCTCCAGGCGTCACAGATGTTGAGCGACTGCATGTCGCCATGCAGCCTACGTGCCGCACTAGACAGAACTCTGGCAGCTGTGGCAGTTCTGTCGAGGGCAGTGTCCAGAATAAGGTTCAGATCCCCCCCCATATAATCTGCACCCCTACGAAGCCCAGCAGTATGGTAGTTACAGTGTCAAAGAATTCCGGAGAATCTACGTCGGGACAGTAAGTGTTAACCAGCAGATACTCTTTATTGACCAGTGTACAGTGTAGTATGACATAACGACCTTCAGGGTCGATGTAGCTTTTATGCAGCACAAACTTAATTGATTTGTGGATCATCGTGAGAACGCCCCTAGATTGTGTGGAATAGGAGGTAAAGAACCTGGCGGAACCCCATGACAGGGCAACAGCACTCGGGATGAGTCCATTGGAATGTGTCTCTTGTAGAAGCAATATCTTGCAATTGTGTCTGTTGGCATAGGCCACGATCTTACAGGCCTTAGTGTGATTGCTCAGCCCCCGAATATTCCAGGACATTATGACAGTAGGCATTTCAGAGGTAGGCATCTACACACACAGTACCCATATTTCGGTGAACATCCCAGCTCCAGTGATGGTATGAGCTCCCAGAGTTGGAACAGCAAGTGGGCATGTGGCCCTTCAGTATGCGCGCCGCTAAACCTCGTGTGCCTTTTTGAAAAACCACCCCTTTCCCACCCCCCACCCTCACCACTAACCATGGATCAGCAGTGTAAACATCGCCCACCCTTAACTGCGCGCAGTTGGGCCGTCCCCAACCTGGCCCAAACTCCCCTGAGGCCCAACTGGGGCCAACACGTACCAAAGGTTTGAAAAAAAACAGTGCAATCGCAATGGGGTGCGCCGTTGCCATGCGCTAGCACGCTTGGAGCCAAATGGCTCTGTTGCAAAACGAACAGTGGTGCCGGACACATGACGCAGGCCCCGCCTGCGGAGCGGGTAATCGGGGACTGCGCACGAGCCCCTGCGGTTCCGTAACAAACCAAGACAGTTTCAACAGTCAAATAGTGTTCATCCCTATGTCCCATATATGGGGAACGGGGCTTATCGCAGAGAGATTAAAGACCTGCATTTGAACAACAGGAAGACAGAAATTGCGGTAGGACAACAAAACAATGCAAGATTGGGCCCTATTAATTTTGATCCCATGCTCAAAAATATTTAAAAAGACCTTATCGGGTGGTCCGCAACGGTCCTATCCTGGTATGGCCAAATTATATCCATCCCTGCCCTGTCTCTTGTATCTCTTCACTGCCCTCCCCGACAGCTTCTTTGGGGAACTGGAGGGCACCAGACCAGATTCATCTGGCAAAAGAAAGTACAGAGAATAAAGCATTCGACTCTCACATTACCCACGGACCCCGGAAGGGATTTGCCCTCCTTGGCTTCAACTTATATTATAAGGCATCCCAACAGCTAGTCCTAGTTGAACACGAGTAATGATTTAGGAAACTATTGGACTTTCTTAGAAGACTTTGAAACCCACCCCAAAAAAGTCAGGGACTTGTTGTGGTGTCCGACTAAACAAATCCCCAAAAAATAGCTTGATAACCCAACATTGGGAGTATTATGGTCCCTCTATAAGAAGAATGGCACCAATCAGGACTTGTCTGTGTGTGGTTCCCCTCTGGATCTCACTCGTCATGGTTTTCGCCACTCACAGAAGTGGTCAGACGGAGGTCTGGAAAGAATAGAGCAGCTATTCCCACAGGGGTCCTTCATTGATTATGAGACCCTCCAGGGAGTCTTGGGATGCAATTCGATATCAGTCTTTGAATATTTGAGGCTTAAGGGCATTTTGATGGATAAAGAATGGGGGGGGGGGACTTAACTACAGACCTGAATCCCTTCGAGAAGGTGATAGCGTCCACGATGGAAAGGAAAGGGATACTCTCAACACTCTACAAAGTCCTTGTTACTTTGCAGATGTAGCACAGACAGAGTTTAAAAATGCACTGGGATACCATGGTGGGCAGAAAGATACTGAAAGAAATCTGGAGGAGAGTCTTTACGGACACCTTTCATGGCAACCTGTTTACATCATCTATTGAATATAAATTTAAAATGCTGCTTGGCTGGTATTGAGACCTAGTCAAACGCTTCAATATGTTCCAGGGTTCATCCCCCTTGTGCCCAAGGGCATGTGGCCAACTTGGCTCTCGGTTTCAAATGTGGTGGCACTGCCCGGAAACACAGACTTACTGGGGAGAGGGGCCCTGAGCTGGATAAACTATCTTACAGGGGATGTGCTGACTATGGACCTGCTGCTAGTGTTGTTACGAATACCCCCTGTGGGCAGTGATGACGTTAGACTCCTGAGGAAATGTACGGCCATGCTTAGGGCTGTGAGAATAGCAGTAGCCCAAAAATGGAAATCACTAAGTATCCCAAGGAGGGAGGAGTGAGAGAATAAACTGCTGGATATTTTCCTAATTTAAAAATTTACAGACATTGTCAATGACCATATATGGTCGTTTTGGGATGAATCGGCCCCGCTAATTAGTAGGTGGGAACTTGACGTAATGGGAGATGACCCTGGGGACGATTCCCAGAGCAATCAAGAGAATGAGTCACCTGGTGGTGGGCGGGAGCGATGAGTGTGGGGGAAATGAGGGCCGACCCTCTAAAAGGAGCATGCTACTGAGTGAGACATCCACCCCCTTGGTCGAACTAGCAGAGGAGGGGGACTGCAATGCCGACCCTGGGCAGAGAGGATCAAATTAGTTTTGATATGAGTAGGAACTACGCCTGCGAATGCCATACCATTGTAATGTCATCCGCTATACTTTCACGATTACCATTTTGATTTCTTTCATTCTATTTGGTTGTCACCAAGTGACCTTAGGAGAGTGGAGAGGGGGGTTGTCGGGAGTAGCTATTGTGGTGAACTATTGAGACCTTCCATTGTTTATGTTGTGTACACTTTAATAAAAAATGTAAATAAAAAAATAAAAAATGCTCCCATTCCTGCCATGGCGACCAATATTTTCAGCTTGAAATCCCTACACAGTGTGTAAACTAAGAATCCTGCAACAATCTAGTGTAATATGCATCAAGAACCTCCTGTGGAACCCCTTAAATAAAACATCACTATCGACTTTTTGTACAAAAATCTCATTTTGGAAGTGCATTTTCTTTTTGTAACATGATCTTTCCAAAACACACTGTTAGTAAACCTTTTTTTCTCATATTGTTGCATCCATCTGTATTATGTAGTTCAAGACATATTTAGATGTGGCACTTTGATTTTTCTCCTTTGATGTTCGTTTGTTTGTTTATTTATTTGTTTGATAATGCGCGCCAAACCCATGGGTAGCTTTAATCACAATTTGTGCTCTACAACTATCTTTTGAGTCATTTTGAGCAAACTACTTCTAAAGTCGGTGGCTCATGTTTACTTAGGAGAGTTTGAAGTCCCGCGAGTGTTCACTATTTTTTGGTAATTTGGCCGAAGAAGTTTGAAGTTAACCAGCGACAGCAACCTGCCAGGATGGCAGGTTGCCGTCTTCAGAATTGGTCCTATAGCAGGTATGCCCCTGCAAGCCCGTGGCAGATGTTGCAGATGCTTGAAATGCTACGCCGCTTAGGTTTGGTATGCTACACTGTGTTATATTATGCTATGTCATGTCATTTTTTAAGCTGTAGGAACATCTCGTGTAATATTTGTGTGTTAGGATCTACGTGTTTTGCTTCCAAACCTAAATGCATGTTAACTGGAATCTGACTGAGTTTTGTTTCACTTAAATGTGTATGTATTCTTTATTTTTGGGACAGGATGACCATCTCCGTCTAGCCGTGCTGGTTAGGTAATGTCAAGCCAAGGTAAGTTATGTGATGTATCCTTGTGTTATTTTGCATTATTTCTAATTTTCAAGCGCCTTGAAGCAGCCATATGGTCGACTGTAGCACTCCCCTAGACACAGGAATAAGTAACAAAAACACAGAAATTATACCTGGAAATGTAATCTGGTAGTCGGACTCCACACTCCTGTTTTGATCTGAGATTCACATGCTGCCCTCTATTAACAGTACAAGGTCATGGAAGCTCAGAAGGGTTAGGCAGATTAACTAACATGATCGCTCAGCCTTAGGAGATTCCTGCCCCACAAGCTACCATAGCAATGTCCTTGCAGGCCCCCAGAACTCCAAGAAGCCCAGTCCAAGGCTTTTGTTGACAGGGTAGCAATCCTTTGAATTAGCTCATATTTTCTACCAGCTTTCCAGTCTTTCATGGCCTAGGATATTAAGTAGGCAGGCTTTGCCCTCTGTTTTCTCGAGCATGGTTTCAAAATACGAGTTGGGTAGAGCACTAGAATGTGCAGATCGCTGAGCCAATCATTGCAATAATTTAGTAGATCCTGCTACTGGTGAAGGGTTCTTAAAAGACGATGCTCGCGCATCTTGGCGAGGTTTAGAATGGGTTTGGGTAAGAACCTAGTCACCCAGGCGCTAGGTCAGCGATATTATTGTTGGCTGTGTAATTTAGATTGAACTATCAAGAATAAATGAGAAATCTCGTCACTTTATGTTTAGGGTGATTTATTAACACACTTAAGCAGACACTTGTTTCGATCCACATGGGTCTTTTTCAAGGTGTATGTGGTGAGTACATAGATATAAGGTGGGGGTGGGCTCAGTGTGGGGCATTGGCTGGTTAACCTGAAAGGCCAGTACAGGGTATCTGGTTTCAAGATACCCATGCTCAAGATGACACCCTGGTAATGTGGAAGGCTTAAAGGTCTGACCACTGCAGAGCCAAAGACATTGCTCATGTCCTTAAACACTTGGCACAAAAGCTAAATCCTACATTGTTCAGAGACTATTGTGCTGCTGACCTGGTGCAGTACAAAATCATTGTTAACATGAAAGGGGAAAAACAAAAACATAAAGGAAGACTATTTTACTTTTTTTTTTCCAGGGAGTTGATGACATGGCACATTCACGTTTCTAACATATAACCTCTCCCTATTATTATTATGAAAAGTATTTCTATGAGTAAAAGCTTCCCAGATCACCATTTCACTTTGATGTGGGATTGGGGCACATTCACTTCGGTTTCACGCCCATTTGCTCCACGTTGGCTGGCTGAGGGGCCCCTCAGTGCTGATCCTTGGATGTACCATTTATTTATTTTAATAACGCGCCACACCCCCGTAGGTCTCAGGGCACACACAAAACACAGACAGAAGCAGACTTTTGTTCTTGTTTTGTTGGCTTGCGACCAACAACTTGATCACTCCCTGCACTTGAGACCTATTCGATGGCCTTACTGTGGCATAAAACACTGTACAATGCCTGTTATAACCTCATGGTAACAGTCAAAGCATAGCAACATAACACGAGTGCCAGTCTGTCACTGCATACAGAAGGACAGACATATATGGCCCTTCTCTCTGTACATACCCTGTTTGGTCGCAACCTCCACCTCAGACTTTCAATTGTTTAATGATTACATTCTACATAAAGGAGCACAGGCGGGGGTGGACTGGCCAGTAGGGCACTCCAGAGATTTGCTGGTAGGCCTCCTCACCCTGGGCCTCTCTTGTGTGGGCTTTCCAGATTTTATCATAGGAAAGGGTCATATGTGTATTATGGGGCCACTTTGAGTATTATTTCCAGGGCCACTTTTGATCCAGTCCACCCCTGAGCAGAGGCTATATTTTCCTCACTAATGAAGGCTAAGAAATCCTATACACTTTGATAGCCTACTTCCAAGGACGGCACCACCCTGTCTCACCGTCAACTAAAATAAAGTATAGCACATGACAAGACATAGAAGAGACTCATCATAATAATCTTTCTGACATCAAGGTAGCAGGCCATTTTTATTTTACCACTCCGTTCCCTGATCTTCAGTAACCAACAACATTCACCTTTATACTAGGCTAGAATCAATATTCGGGAGTTTGTCCTCGGGTACAATGCATAGGGATACCGAGGCAAACAAGTCACCTAACTTCCAGGATGGCCCTAACACAGTCATGAGCCTCTCATACATATAACAAATCTGCCTTGGAAACACAACACTGTAGGACATATCAGCCTCCTCCCTTTTGTAGAACTGTGGTCCACCTAACAGGACTGACATGCACCGATGATATTACAAAACATTTTCCCCCGCTCTATTCCTCCCTCCTTCTGTTTGTAGCATACATGTTCCACATTTGATCCATTGCTCATTTTCTTTCTTAGCAGAGCAAGGTCTGGAAACACCTAGGGGGGGGGCGCGCGCCCCTCAATGAACAAGCACAGCCACTTTGATGCTAAAACAATGGTGGCTTACCTCAGTACTAAAGCACATTGACATAGCAGAACATTTATTTTAAAGTGAAAGTGTGCTAGAAATAAAGTAAAAAGATGCTCAGTTTCCATGACAATCAGCCTCGCTCATTCTAGGGATAGAAAGGTACTTTCCTCTCGCAGTCCCGCCCGCACTACAATCAGAAAAACAAGTGTTTATTTTTGTTATTTCTATTTCCAGCGCAAACCCTGCTACTCGAGCTGAAACCAGAACAGAATGTGCGAGGGCACAAAGACATGTTTATTTCCATTTCTAGCAGGGAACATCCAGGTGGCGGCGGCATCCAGCATTTAACTCTACGGGCACCTATAGTAATTGAGATCAGACCAGGAAGCTATGCGGGACCAAACGGTCGCAAGGGCAAAGTTCATAAATGTCGGCTTGCATCCCAAGTGACTCACTTGGGTCACAGAGTTTCCACAGGCGTGTCCCACACATGTCTGCTGATCACTAAAGGTAGGGGATGTTCAACCGTGATTATTTACTATGCATGAGATGTTGCCACTCACACTTTTATTTGACTCGCATTATATATTATTTTTAACGCTGCTTATAATGATTTCAATACAAAAATAAAGTACCAAAAGTCATGATTTTTTCTTGAACTGACTTTGGTTTTCCCCGTTGAGTGCTCATCATAATTTCTCATCTTCTAATCTAACATATATAATAAAAGGCCAGATGTATGTTTGTCCCTGTATGTTTGTCTGATGCAGTACCTTCGCCTGTTGTCACAGCTAGAGGGAGCTGTTGACTTAGCATACATAGAGAATATGGAAATTCACCGGTATGGCGCGACCACTTCCACGTGGTGGCTATGTTGGCCCGCCCATTTTGGCGCAGAAGTCTTTCTGCCGTCGTCGATTTGGCACGAGGGACGTTTGGACGTGGCTGACATTGCAGTCATGTCTAAAAGCCCTCCCGCCAAATACAAATGGATTAGCTGCCACAAATGACACTCATTGACAGGTACCATACCTGTTATCGTGTTTCATTTTCGACAATAAAAAAAAAAACAAAAAAAAAAAAAACAAAAAAAATCGCACACGGTGCGGCAGGGCTAGAGAGTTGCTGGGCTGGCTGGTAGCACAGGGTGCTACGGTGGAAGAGAGGTGCTGCACTAGTTGAAAGATTGGTGTGCAAAGGTGGTAGAGAGGCACTGGGCGAGCTGATAGCTGAAGGTGTGGCAATGCTAGATGAAAGGAAAGATGGCGGATACCACACGGTGCTGCAGTGGTAAGGAGGTGCTAGGCTGGTGATAGCTCGGGGTGCTGCAGTGCCAGAGAGATGTTGGCTGCAGTGCTAGAGAGGTGCTGGATTTGTTGATAGATCAGAGGGCTGCAGAGGTACTGGTATGATGGAAAGGCTGATAGCATAGTGCGCTACATACTAGAAATATGCTGCAGAGTCAGGGAGGTGCTGGATGTGGTGTTAGAAGGATGGTATCTCAGAGGGCTACAGTGGTATATAAAATCTAACTGCAGTGTTGTAGAGGTGCTGGCTGCAGCGCTAGAGTGGGGCTGGAGTGGATGATAGCTTAGAGGCCTACAGTCCTAGAGAGAAGATGGCTGCAGTGCTAGAGATTTGCTGATCTGACTGATATCTCGAGGTGCTGCCGTGTTCGAGGGGTCCGATATGTCAAACTGCAGTGGTATATAAACGCTGGTTGCAGTTTTTGGGAGGTCTTGGCTGCATTGATGCAGAGGGATTCAGTGCTAGAGAAAGGCTGGATGTAGAGCTATAGATGTGCTGAGCTGACTGCTATCTCGAGGTGATGCAGTGCTAGAGAGGTGCTGGGTCGGTCGATATCTCAGAGGGGTGAAGTGTTAGATAAATGCTGGCTGCAATGATAGAGAGGTGCTGCTGCAGCACCAACGAGGGGAATGGCTGGGTGATTACTTAGTGTGCTGCAGTGTTAGAGAGCTGCTGACTGCTGGACTGGACGATAGCTCGCTGAGCTACAGTGACAAAGAGATGGTACCACCGCACAAGAGAGATGCTAGCTGCAGTGCTGAAGGGGTGTCGGGCTGGGAGATACCTAGAGGTGCTGTAGTGCTAGATGGGGGTGCTGGCTGCAGTGCGCGAGATGTACTGGGGTGGATGGTAGCTCAGAGGGCTGCATTGTGTGAGATGTGCCAAGCTGACTGATGGCTAGAGGGTGCTGGCTGCAAAACTAGAGAGGTGCTGTGCTGGATGGTAGCTCAGAGGGCTGGAGGGGTGCTGGGCTGGCTGACACAGAGATGCTGTGGTGCTAGATGGGTGCGGGCTGCAATGCTAGAGGGGTGCTGTGCTTGATTGTAGCTCAGAGGGCTGTAGTGCTTGAGAGGTGCCAGGTTGACTGATACTTCGAGGTGCTGTGGTGCTAGAGGGGTGCTGGCTGCAGTGCTCGAGAGGTGCTGTGCTGGATGGTAGGACAGCGGGCTGCCCTGCTGGAGGGGTGCTGGGCTCGCCGATACCTAGAGATGTTACGGTGTTAGGTGGCTGCTGGCTGCAGTGCTACAGGTTCTGTGCTGGATGGTAGCTCAGAGGGGTACTGGCTGCCGTGCTAGAAAGGTGCTGCTGGGCTAGATGGTGTCTCAGAGGGCTGGAGGGCTAGAGAGATGCAGCCTGCAATGCTGGGGAAGTGGGGAAGATGATGGTTCAGGCGGCCACAGCGCTAGCGAGGGGCCGGGCTAGTAGCTTTTCTTTTATCAAAATAGTGTCATTTCAATCAACATCTGTTTAGCCGTGTGGTGTAGTCGTTGGTCTTACTGTTGTGCATGCCAAGGTTTGCAGCGGATCCATTTTTTAATATAAAAAAAATTATCTTTACCTTCCGTTTCCTCACGCCGAAACTTCTTTAATTTGGTTTTATTAAAGTAAGCACTTTACATTGCGTTGCCTCCCTCCAGAAAATATTTAATTATATTTTAGTAAAAGTAATAACTTGCATTGCATTGCCAGAAAATCTTTATATTTAATTAAAAATAATAACTATACATTTCATTGTCTCGTGCCAAAACATACTGGCCGGTGCCCAACTGATCGCGCCAAAATGTCCTACTACGCCAATTCGCACAGCTTCGCATGTTACAATGGTCCAATTCGCAAATCTTCGCCTATTGTCACCGCTAGAGGGAGCTGTAGGCTTAGGATTGATTTTGGTCCTGCTCTGGCAATGAAAACATACACGTGCCTGTACACCAGTGAAGCAATATTCACTGAGCTAGCGGCCGCCCCCTTCTGCCAACGGTCTACCATTCATGTTAAGCGTCTTCTTCACTCAGGCCCTTAACATGGTGGCGGGCCATTCCCGCAGGATGGGCCGCCAACGTGGTGAATATCGCCATTAGCACCTACGAAGATCACACCCCGGTGATAAGGGTTCATTTGAATAAAAAAAAGAAACATTTTTAAGAGGGGATAGCTGAAGCTGCGCTGTACATTTTATGTAAATGTTTGTTGATGGCCATGACGTCATCAACAAGGAAAAGGAACTTCACAAGTTCGGCACAGCTTGAGTGATCATCCTGCAAGCATTTTTTATTCAAACAAACCCTTAGCATTCATGCAAGATATGTATCGGTGCTAACTTGCTTTCAGGTGGCAGGGGGAGATATGGGGTATGGGGGCGCTCAGCAAGAGCTGCAATCAGATTTCTCTGAACGCAAGCTTGCACCTGTGAATACAGCCCAGATGAGGCTCTGCCAGTCTGTAGTCACCCACCTAATTTGTAATGTATGCTCGTCTACAAGCCTGGTGTAGCCCCCCGCACCATGAGGTGAAGCTTTGCCAGTCTGCAGTCACACACCTATTTTGACTGTAACCATATGCGTTTCTTGCACTTTAGGTAATTTACCATGCTCTTTCTTGTAACTAGCGCCTAGATGCCTCAGGGCTTGGTGCACTGATATAAATGCAAAAATAAAATAAACAACAACATTCATTGTGGCCTACGCCCTGATAGGGCGCTAAAAATTAGCCTCATCAACTCTTTCAAACTTGACTAAAATCTCTAAGACTCCTAATGTTCTGCCCACTCTCTCATGGTGCACTTTTAAGGCTGTCTCTTCTCCTCTAATGCACCATCTACTCTCTGAAGGTACACCCTTAATGTTCTGCCTTCTCCATCATTTATGGCTACCCCCATACCGGGTACCGGGTCCGGATTACCTGAATGGGGAAATAACGGGCCATTCCGACCTTGAAGGGCCCGGTATTTCCCCATTCAAGGAACCCGGACCCAGTACATCCCCATTCCCATTTGAGCCCCATTAGGGCTCAATGGGAATGGGGAGGATGCTAACCACGGGCCCGTTAATGAAGGGCCCGTTGTTAGCATCCTGGTCTGCTTGCGGGACCCGCTAAGGACGCCTGGTTTTACCAGGCGTTCTTAGCGGGACCCCCGAGTAGACCTCGTAATGAAGGATTAGGGGGTTAACGGCGCCGGCAGCTCTACCGGCACCGTTAACCCCCTACCACCTGCATCGTAATGAGGCCCAGTGTCTGCTCCACTACGGTCCCCCTAAAGCTAGATCTTCTCTGCCAAGATAATTTCAAAACCATGTCATTTCTCTCAGGCCGGGCTCCAGATATGCCATATATCTGTCCAGATTTCTCAATAAAATCAGGCTAAAAAGGAAATTAAATAAGGCGCAAGGTGTGTGCCCCTTGAGGTCACCTAGAATACCCTATTGATAATAATAATTGAGCATTTATAAAGCGCTACGAACCCTCAGGCATCTGAGCACTGCTTAATATTACCCACGGTGTGTGGTGCTCATTTATCGATCTCGGAAGGATGAAAGGCTGAGTTTGGCCCTGCCAGGATTCGAGCCGGCGTGATGTGTTTCGATCCAAGGTATCCATATATCTCGACACCTGAGATTTCTGTGAAAAAAATATAAAAAAAATATATATGAAAAAGGAAAAAGAGGGAAAATGAACCACACTCTCTGCAGCCGATTGAAAGGCCATGGTCATGGAAAAAGAAAGCACAGCTCACAGCAAAATGTAGGCCTGGAAGTTATTTAAATGTGTCATAAAAACAAAAAATCAATAAAAAATACGGCTGGAAGGCAGTAGAAAAAACAGAGGCAGGACGCCCGTAAGCACGACCCACACACAACGCGTTTCACACTCAACTGAGTGCTTGATCACGGTAGTGGCTGTGTAGTTATGGTCAAGTTGCTGTTTCCATAGGAAGAGCCCTTTTTGGGTGGCTTATAACTTTACTCTCCCTGGACAAATCCTCACCAAACTTTGCAAAAGAAGTATATGGGTCACCCTGAATGTTTTTGCAAAGTTTGGTGAGGTTTGGTCCAGGGGGGGCAAAGTTATAAGGGGGGTCCCAAAACTTCTTTTTTTCCCCATAGACTGAATGGGGAAAAAAACTTTGCTCACGCCTACAGCCCAAACCACTGGACGGATTCTTACCAAATTTGGACCAGGAGCAGCAGCTTGGTCCCGAAAGCGTGCTTTTGCAAATTTGGTGAAAATCCGTCCAGTTTTTTATAAAATGAGCTAAAAATAGGTTAAAAAAAATTAGTGATATCTATGTTCGGTCCGCGGACACACTTCCCTGTTCGGTCCGCGGACAGTGTCCTGATTGGCCAACCGGCTTGCGTCATGTCCGCGGACATTCGAAGTGTTCGTTGATTGGACGGTGAAGAGCGTGAAGGGTGTCAGATTTTCGGGAACGCCCGCCATCTGGGATTCGCAGACGTCCGTGGAGAGCGCGGTGAAACTTGGTTGAAAAATACTATTTAGTAGAGTGTGTTGTTGTGTGAAAGTGTTTGGGGAGGGTGGGGGAGTAAGAGATGGCTTAAATGTTTTATTTATTTAGGTGGTAGACCCCCCTGTTGCGTTTGCTTTTTCCGCAGACAACGCGGATGTTCTAAAATGTTCTAAATAAACAAAATGGGGGTGTTCTCAGGACACTATGCCTGTCCGTATTTTTCGCAAGCAAGCTGAAAGTGTTCCAAGAACACTGGCGGTGTCCTGAAATGTTCGAAAGTAAATGAAATGGGTGTGTTCTGAGGACGGTAAGCCTGTTCGTTTTGTTCGCAGGCAAGTTGAATCTGTTCTAAGAACACATCATGTGTCCTGGGATGTTCTTCAATAAATAAAATGGGGGTGTCCTGAGGACGGTATGCCTGTCTGTTCTGCTCGCAAGCAAGTTCAAGTTGTTCTAAGAACAAATGTCCGCAAGCACGTTCAAAGTGTTCTTAGAACACATTATGTGTCCTGGGATGTTCGTAAATAAACAAAATTAGGGTGTCCCGAGGACGCTATGTCTGTCCATACTGTTCGTAGGCAAGTTGAAACTGTTCTAAGGACACTCATGATGTCCGCAGACAATAAAAGTGTCCATATGGCATAGTTAAAAGGTTTGACTCTATCGGTGTGATATGCTGCGGTGGTTGTGGCCAGGGCATAGAGTCTTGGGTGCATGGCCATATGGCCATGCACCCAAGACTATGCCCTGGCCACAACCACCGCAGCATATCACACCCATAGTGGTTTATAACTTTGGGATCCAAGAACAAATTTATAAGCAACAAAGTTATAAGCCACTATGGGTGTGATATGCTGTGGTGGTTGTGGGCAGGGCCTATAGTCTTGGGTGCATGGACAAGATCAAATTTATAGGCAGCAAAGTTATAAGTCACTATGGGTGTGATTTGCTGTGATGGTTGTACTTAATATAATATACTTACTGTTTGGTTTAGTAACTGGAGTACATGTATTTCTTGTTTATTTCTGTGATAAAAGGAAAGATCATGTTAGTATTGGTATTTTGTAACAACTTATAACCTTGAATAATCAACATTTTTTTTTAACCCTCATATTTAGTAGATTACAAACTGTGCAATTTGCTCAGTTTCTGTGTTTGTTGCTAAAATCATTGGGTCTCTGGGAGAAAAAAAAATCCATTTTGGATTTTTTAAAAAAAAACTTTTTTGTTATGCTACAGTCTATTTGTTTGTTTGTTTTCAGTGTTCACTTGTTGTTTCTGGCTAATGCTCTATATATTGTCTTGTTGCAGATTTTTGGAGCAGTTAGATACCTGTTGACATATTCTAACAGTCTATTTTATGTTCTATTGAAGTGGTATTGATTTATCTGTTTGGATATTGTAACATTTTGGGGTAGTTAGATACCATTTGGTGTATTCTAACTGTTTATTTTATTATATAATTTAGTGGTATTCATGTATCTGTTTAGTTGTTGTAGAATCTTGGGGCAGTTATATAGCTGTTGGCATATTGTAACAGTTTATAGTTTTCTAATAGAAGTATAGTTAATGTTTAAGCACAGTTTACTTAATAAATTTTGGTTTTAAGAATATTAAATAAGCGTTTGTAAGATTTGCAGGTAATCTCTGCTTTAGAGTAATGGTACTATTATTTCATTCAAACCATCCACAATTCTTTTTTATATATGCAGTATAGTGACTTGCATTGGTTGTGGCTCCTGTGTGGTAGATTCCACCTATTGTTGTGAAGGTTTTCTTACCAAGTGATCCTTGACCATGTGTGAATCCAGTCAGCTTGCAGTTGTTTTTGGTACCATCTGCATTGTAATGTAGAAGCCTTAGTATTACATATTTACTATGTGTTTGTATTAGTAAGGTGGAGCGATTATCCGAATTGCAGGTAGTACATAATCTACCATGGTTTGCATTTTGTACAAGTTGCTGAAATGGAACGGATTCACGATTCGGTATTGATACATACACAAAGCGCTCATTGGGGATTTGTTCTTGTGTCACATTGTTGCAGAGAGTGCATTTATGTTTCCACATGTATGACATCTGGAAGATTTCATTCATAGGTATCTTTTTGTTTTCCAGTACTTGTAGTAAGTACATTAGAAATTCTTGTGGATCTTCCTGTGAGTTTATAGTGAATTTCACCATTCCAGCACATTAGTCCAATTGTTGTCTTATTCCATAAACACTATACGTGTTGTCAGGATTGTTTGTTGCGTTTCTATGAAGTATTAACATTTGCAAACACAATTGGTCTATACTGTGTAAGTAAATGTCAACTATTGGTGGTAATTGAAATAGACTATTCATTGCTACATTTGCGTAGCAATTTACACCAATTACATTGGAAAGTTTAAATGGACCAGGTAGTTCTGTATCTGAGTGCTTTTTTTGGAGTTTGTCTTCCTTCTTTGAAGAAGTACCTGGTTTACTTTCCCCAATAGGTTCTTTTTTGATTGTGGTACTTGATGAAGTATTAGTTTCTTTTAATCTCTTTGGAGGATTTGCAGTGACAACCTGTTGCATTTCTGTCTAATTTAGTTTTCTTTTAGAACATTTTACTTTTTGTAGAATAGGATATGTTTTTAGAAGTGGGGTGTATAGTGAACAAAGTCTATTGTATTCTGAAATGCAAGGAATATCAGCGTTTACTTTACTTGCATCAAAGTTGATTAGAAATAGACCGTCAAGTGTACGTAAGCGTGATGGTGCTACGTAGCTCATGTCTTCTTTAAAGACTCTTATCAATGTCTATCAATGCTTTGTCTAGGGTAAGACCTTGTGATTTATGAATGGTGACTGCGTATGCAAGAGTTAGAGTAAATTGTTCTCTTCGTACATACATGTCTTTGAAGAGAAGGAATCGAGCTGTTGAGCGTCCTATCCTTTTCACTTCAGAAAGTTTGTCAAAGAGAATATTGACAAACTGAATGTTGTTGTCACGTGGGTATGTTTGGAAGCCAACAACTGTACCCAGGTCTCCATTAACTAGTCCTTGATCCACATCAAGGTTACGTTTAAGCATTACTCTGCAATTTAAGGATAATTTTAATATTCTTTCCAATCCAGCTGAGTTGGAGATTGAATTTTCTAAACTATTTAGTCTCGTTGTGGCTTGTTCACACATGGGTAGTGTCATACCATGTATGTCTAGTTTGTCTGTGGCGCGAATTTCAATTATTGGTTGCATTTCTTTTTTTAACATTGTTTCATTGAATTTGAAACAGCTTGCAAGAGTTGGCATTAAGGACATACAATTGACATTTTTGTGGGCCAACTGTTCCATAACATCCGTAGCACATGCATTATGGCCATAAAGTGCATGAATGTACCGGGTTTTCAATATTGCTTGTGCTTCTTGAGATAATATACCAACTCTAATACTTTTTAAGATGTTGGCATAAGTGAGATCTGCAGATTGCCACATGTTTTCTGTTAATTCTCTGTATTGGAAATGCTGCCAAAGGTTGACATTTCTAATGTTGCCAACAATTTTACGGCAGAGTTTGTGTCCTAAGGTTTTAAAAATAGGCTCACCTTTCACTGGTGTCAATTGAAGAAGATCTCTGAAAACAATGCGTTTTCCTCCAAAGAGCTCTCCATAGTTTGTTTTGAGTACTACTTGTAATCTGAGGTGAATCAAGGCCAACATTAGGTTGGAGACCATGCTCACTTCATCTATTAGTAGCATTTTCATTTGTTTTAATACTCTGCATAGTTCCATTGCAGCTTCTGTAGAAAGTTTGTAATCTAATTTGTTTTGGTGTTCGACTGGCAGGAGTAGTAATCGGTGTAAAGTGACACCGCCTATGTTGTAGACAGCTAAACCTGTGGGGGCAGTGACAACAGCTGACAGTTTGTTGTTTGTCAATTGTTGAAGGAATTTACTGATGATTTTGATTTGAATGTTTTGCCATCGGGTTTTATATTATTTTTGTATGTGAAGTTTTGGGTTATGTGGTATAGACACGGTTTCTAAAGTGGTACTTCTGTTTGTGTAGTATGTGTCCAGCAAATTGTTTTTTTAAATGTCTTGGCTGTTGGGATCATGTTTGGCTATTGTTTCTATATCTTCGTATGATTTTAAAACTCTTTTTCTAGATTTAGCAGGACCAAGACTTAGCCATACTATATTTTCAGATTTTCCATACAAAGCAGTACCAGTTAAATGATCTGCTGCTTCATAGGAGCCACATTCTCTATGGGAGAGCATGTTTATGCCCAAGCTGTATAATGAGACCGTGTTTTGTCTGTTGACAGGTCATTCCAGAGGTCTTGTAGCTCTGTTTTTTATGCTTTGGTTAAGTATGCTGTAACATATTGTGCAACTGCAGTGGAATTGTCTGCAATGTACTGCACATCTAGGTTTGCATTCCATAAGTGGGCAATGATTGCATTGTAATCATTGATATATTTTCTTCTTCTGTTCTTTTTATGTAATATGTATTTTTAGGTGATTTACCATTAACACTATGTCTAACTGAAGACATGAAGTTGTTCACTTGACCGGTTTTTGTAACCTGTCTAGGTAAACCAAAGCAGCATTTGGTGTAGTATTTCCCTTTGTTTTTGTATTTGCGATAATATTTGCCACATTTGTGTCTTTGAAATTGTAAAATTTGTGCTTGAAGATCACCATTTGTTGCTTCTGATGGAATTTGACAAGTGATACATTTTTCAATAAACTGTAAAACAGTGGCGTCACTGTCTTGACCAAATTTAGGAGCATCTTTAATCCATAAAAGCATGTAGCTATGTGGTGCTCCTCTGGCTTGGTATTCTTTTCTCCAAAAGAAGTGTTGCACTTCTCCAAAGGGAGGAGCAGTTTTATTACAAATAAAGTGTAGCATAGCAATGAAGCGATGGTGAAAATATCTTGAAACATTAACAGGATCTAGAGAACAAAGTTCTCCAGGTGTTAGTATATCTATGTTTGTTTTGTTTTTGTTTGATGTGCATAGGAAATCATGTAAATCTTCCCATGCATATTCTGCACAACTTAATGTAACAAACCAAGTGGGTGGGCCAAGGTTTCTTATCATACAACGTACATCTCTGTGACGTTGAAACCAGTATTCTTTAGTACGACGCATATTTGCTAATAGATTTGTAATATTTGATTGTAAAACCTCATCTTTTTGCTGCACTTTTTGTAATAATTCTGTAGCTGACATATTTTGAAAGTGGGATCCTGATTTTAATGTGTGTGCAACTCCGTAACATAAAGTTGCTAGTTCACTTTCAAAGAGTAGGTGGAATATGTATTCCACATTTTGTCTAAATCTGGGATCTTCAGAATACATTCATAATGAGTAATATTCGGATGCTGTTATTTGAATAGGTCTATCATCGTACCTTCCTCCTTTGCCAGTAGGAAAAAGTAGAGGAAAAGCACGTGCTTCTATACTTTTTTCCCATATGCTGATTGGTGATCCTTTTGTTTGACGCATTTGGTACGTTTCTAGTGCATCTTCTACGGTGTCAGAGTGCAATGGGTGAATTGTATAATGGTCTAAAGTATTGGATATTGTAGCAGGATCTAGGAGCTCAAAATTGACCAGCTTCTTGTGTCTCTTGAATTATTTCAGTGGTATCCTTCAAGTTTTCTTCAATATTAATTTCTTTGTAGTATTCATTATTGTCTTTTAGATATTGCAAAGCTTGTCTAACTTTATGTAAATCTACCAGTTAGGTACACCATTTACTAAGATAATTAAAGATTGCTCCATTGGACGTTGCACTCCTAGAGTGTGCACATTTTCTTTTAGATCGAATGGTAAATACACTACTTTTCCACAAATACCTTTCACTAATTCAGAGGGAGGTAATTTTGCTGTTTTTGGTTAAAGGCGTATTATTGCTTGAAAGGGGTGCACTGTTTGAATTATGATGCGCTCACATAAATTGAGTTGTTGTAGGGGTTTTGGTAGTGGAAATAATTCCAAATTATTTCTGATAGCACGTGAAGGAGTTTGGTTGTTAGTTTTGTAGTGCAGTAACTGCAAAGTATTAAGGGGTCAGTTATTTCATATTTGTTTTCTGCTATAAGGTAGAGAGCTTATTCAAACCATTTAGAATCTTCATTGTCTTCTATTTTATATGTTAGGTCTACAGTTTTTGTGTTACTTTTATAAAAAGTTCTACGGCAACATACACACACATGGATTGGTACTTCAGCAGATATACTTTTGAATTTCAGTATTTCTTTTTTGTATTTGTGTAGTAGAAGGTTGCAATGCATAGAATAGTTGCTAATTTGCTTTAAAGCTATTTCATTCTATAAGTGGCTTTCACTTCCAAAATATTTTTTCTGGATATAGTCGATTTCTTCAAGTAAGTCTTTTGCTGTACCATGCAGAAACATTTTATTTAAATTGGCTAGTGCTAAAGCAGGACTTTTAGCATAGTGCAGTTTATAGACTAGATTTCTTATAGTTGAATGATGTGTTGATATCATTTTGATATAATGGAAGGTGGTTTTGCAAGTAGGTCCTGAAATGCAGGCCAATGAATGTCCTTGTAGTCCTGTCTACTTGCGCACTGGACAGGTATCCAAATTTTGCAGTAGTTTAATTTTCATTTTGTCTTTGCCTTTCACATATTGATTGAGGAATTGGCGTAAAGACTTGAAAGATTCTTTGGGAATGTTACAAATTGATGTGCATGGCCATTTCTATACTAGCGTTCTGATTCAGTTGAATGGAGAGGTAATTCTAAGTTTTCTGTTGATATTTTTGTAAGCAGTATTTCTTGTTCCATTATGGTATTATTTACTTTTTCATAACCTCGGCCACTGCTATGTATGGCAATTGTATTTGTTTGCTTTTGTTTGTATGCTTCTTCATTAAAGTATGGTTCTGTGCTCGTAGTGTGACTCCATTCACCTCCACAGATACTTAAGAAGTTATTTCTGTTGACATTTCGTTTATTGAGAAATCTTTTTTGTAATTTAGTCATTAGTTTTGTTAGTGGTTTCATTTTGTTTAACACTAATATAAATAACTTTCTTTTGAGAAGGATTGCACTGTCCATCAACACTTCTAAGATTAATTTCCTACAGTAGGTTTTAAGGGTTGAGTTTGATTTCTCTCCTGTTTTTATAAGATTTTGAAGGACTCTGTGACGGAACATTTTTGCTAAAATACTTTTTTTAGTATGATTAGTTTGCACTATATCAAGATTTATAGGAGCAGTTTTATCTGTAGTGCAAGCTGATTTTTTGTTAATTGTTTTGTGGTTTGTTTTACATTTTGATAGAGGAGGCAACGTTTCTGTACTTGAAGCTTGTTTTGTTTCCCTAAATGACTGTATTAGATGTTTTGTTTTAACTTTTTTTTACAAATTCTGCTAGAGATGGATGCTTGTTTTGGACACTTCTATTTTCATTTGCTCTGTTCCTGCGTTGCTTTCTACGGACTTGATTTTTGGTAGGCATTCTTTAGGGTCTGTTGAAAAAAATAAAGAAGGTATTGGTTGGGGTGTTCTTATTGTATGTGTGCTGTGTGCATGAGTGTATGAGTAATATAATAAAGATGTATGTAATGGTGTGTGATTGTGCATTGGGCAACTTCAACTATTTGGGATGGCTATTCTTGAATTTATGTGCTACTAAACTGGGGTTCAGATGATAGTAGAAAGTAAGCTGGTGGTGTGGAGAAGTAGAAATAGTAAATCTAATGGTATACATTTAAAACAGTTGTTTGTTCTATAATTTCAAAATTATAGGGGTTGAGTTATTTGTGTGTCGAAAACTAAGAAATTGTGTGTCATTCAGCCTGTAAATCTCTGTTTAAAAAATGGGGATTTGTAGACCGAATGGTGCACAATCTCTATTTTTTGACACAGAAATAGCATGAATTAACCTTACAGTGTGCTTAAATAATAGTACAAATAATATGGTGGTATTCAACTTACTTTTTTTCTGAAATTAGCAGGTTTCTTCTTAGTTGTCCTTTGTACTTCAAATTCGGCTGCTTCTTTTCAGGAGAATGGTCTTCACTGTCGTAAATCTCCCCCCCGTCTCACCTGTGATCGGGATTTCCCTTGTTCGGCCTCAGGACTCTTCCTGTGGATGGTTTGGGTCTTGAATAGGCTCGCCCGAGCCTCGTCAGGTTGCAGGACGCTTTCAGAGTTCCAGGAAGTTCGTGGTTCCAGGGTATCCAGGATAGCGATGAACGAGTAAGTAGGGGGGGAATCCAGGAACAGGATAAAGGCAAGGAAGGAAGTAAGAGGATTAAAGGAAACCAAAGTAGATAGTAAACACACGTCGGGTCACTACCGAAGATAGCGTTGAGATGCGCGGACCCGCAGGGGCATGACCAATTTATAGTACGTGCCACGACGTGAAAGCTAGTGCGTAGCACAGAGCTTGGTACGGCCATGTTGGGAGGAACAAGGAGTACAAGCCCTTCGTGACAATGACCATAAGGTCCAGAAGAGGCAATTTCGCCGGGTCATGACATTCACTGCAATTGTAAAGGAAACAAAAAAGGAATTTTGTTTGTATATAGCATTGTTTTTAATTTAGAGATTGATTTTTTTAATTGACTTTGACCCTCAGTGCCTTCCACAAAATCATGAAAACTATCTTATTCACATAAGATGTGTCGCACCAGTTGAATACATATCATATGTTCTTAATGCATAAAATGTATTGTAATGACTAACTGTACCAACCAAAATATCCTTTGTATGCCTTGTGGAATTCATAATGTACCACTGAATACCACTATTTCTGTAACTAAGCTCTTGTAAGTAACAGCGCCTCAATGCCATGGGCTGCTTGCGCAGTATATAAATATAAGTAAATAAATGTTTATATTTTTGTACAAGTATTGTTGTTTGATTTGTGAACATACGGTGTGCATGCAATTTTGTTCGAGTATGTTAACTCTTCATATTGTACTTTAAATATGTTAGTTCAACATGCTTTGAAAATGTGCGTGTAAAAAGAAACTAAATAGCAGATAGGTTTGGAAGTGACAGTTCATTTTAGGAGATGGAAAAATGACAGTAAATTCATTTTATAGATAATACAAGCTAAAAGTCAGTTAATCTGTTTATATGAATCTATAAAAATTGTACATGAACTATATAGAAAATATGCATACCTGTAGTTTGTGTTTATGCATATGTATATGCATGCAGCTGCAAGTAGAAATCTTGGAGACTTGTACAGCATTTCTGGTAGAAGATGCTTCCCAATGATATGACACTTGTATTCACAGTACATTTAAACTGCTGATCTATGATGATGCAGTTAGATGTAGATGTCTTGGATATGATTGGTGGATGTTCATGTGACTTATTAGCTATATCCAATGAGGGAATGGCACAGAAAGTGAAAAGGAAATGGTAGAAGGACTGTTCATGTTACAACATATCCGCAGACATGGCGCTAGTCCGCAGACATCGGGTGTTAAATCCGGGGATTTTTGGGTTGGGTAGCCATGCAAACGAGAATGAGCAGAGAAAGGGATTGGTCAGGAAAGTTTCGTGGGTGTGTTGTGCCAGGAGAGAGTTTCTCAGATACTCTTTGTTGAGAGAAGAACAGATAGCTATGGCTGTGTGTTTAAAAAAATAGATTGTTTGGATTTTGGGAGACTCGTGGATACATTGGTTTAAGGTGCATGCAGAAAGCTGTGGAGTAGCTGTAGATCTTGGATTGTCACATGTGGAAGTGCACTTGCATGGAGTACGTGGAATGAAGTGGTTGGACTTGCTACCTCTCTGTGCTACTTTGGAGACAGAGCAACATCCAGACATAATTGTCATTCATTGTGGAGGGAACAGGTTAGGACATGTGTCTGGAATTTCTTTGCAATTTGCAATGAAAGAAGGACTTGAGAAGGTCATGGACATGTTTCCAAATTCTCAAGTAATTTTGTCACGGATTGCGCAGAGACAAATGTGGCTTCGTTCTTCTTCATTTGGTCCACAAATGGAGAAAGCAAGGCGCAATGTCAATAAGGCTGTTTGTGCCTTTCTAAGAGATTTTGGCATGTCTTTTCACAATGAAAATATTATGTTTCGTAGTAAATACATTTTTCGCAGAGATGGAGTCCTTACTTATGCTGGCAATCAGATTTTTTTGAGTAATGTACAAAATGCATTGCAACCTTTTTTGGAATTACAGCATCCATTTTATAGTAGGTGTTGAGCATTTCAAATTTTTCAAACACAAATAAACACCACCAAAAGGCTCTTTTCAGAGCCACCACTTCCTCCCAGATAAAACTGCAATGGTTATGATAGGGTAGCACCCCAAAATTCTAGATGTCCGTGGACTTCTAAAAAATACAAAGGGTCCTGCATTTATTTTCACTTCTATTTTTTAACTGTAAAAGGCGGTTCTGAAAAGAGGGTTTTTTAGATTTTTGTTTTAAATTATTTTTTGTTTTTTATACAAGACACACTAGGAGAGGAGGGGAAAGGAGGGTAAGGGGGGGGACACCAGGGGCGTGGCCTGGAGCTCATGGCGAGTGGAAGCTGAGTCGCCGTGCTCCGGCCGAGACGCCGTATCTCGATCCTTTTGCCTGCCTGAAATTGCACCTGAGACGAAAAGAACCGGTTTCGAGGGAAGGGGAACCGACCCCAGACACGATAATGTGGTCTTCTCCTGGATCCGGATCTCCAAACCCACGATTCTTCCCGATAAAGGTCCCCTCTGTTGGCGGGACCTAAGATGGCGGCCATCCTTTGAAGCCGATGCCGGAGGAAAACGCTAGCCGCCTACGCAGCAAAGCCGATCCATAAGCTGTTGCCACGACTGAAACAAGGAAGAAGAACCTCCCCCTCCACCCGGGTCCGAACCTCTGCTGCGACAGCTACCAACCGGGGAGCCAACCGGGAACTCCCGTCCGGGGAGACTGGGCCCGGGCCCTGGACTACGGCACCGTGAGTGGCTACGCCGACCCCCCGGTGCGGGGAGCCACCATCGACAGCAGAAGAAGGTGGAGGTGAGGAGAGCACTGGGTGAGGGCATAAACCAATCGAACATATGCCGTTGTATATCCCCCGAGAACTTGAACATTGACCCCGCGTAAAACGGACCACCCCACCTCTGGAACCATAAGCCCCCCAGCCCACACACCGAAATCACTGGGCTGGTGGGGGCATTGCTGAGGAAACGACGCCCACCACTATCTACCCCCACACAACCGAGTGGCGTCTCCGAACGCCCCTCATCATGGCAGCCAGGAACAAGACGAAGACAAGCACCATGGACACGTATGTGTCTGCCAAAGCGAAAACTCCTCCGCAGCCATGCACTTCCACTCCCCAACCTCCCCGAGCAAAACCGGCGGACTCTCCCGAAAATCAAGCTCAGGTACTGGAGGCATTTGCATCACTGCGCACATTTATAGATTCCAGAATCGGGAAGTTCGAGGGCCGGGTCAGACGCACCAACATCAGAATACTGGGGGTACCGGAGGGAAGTGAGGGCCCGAATCCGACGGCCTATATAGAATCCCTGATACAACAGGAGGTGGGCGCTGGAAGGCTAACGCAAGGATTCTCGATCGAAAGGGCGCACAGATCACTCCAGAAGAGACCCCCGCCGGGCTCACACCCTCGCCCTATAATCGCTAAAGTACTCAACTTCCAGGATAGAGAGACCATCCTCCGGCATCCCAGAGAGGAGGGCCCCATTGAACGCGGGAGCACGAAGATCACGATCTACCCCGATTACACCCCGAAAGTCCAACGGGAGAAGAACTCATTTGTGCCGATTAAAGCCCGACTCAGGCAACTGAACCTGAAGTACATGCTGTTATACCCCTCCAGACTGAAAGTGATTCACAAGGGGGAGGGCGATCTTCTTGGAATCCCCGGCAGCTGCAAACATGTGGCTGGAAGACAACAATCTAGCCGCAGACAAGGACCCTCAACCCACGGAAAACTGAAGAATCCCCTCCGCCTGAGGCATGGACGAAGCCATGACTCATAAAGCCAACTCGGATGCAAGGCAAATGACCTAAGAGAAAGTAAAATCACCCAACAGTTAGCAACGAAGATGCAGCCCTCGCTCGGCCCACGCCAAGCACAGAGCCCTACCCCCACGAACAGTACAGGACAGGCCAGTTGCCTGACAGACCTCCCTCGTGCCCGACACCCGGATGGGTCCTGACGGTACGAGAGCGCCTGAGCACCAGCAGGAACTTGTCGTTGCTGGGCGCACGAGTTCCAGTTTTGTTAATTGTTTTGTTCACACCACAGTCCTCGAAATATTAGCGGAGCGGAAACATGAGACCGGAGGCCCTTGGGGGCCGAGGAAGAGAAAACACCAGAACCCAGAGGGAGAGCCTCACCACCTGGAGAAGAACCGCCCCGTGAAAACGGGGGCGACCGGAAAGATGAAACCAAGACACAAACCCAATGGCACTCCAATTTAAGGTGGTGACGTGGAATGTGAGGGGCATGGGCACGTACCTGAGAAGGAATCGGATCCACTCTTACCTGCGCAGGAAAAAGGTGTCGGTAGCGATGCTTCAAGAAACTCACCTCACAGAAGAAACCACGGCCAAATTATCCGAAAGATGGGGAGGGATCGGGAAAGGGGTGCCATACTCCAAATTCGCCAGAGGAGTGTTTACGTGGGTGAGGCCGACTGTGCCCTTCCAGCTACTGGGCTATGAAGCCGACAAAGAGGGCAGATACCTAATAATATGGGGTACCATTGAATCCACGCCAGTCTGCCTGGTGAACTTATACTTTCCGCAACACGGAATACCCTCACACCTCGAAATGCTCAGTGCTAAAATGATTCTTCGCAGAGAGAGTGCCTTCATATGGGGTGGCGACTTCAACTGCATCAGGAACGGAGCTGTGGACAGATCAGACCCCCCCGTCATTCAAATAACCCTGCATCTAACGCACTAAAACACCGCAATAGAACAGCTCAACCTAGTAGGCATCTGGAGGGAACAGCATCGCACCGAGAGGTGCTATTCTTATTACTCGGCCCCGCACAAGGTCCACACGAGAATAGACCATCTGTTCATAGATCTTGAGCTGGCTCAACAAGTAGACGGCACATTGTACCTAGGCAGAACCATATCCGATCACTCACCGCTGACCATGCAATGGGCTCCTAGAGGACCCAGACCGCCAATCCCGCTATGGAGAATGCCACCCGCAGCACTCACAGACCACACATTTAAGGAGGAACTTGGTACCAAACTTGAGGAATACCTAGACACTAACACAGGCTCAGTGTCAAGCTGGAGCACACTATGGGAGGCCATGAAGATTGTAACACGGGGAGAAGTTATATCAGGTGCAGGTGGCATCCGTAAGCACATGAAGCTGGAACTGGAGGAACTGGAGAACAAGATCACGCACCTGGAATCCGAAATCGACACCATGCCGGACTCTGAAACAGAACTGAAGGGCACCCGGGGGGGAGTGCTTTTTGGCCTGGAATAGACTGTCTAAATTCGACTACACGACCTACATAGCCAGGGCACACAAAGAAGCAGATAAACCTGGTAGAATGTTGGCCTGGCTATGCAAACGCGAGTTCCCAAGACACCTCCCAACAGAAATAACTGATGAAAGGGGGATAACCCACAGGACGCAACAAGACATGAACTCAGCATTTGCGGCCTTCTACTCCAGATTGTATGCCCACGACACCAAAATACCAGTGGAGGACATAAGGGCCACACTGGCTGAGATCGAGCTCCCAAGACTGACGGAGGCCCAAAGAGAGCTACTGGACGCGGAAATCGCTCCAGAGGACGTGACAGAGGCGATTAGATCGCTAACCACCTGCAAGACCCCCGGGAGTGACGGGCTTCCGCTAGAATTCGACCCTTGCCCCAACACTCCACAAGGTGTATATGGAGGCATACGAAAACGGAAGCCTACCCAACTCCATGAAAGAAACAATTATCATTCCTATACTTAAACCCAACAAACCTGACGACAACTGTGAATCATACCGCCCAATCGCCATGCTAAACTATGATTGCAAGATCCTGACCACAATCCTGGCTAAGAGGCTGGCGAGGATGATAGGTACCCTGATTCACGAGGACCAGAATGGTTTTGTACCAGGACGCAACACCACCGCGAACCTGAGGAGGCTCCAACACATCATGGCAGAGACCTATGATCGAGACGAGGACCTAGCAGTGCTATCCTTAGACGCTTTAAAAGCCTTCGATTCCATCTACTGGGAGTGGCTGATCGAAGTGCTAGGGAATTCGGCTTTGGTGAGAGCTTTGTAAAGTGGGTCGAGGTATTGTATAATACACCGACAGCGAGAGTGAAGACTGGAGGGACGGTGTCCGAAGCCTGGCCGATACAGCGGGGCACGCGGCAAGGATGCCCGTTGTCCCCGATGCTATACATACTGGGCCTGGAGCCAGTGGCTGCCTATTTCAGGAAACAACACTTCGACGCGGGCATTGGGCTGGGCAGTGATCACGCCATAATATCCATGTATGCAGATGACGTCCTCCTGTATTTAAATAACCCTCAGCTCAATGCACAAGTCGCGTTGGACATCCTCGACAACTATGCCCGATACTCTGGGATAACATTTAGCAAATTAAAGTCGTGTGCATTCCCACTGGCCAGACTCAGGGGTCTGGATAAGTCCGACCTTCCAGACGTCGGGATACAATGGCAACCAGAGCACTTTAAGTACCTGGGAATCGAAGTGTGTCATACCCCTGCGCTCACGCATGAACACAACACAGAAAAAGCAGTAAGAGCCCTCCGCAAATCTATGAACTTTTGGTTGAAGCTACCACTGGCAGTAATGGGCAGAGCGGCAATAGAGATGATAGTTCTCCCCCGTTTCTTATATCACTTCACGAACGTATGCTTCTACATCAGACCTCCCTTCTTCAAAAAACTAGACTCTCTAATCAAGGACTTCATATGAGGGTCGTCCAGACACAAGCTCTCTATGCCTACACTCACGCTCCCGTACAAAGAAGGAGGGATACAACTACCCGATCTGCAAAGGTACTACCTAGCTGCGCAGCTCAGCCACGCGACGAAATGCCTCTCCGATGACCTGTCAGCTGAAGTGGGGCTCCTGCGACATCCGACCTCCAAGCTATTCCCTAAAGAAATGCTTTGGAACCCCACGAAACAAACATCTGAAGTTCCCATGATTGTTACCCTGGGAAGGCAGATATGGGCCAGAATTGGCTTCCTTCGACAACTGAAACATCCCTACAATCCCAATACCCCCATCCTGGCGGATGTATGCAAAACTCAGGCAGACTTAGCGACAGCCAGGAAATGGGAGAGAGCCGGAATCTACACATGGGGAGACCTGTTTGAAGACGGCATGTTCAGAGAACTTGAATCGCTACGAGCTAATGAAGGCATCTCGAACACCCAATTCCTGTGGTACCACCGCCTCAAGCGGACAGCCAGGGCACAGTGGCCTGTCTGGCCAGAGGAACCCTCACCGGACCCCCTCCTTCAGGAGATGTACGATTTAGCAGACGGTTGGAAGCCAGTCTCCCGCTTATACACCAAACGAAATGATAGACCCAATCCAAAAAGCGCGTCCCTGAGACAAAAATGGGAAACCGAATTAGGGACCACACTAACTGACAGTGAATGGGAGCGAATACTACTATACCCCAAAGAGGTGTCGAGGAACATAAGATTCAAACAAGTTCAATTGAATGTGCTATACAGAACTTACATGACTCGATTAAGAGTTGCTACCTTTTACAAACAAGCACCGCCGAACTGCCCCTGTTGCGGAAATGATAAAGCGGACATGATCCACATGTTCTGGACCTGCACCAAAACGGCGAAATTCTGGTCCATGGTGGAAAGCACCTGCACCAAAGCAGATATGAGTGGAACCCAAAGGAATGCTTACTGGGAGCCCATCCCAGACTCAGCAAATACAAACAGCTGGTCAAACTAATGGACCTAGCCTGCATCCTCGCAAAAAGGTCCATAGCTATGGCATGGAAATCACCAGGGGGCCCGAGGCACGGACGTTGGCTTAAAGACCTGGATAAGTGGACGGAGGCAGAGACCAGAGCCTGGCAGGATGGAATCCACTCAAACGATGATGACTCCAATGACACCCTAGAATCATGGAAGGCCCTGGTGCGCGACATCCAATATACCTCGGACCACAAACCCCCCTGAGCTCTCATCCTTGCTAGAGACTTGCCTGAGGCTTACCCCCAAGAATGGACAACCCGAAAACCCATCCCCGGTGACCTTGGGTACGCCGACTATCGACCCCTCTCCCCCCGCTACAATTATGAACAACATATTGAGATACGAAGACTGTGGTAGTTAATTAGTTGTAGTTTGTTTGTTATGTTACTGTTTGATGGTTGTTATGAACTTATATAAATGCCAATAAAATACTTTTAAAAAAAGGGGGGGGGGACACCAACCACGGGGGTAAGAAAGGGCGAGCTGAGAGAGGAAGATGTAGAGTGGGTTTCACTTGGGTAGTGAGCAGACCTTCTCGTGCTCTGAAACAATAGCCTCAAAAGCACTACAAAGTCTCTCCCCCTGCACAGTACTGCGTCGCAGTACATACACACAACTGTGACCCTCGAAAGGTCATCAGCATTGCGTATGGCCCGTGAGGCAGCTTGAGGAATACGCTGTCCCGCAGGAGTGTTCCTTGTGGTGACAGGATCGGAAACGGAGGATGAAGTAGAGGAAGTCAACCTGCTACGCTCCTCGCAAGGTACAACCTTGCGAACGGCCCCTGAGTGGAATGACTTTAGGTGTTGCTTCATGGTAGTTGTCCCAAAGCTGTATGAACCATGCCGCCCGCGATTGAGTACCATTTTGCACTCATTGCAGGTGACTTAGTTCGCACGTGCCTTAGGGCATTACCACGAATGGTAAATAACCACCACACCCAAGACTCGCACCGAGTGCTGGTAGTAGGGACTTCCACTACCTCATTCTCATCGTCCTCTTCTTCCTCCTGTGCATCCTCACTCCTGTTCCCCTCTTCAGGCCCTTGGGAAGATGATGGAGGTGGAGGGGCTGGGTGTGGTGCTGAGGCAGATGCACCACCAGGTGGCAGTAGTGGAGCCACAGATGCCATCAAGTTTGCGATGGAAATCTGCAAATTGGCAGGAAAATTCGCTGTGCTCTGTAGGATAGCCAGAAACACAATGAGAATGAGCTCTAGGGCATGGTCTTTTATGGGGGTGCTTGTGCGCGGTCATGCGCACTGTCCGCGGACAGATCGAACAGAAAAAAGGGTTCAAAAAGTCACAAAAAGTATGTAGAAACTCAGGATTACTATGTGGAACTTGTTCTATGGTGAGTTGTTGTTGGAAAATATTGTAGATTACTTGAAAATGTAGTTTTAAATTGTTCAGGGACACGAACAGTGTTCGCAATCAGAACATACGCTGATCGTGGGCACGATCGTGGGTGGAACATGTCCGCGAAGGGAGCAGGTGCCCGCAGGACACCAAATGCACTGAAACTATTTTGCGCATGCGCGTTGGTGTTCTACGGACACTGTTCGGGTCCTGAAGTGATTAAAAGTGCGTCACAAGTCAAACAAACAGTTACGGACAGGCGTTTGTTCTTAGAATACGGACAGGCATAGCGTCCTAAGGACACTCCCATTTTGTTTCTTTACGAACATTTTAGGACACAGCCTGTGTTCTTAGAACAGTTTCAACTTGCCTGCCAACAATACGGACAGGCATAGCGTCCTAAGGACACTCCCATTTTGTTTCTTTACTAACATTTTAGGACACAGCCTGTGTTCTTAGAACAGTTTCAACTTGCCTGCGAACAATACGGAGAGGCATAGCGTCCTCAGGACACCCCCATTTTGTTTATTTACGAACATCCCAGGACACATAATATGTTCTAAAAACACTTTCATCTTGCCAGCGAACAATACGGACAGCGTCGTCAGGACACCCCACATTTCGTCCATTGACGAACATTTCAGGACACCGCGTGTGTTCTTAGAACAGTTTCAACTTGCTAGTGAACAGTACGGACAAGTATAGTGTTCTTAGGACACCTCCATTTTTGTTTCTTTACGGACATTCCGGACACCCGCGCTGTCCGCGGACACCTGAACTGCTTTTTAAAAAAAAAATACAAGAAATGAATTATGACACAATATAATAATTGTACTTTATTTTACATGTATGTTAAATTTATGACAGAGAAGGTGAGGCAGAAACTGTAACAAAAACAGGAGAATTAGGGGTTTCAATAGGATTTATATGAGGTGAAGAAAGGATGGAGGTCTCATCAAAACGTTTTGGTTCATGGAGAGGGTTTGGGGATAATTGACTGTGATATGGTGAGAGGGGACAGGTACATGTGGGACAATGGTATGTAGTTTGTTTGAAGTGATCCTCCACAAAGTTTTCTAAATTATAAAAATTTGCCAAGAGTAGGTCCATTTTTTCTTCTATGTGCTTAAGAGTCTTATCCAATACAGTGTTTTCTTTAGTATTTTCAATTATTGTATGGTCTGTACAAAAAAATATATATGTTAAATGTATATAAAATACTATATTTTATATACATTATATATATAATATATATATGGTTTATATATTAAAGTGTCTACCATTAGATTCACTATCTTCTGACATTTCCTCATGTGGGAAATGCTCCTCTAGCCACTCCAGAGTACTAGACATTTCTGTGAGAAAAAAACTTTTTTTTGTATATAATACAGAAAGTTTACAAATATATGAGTAAAATGCAGTACACTTACTATTTCAGGTAAGGTGTGTTCTGAGTGGTCTGTAGATCTGCTGTTGCTCTTAGTTGTGGAGTTTCTGTGAGGTAATCATGTTGGAAGCCTACCTTTCTTCTTTTGGTATATTCTATTTTAGAAAATATTGTATTTAAATGAATGGTTAGTGTGTTATATATATGGGTTACACTTATTTATTACTACATATAATGTGTGTGTGTGCTGGTTTGTGAATTTGTAAAATGTTCATATGTTATGATATAACAATTAAACATACCCCCCATACTTTTTGGATAGTGGTGCTGTTGTCCGAACATGTCCGGGGACATTAAAAGAGTTTGCGGACATCAAATTCCGTAGAGGGGTTCAGTATGTTCCATAATACATGTACATAAAGTAAGAGTTATTATTGTTAAGTTGCGCAACTAAAAACCTATGAAATTCAGTGAAAAAACTTTGTTAAAGCGACGTTACGGTTCCTAGTAAAACCGAAAACCCCCTGAAATTCGCTAGTTATGGTAAACTAAGCAACCATAACTCGCACCACCACTGTGCACTGCTAAGACTAACACCCACCACATCAAAGATGACATCACAAATGTCATTGATGACATCACAAATGTCATTGATGACATCACTGATTAGCACGCAGCTATAAGGAACCATTTGCATGAAAAGCGAAAAATTATATTTTTCAAGAGAGACCAAGACCCAAATCCAAGCACTACTTAATACACCATGTCAACACAAATGGACAGAGAAAGTGCACGTAAAGAGAAAGCTGTGGTTTTATTTAGTGAAAAACAAACCCGTACTGCCACCCATAAACCTACTAACAAGTCACCAGAGGTACAGTCCAATAACGAAGTGAGGCTTCTAAGAGAGAGAACTTGAAAAGCTGCAGAGACGGGAAATCAGTAAATGGTGGGAAGAATATTCCCTGCAAAATTATGTCGTTGGGGGACGGATCCCTAGAGGGCTACGAATATTGACAACACCCACCTATGAACAACAGGACCCTGCAATGCTAGAAGAATGGGGACAATCTAGCAACAAATGTTCAGTTCAGTCAAAAATAGAAGACACAGAAGAAGAATTAGAGGCCATCAGTCCAAGTGAAGAAGGGAAAGCCATCCGTAAGAGCATGGAGAAGGGGTACAAAACATTTGAGGAAGAAATAAAGCAGAGAAAACAGCAGAAATTCCTGTGGGTCAAGGATGACTACGAGAAGGGGAGAGTATTCACATTTGCCAAGAGGTTTGATACATTAAGACAGAAACTCCCCACAGCTACATCCACTACAGACAACGATATACCCAGTGAACCATCATCCTCAGATATAGACACTACAGAAAGCGAAAATGAACAGCCACAGAGAAAATTGAATTCTTTAGAAGAAATTAGACTTTTAGGAATGGATGGCAGAAACACCAACAACAACAAAAAAACAAGAGGAAGGGAACGAGGAAAATAAACCAAGTCAAGAGGATCAAGAAAACAAGGAGGAGCAACTGCTACAGATACCGCAGCAACAGACAAAACAGACAGACAAACAAGCTCTGGGACAAAAAACTAATGGAAATGGAAAGTGAAATGCCAGACATGTCAATTATCAACCTCACATCACGAGAGTTCACCTGCGAAGAACAAAAAATCCTCAAATTGGGCTTGAATTTCTGTCCCTCCCCTTCCTATAACTACGCTGAAACCAGAATAGATTTCGATAGGCATATGCGAAAAATACGGCTGAAGAAGTTTTTTGCCATCAACTCACCTAAGCCAAAGAAAGAAGCATCTCTGAGAGGCTATACCCTAGTAACAATAGAGGATTCACATATATTACGTGATTTCATCCATCTCGAAACAGAATGGCAAGACAATGAGGACATAAGTGACCCATGATGGGACCTCATGGATATTCATACTGATTGGCCGAGTAAAAGTAATCTCAAATTGAAGTCACGTTTCAATCGCATGTTCAACCCAGGAGAAAATGTTGAGGCCTTTCAAGACCTGGTAATTAGTGATCTGAAGAAATTTAGAAAAACGAAAATACCCACTAAAGACAATCTCACCCGCCAGGAGCAGAAGACCCTGTCTGACATATGTCTATTAAATGATTACGTTATCAAACCCTCAGACAAGGGTACCAACATAGTCATCATGAACCGGCAAGACTATATCAATGAAGCTAATCGACAACTCAAAGACAGAGTGTTATAAGCTGCTGGTCACAGATCCCACGGCGGAGATGAACGATAAACTGTTTGAATTACTAATCAAATGGAAAGAGAAAGGCCTGCTTGATGAGGAAATGTGTAAAAACCTACATCCCAAATTTCCAGTGATGCCCACTATTTATTTTCTTCCCAAGGTACATAAAAACAAAACTAGACCACCAGGGAGACCAATAGTCATGCTGTGCGGTGCACTTCTTGAAAATGTATTGAAATTATTGGATGAAAAATTAATCAAATTTGTTACCACTTTACCGTCATTTCTAAGAGATACCAAGGACTTCTTAAACAAAATTGATGGCATACCTTGGGAAGATACTTATGTATTAGCAACAATGGATGTGGTTTCTCTTTACACATCAATCAAGCACAAAGATGGCCTGAAATCATGTGAATATGTTTTACAAACTAGATCACTAAACTTTTTCGAACATGCGAAGAGGATTCTGGAAATGATAAATCCTTGTTTGACCAATAACAGTTTTCTGTTTAACAAGAATTTCTTCACTCAGCTGCAAGGAACAGCAATGGGAACAACTTTTGCTCCATCATACGCCAATGTAACAATGGGCTGGTTGGAAAAGTTACAAGTGTGGACACCTACCAATAGTCACAACACTGAAAAAGTTGTACTTTGGTTACGCTATATCGATGACCTCTTTGTAATTTGGTATGGATCAATCGCCGAATGGTTGGAATTTGTTAAGTCACTGAATGTAAACGAATTTGGCTTACAATTCACAGAGTGCCACAGCAAGACTGCTATTGTTTACTTAGATATTCTTGTTAATGTGGCACAAGGTGAATTAGTGACTGAACTCTATCAAAAACCTACAAGCTCCAACATACCCCTACATGCAAAGAGCAACCACCCCACAGCCCTCAAATGGAGCATACCTTATGGTAAATTTATTTGCATAAGACGGAACTGCTCCCAAATCAAAACCTTTGGTAATGAATGCAGAAGGATAGCTGTCAAGTTCCTATGAAGAGGCTACCCCAAGAGAGTGTTAGAGAGAGCACACAGCAAAGCACGAGAGAAAGATTGCTCTAAATTGCTGATGTCTAAAGTTTTCACAGTGAAAAGCCGAGATATAGTAGACACTAGACTCATTCTGACATACAGTAAAGCTTCCAAGAATATATGCCACATAATGCACAAACATTGGCACATATTAAAACAAGATGAACATTTAGGAAGCATTCTGAGCAACAATATTAACATCACCTTTAGACGCTCGACCTCACTCCGAGATAACCTCGTTTCCAGCTTTATGAGCCCTAAGATTATTCCAGTAGGACAGAGTTGGATGAATGTCAAATCAGAAGGTTTTCAGAAATGTATGAAATGTAAGGCGTGCAAATTTGCCAAGAATACCAAAACCTACCTCCATCCGATACTACACAAAAACAGGACTATAAAATCATGTATCACTTGTGAAACTGAGTATGTTGTGTATGTATTGACTTGTGCCTGTGACAAATGGTATGTGGGGAGTACCATTGGTAAATTAAAGCTCAGGATTCTCCAGCACATAAGAGCCATCAAGAACACTGATCCTGCATACCCGATGGCTCTACATTTTCAGGAAAAACATAGAGGTAAACTAGAAGGCTTCGCTTATTTTGGCATGCATACAGTTCTTAAGGCGCCTAGAGGAGGTAATCGGCAGCTCCTCCTCAGACAATCTGAGACCAAGTACATTCTAGATTTAGAAACAAAGAAGCCAAAGGGCCATAAACAGGACGAGGAACTTAACACGTTTCTGGGCACTTGAGCTAATTGACTGCATTCATATCTAGGATCTGCAAGGAAGGCAATCTACCTGTAGATTTGAAATTGTTACTGATTTTGTTGCCATTGTCTTTATTTCTATTCCCATTGGTTGCATGATTTTTTGACAATTAGTTACTTAACCATCAGCTATATTAGTAGGTTTAATATAAGTGGACTCTATTGGTAGCACCGTATGTATTGGACCGTTAATATACAGAGTTTTAATTTTGGTAACACAGGTTAAGTTTTTCACTTTATCTATTAAATGACAGAGAAAATATCAATTCAATATTTTATTAACAAATAGGAAATTGAATGAATATTAGCATCTCTCCATTTTTAGCTATCTGATTTTAATCTTCTTCCTTCTTTTTTATGGGTGAGCAAAGTTTTTGCTTTGTTATTTAGGAACACTAGTCAACCAGCATTCTTTCAATCAAACGTGCCCTTTCTGTACATGTTTTTCTACAACTGCGCGTTGTGCCAGTCTACAATTATGTGGTTTTAATCTGGTGGTTTTATATCTTCCATGTGTGCAACTTATTGCTTTTATATTTTTGGCATTGTGAGTTTGTGTTTATTTAATGTTCAGGCAGCAGATGCACTTAGCTCCTTACTAACCCGTATAGACGGTATATCATGGGCTGCTTAATTGCATTTGCACTTTACCCTTAGTGGGTTACTGCACATTCGCACATCTAGGCACTTGCACTTTATGTATCCCCACAGGGGGAAAATCAAATTTGCTGCTATTGAATTTGCTGCTATCGATGCACTTTACACTTTATTATTGACAGATTTGTAACTACATATTTAAGGTAACTGCACTTTCCATAACGATCGCATTCTATAAAACGTGACATGCCACTGCCAACACCCCAATGCACCTTAACCACATAAGATTGAATCACGCAACAAAGTGTTAACGACAGTTCACATGCTATCTCCATCATTGCAGAATACGCTATTTGTGAATTGAAATTAATCCTTGCGCTAGTTGTATTATATGTTGGGAAAAATACAATACAAAACTGACAGTTCATTTGATGCATGTTTGAACACAATTAAGTGTAATCAATACGACTTACTGAGGTTTGAAACATGTTCAAATATGGCCGACTGTGTAAAACAAGTTTTACTGTCAGTGCACATAGCTCTATACACTGGGATCATAGAGTATATACTGGTTTAAATGTCCTTCCTTTGTGTTTGCACCCGAAAACGTGAACAAGCGGCCAATTTGCGTGAAACGCGTCGTTTTTGTGTTACTTTTTTCCTGTCCATGGCATTCAACTAATTAAAGTATATTTTGGATGCTTGGAGACTCTTGGTTTGGTTCCTGGACTCGGTGTTTGGTGTGGCACTGTCTCACTGGACTACTTTTCGGAGTGTACTCTGCTTAACTTTATACCGAGGTATAAAGCATATATATATATATATGCTTTATATATGCTGCGGGCCATGTTATATATATATATATAACATGGCCCGCAGTAGTGGCCGTGTAGTTATGGTTAAGTTGCTAAACCCATAGGAAGACCACTTTTTGGGCGGCTTATAACTTTGCTCGCCATGGACAAATCCTTACCAAAATTTGCAAAAAAAGTATATGAGCTGCTCTGATAGTTGGGCGAGGTTTCGTGGAGGGGGGGCAAAGTTATAGGGGGGGGCAAACTTTTTTTCCCCATAGACTGAACGGGCAAAAACTTTGTGCATGCCTACAGGCCAAACAGCTGGATGGATTTTAACCAAATTTGAGGCAGGAGCGGGGGCTTGGTTCCAAAAGAGTGCTTTTGTGTGTTTGGTGGAAATCCGACCCGTACGTTTGTTGCAAAGAACTGAAATGTAAGTCTAAAATAATTAGTGATATCTGGCTCCAGGGACCCATTTCCCTGTTCGCTCCGCGGACAAAAGTCGCATTGGTTTGCAGTACGGCGTGATGTCGGCGAACGTTGGAAGCGGACAGTGGTTGGCTGGAGGGAAGCGTGCTGTATTTGTGAATCGCCGCCATGGTGTATCGGAGGATAGTGCGGTGCCGGAAGGGGTTGCAAAACATGGTTTGCGGGATCGGGTGGGTGAAAGAGGGGAAGAAAAGTTTGGGGGAGTGAAAAGCGGAACATGTGATATATTTGTTTAGGTCAAAGAGGACGGTGGTGTGCGAGTGTGTCCGCAAGCACTGCAGCAATTTGTGACTACCTTCTGTGGTGACTGCATGGACGCTCCATTCGGAATGGGGAATGCATTGCAGATGATATGAAGATATTGACAATGTGTTGTGCTGTTGGCTAGGGGTGTCGGTGGTTATGTTGCCTTTGTGCGTTTCCATTGTGTTGTGGCATTGGGTAGGGGTGCCAGTGGCTGTGGTATGTTTGTCAGTTATGGTACGTGGCCACATGTTCCCATGCATGTCTCCCTTGCCTTGTAGTGGTTGTGGGCAAGGCCTAGGCTTTTGAGAGCATGAGCGGAGGCCGTAGGCTTCTGCATGTACCAAAGAGCCTAGGCCTTGGGCAAAACCCCCGCAACGCAATGCGGCCATGCATGCGAGCAGTCTGATACTGGTGTGTGGATTGTACACATATGTATGCAGAGTGTATTCCCTTTTTCTTCGCTCATTTGGGTAAGTTATCATAACCATAAGTTCCTCCATCCCACACACTTAAATATGGTACTCAGCTTTGCAGACTGTTTGTTGAGGCAATGTTAGACTTGTTACAGCAGCAGCGGCGGCGAGACATGCAACCATTTGTGTTTGGAATAGTGTGGCCGTGAACACAGACCTGCTTTAGGGAGTGCAGTAAGACCTTGCGACATGAAAGGATTTCTTCAGCATCAGTTTTGCAATATGCATTTACGCAGCTACTCACATATACTTAATTATCGGGTAGCTGCACAGGCGATTACCTTCTGTGGTGAGTGCAGGCAGACTTCATTGGGGATGGGGAGTGCATTGCAGATGACATGAGGATATTTGCATTCAGTGTACCATGTTGTGTTGTGACTGACAAGCCCCCATGCCTTGTCCCCATGCTTAGGGCCCTTGGGCCTAACAGTCTTGCCACTGGTTGGAAGTAGGTTTCAAATTGTTGCCTTGTTTGGGTCTGTTTCTATGCACATACGTAACTCCAGTCAGTTGGGGTGAGCGTGCATGGCTTGTTATAGCTGATAGAGGTACGTGGCCACATGTTCCCATGAATGGCACCATTGCCTTGTAGTGCTTGTGGGCAAGGCCTCGGCTCTTGGGTGCATGGGTGGAGGCCATAGGCCTCTGCATGTACCCAAGAGCCTAGCCCTTGGGCACAAGACCCAGAACGCAATGCAGCCATGCATGGTATCAGTGTGATACTGGTATGTGGATTGTACATATATGTATACAGAGTGCATTCCTTTTTCCTTCGATTATTTGGGTACGTTATTATAACCATACGTTGCTCCATCACACACTTTTAAATATGTAACGGTCCTAAGGTACTCACCTTTGCAGATTTATTGCTGAGGACATGTTAGACTTGTTGCAGCAGCAGTGGTGAGATATGGCGCCGTATGCGTTTGGAATGGTGTAGCTGTGAACACAGCCTTGCTTCAGGGAGTGCAGTAAGACATAGCGGCATGAAAGGAGTTTTTTACCATAACACTTTTGCGATATGGACGATTTACGCAGCTACTCACATATATTTCATTGGCTGCTAGCTGCACAGGCGACTACCTTCTGTGGTGAGTGAAAGCAGAGCCCATTGGGGATGGGGAGTACATTGCAGATGATATCAGGATATTTCCATTCGGTATACCATGTTGTGTTGTGAGTGCCAAGCCCCTACTGCCAAGTGTGCATGGCTAGGGCCCGTGGGCTAGGGCTAGGGCTCATGGAACTAATAGTCTGGCTACTGGTTGGAAGTAGGTTTCAGATTGTTGCCTTCTTTGGGTCAGTTCCTATAATCATACGCAACTCCAGCGTATACTGTTGGAAATATGCATCTCTCCTGTGGGTGGTTACAAATACAGAATGGTTGTGGAGGACATTTTAGACTTGGTACACACCAGAGGCATGAAGTGCATGGACATGCATATGGTGTACGTCATTGGACTTTCCGTTGCCGTTCACAGACTGACATGCCACCATTTGTGTTTGGTATGCTGTGCCCCTGACCATACCATTTGCTTTGAGAGTGAAGGAAGACATTGCGACATGACACGAGTTACTTAGCATCACACATTTGAAATATGGATAATGTACAGACTGACCCACATACATTTGCACCAGACAAAACCATCTACGCAGTGAAGTCTTGCCATATACAGGACGGCAGGCCATGTCACTGTTAGCTTTCTTTCGAGTACTTTTTGAGATGGCCAACGAACACGTTTGGCGTTCCTATTGTGTGCAATTGTTATGTTTGCTTCGCTTGCATTACCTTTACTTGTGGGCGTGACACACCATCGCAACACTCACTTGCATAGCGGACATTAGTTGTGGACAGTCATTGCTCACGGTGTGCACTCTGGGTACTTTCCTAACATGCATGCCCAGCATAGCCCACTGTCATGTGAGCACCTAGGTCCGGAAATCAACAACAAACAAAAGCAAAAGCAGACATGCGCACACAGAGCATACGGTTCCAGAACATTCCCATAATTTACTAACAACACTCTGAATTGTTGCACGTGCTTTATTTTGCTGCAGAATGTTCACGAGAACGTGTAAGGTGGCTGCAACCACCGCTCTTTTATTTTGCGAAAAAAATCCAGTGTCCAATGCCATTTGTGCACTTCTGTACTTCTTTTGTCGTCTGACAAAGTGGAAAAAGGATTATTTTGGGGTCCTTGGTGGGCCGCGTGGAAAAACACATTTTGTTTGCAAGGAAGGAAAGGTACCAGCTATTGCCTCTGTGATACCTTATAGCATAAAGGTTTGCAGGTTGGTTTTTATTGCCGGAACCACAAATGGACATACAGGCCCATATCGGTTGGCCCAGATAACAACGATGGAAAAGACATTGCTAATGTAATCTTGCAATGATTGGTCCACCACCCGTCTAGTGAAATGTGGAAGGTTGTAACACGCGAAGTGAGGTGCAAGGTATCTGAGAAGAAACAGGAATAAGAATACATGTAAATAGCAGTTATTAGTGGCAGCGTACAGGACAACAAATTACGGGAAGGATGTCATACACGAGCTGTAGGTGGCTGCCTCACGGACCTTTGGGTGATGTACTGTGCGTTAATGAGTAGCGTCATATGTTCTCCCACTGCCTTGCTCTCTGCTTTGTAGGTGATTTTTCTACAGCTCCACACATGCGAAATATCTTTCAAACGTTGGCAACAGACCCTCCTTTCATGTGTTTCCTTTCTACAAAAAATGACAGGCTAGCGAGCGTCGTTAGACCCACTGCATAATCTCTGTGTGTGTCCATGAGAATGCCGGAGCTGTTTTGCTAAAAAAATGCAACACTGAAATATCACCTGTCGACGTTTGTGTACCGGTCGAGTGCTACTTGCACCTCTGCCCGTTATTAGTTTCAATACAATGAGGGTGCGTAGAATTGGTAACTTTTTGAAAGGGCTTAGTAAGGGCAAAACAGGCAATGTAGCTGTACGTGATTGAGCATAAGGTGTGCTGTTTCATTGCACGAGTAGCGTTGCCTTTCCGTCTTGTCATTTATGGCTGGATTTGCAGGGGCTGGAGAAGCATGGCAACAAAACAACATACAATCATAGCTGCCATGTACGCTGAATGGTGGAGACATGGCACTGTAACAGCACGTGACTTCTGCTGTTACAAACCCCCCTACAATGCACACATAGAAAGTGCGCGGTAAACTAACTTCATAATTATGCACACAGAACTGCAGCCTAATAAAGTGTAATCCTAATACACATGTAATGTGACGGTGTACTTACATAACTTCGGCAAATTCCATGCTTGTATTGGGTGGACAACAAATTGCTGTGTACGGCGTATTGAATCGTTGCAGACTACCTTTGGGGCACATGGGCAGAGCAACTGCACTGTAAATTATATTTCCTTTTTTTTCTACAATTCCATACAATATCTGCCCTTGGAGCTAATCATCCTTCCCACTCAAGGCTGTTTTACAACGAGCATTTGTCCTATTGAAGGAGAGGAATGTTAGGTTTTGCTTTCTGGAGACCATGCCGGAAAAAAAGGATCCAGGCGGCGACGTGTTTCGATTTTACCATGTGTTTCCGAATGTTGGTAGGGTCGTTACGGCAAAGTTAGTATGACGTATAAGGAGAGATGATGGTGCCGTACACATGCTGCACTGAATGCACAGATGGCAGCATACATTAAATGTGCATTTACAAGCTCTAAGGAACATTTATATGTGCACTGTGTTACGAGGCAGCGGTGTGCGATGGGTCAGCATACGTGGGTGGCTGGGCCATTGTACGCAGTTTGGTGTCTTGCAGCATGAAGATGGTTGGGGGCTCTCGTTGATCAAAGAAAAGGAATTACTTCATACCTCCTTCAAACACTCTAAGGGGGGATATGGTTTTCAAATAGTGTTTGCATTACACATTAAGAAAGGGAATCATAAGTTTGAACGTTTAAGGAGTAACGCAGAGTGTCAAATATGGCCTCCGAGCTATGCACCATGTGCTCCAGTTAAATCTGGGTTGTATGCCTTCTTATGAAATGGTGTACATAACAATAAAAATGGCCTAATGCCCTAAACTGTGCCAGTGGCATGCGAGGAGGCAAATATTGCAGCACATAGGACAGTTACGTATGCCATATGGATGCATTGTTCCGTTTGCATTGCTGTGATTGTGCAGATTATGGCATAGGTTACTGTACTATAGTGCATTCAATGTGTCCACTTATTATAGGCTTAGGTGAATAGTGTATGTAGGAAAGAGGTTATCCATTGGGTGGAAGAAATGTCATGCAATAAGAACTGCACTGGCTAAGGGTTAGGTGGCAGTGTTATGTGTGGGGTTTGTTGTACATGGATAGATGTTTGTGTGCATGGTATACTGTGCAGCGGTAGTTGTAGGCAGGGTCTACAATATTGAGTGCATGACTGGAGCCGCTACACTTTACTGGGTGTACTGAAGCGTGTAGGGCGCAGGCACAAGCCACGTAGTGTAATATAGGTGTATATTGTAAATTGTGGCATTGCTAAGTGGATTGCCGAAATGTGTGCACACATTGCACTGTGGGCATTACAGAGAAGTATGATACCAATGATTTTCATACTCACTGTTTGGATTGTGGAGGGCCTGTGCTGTTTTTTGTGTATGGGATGTGAAATGTTGTAGTAATCATTGCTGCATTATCTGTGGGAAAAGAGAACATAACATGTTAGAGCAGGTATTTTGTTACTTTCCAGTACACTACATTGCATATATTTATTTACTTTATGGACCCTCATAACTAAGTACTATGCTTTGAACAAGTGTACTATGCAATGTGCACAGTTCCTGTGTTTCTTTGCCTAATCATTGAGTCTGTGAGAGAAATAAAATCCATGCTGGATTAAAAACAAAAACTTCTGAATTTCTTTGCGGCTATGGTGCATAATGAATTACTGTAACGTTTGCAGTGCTTATAGCAATTTTTAAGGTGTGTTCTTGAAGTCGGAAGAAATACAATAGTTTCCGAGTTCTGCTCTATACATGTTGGTAGTATGGGTAGCGTTGTATAGTAGTTGGTGTTTTATAAATGTTTACCTGCTTCCTTTTTGTAGCACTGTTTCTTTATGCGTTTGGTTGCTGCTGGTGTCTTGCAAGTATTGTGCCATTGTACTGTGCTACTGCAGAATTGTGAGGGTAGTTACGTACCTGTTGGCGTACTGTAACTGTTCATACTTTGGAAGTATTTGAGGATATGTTTTTCGCACAGTGGTTGTTGAAGGTTGAGTTCGATTGTTTTAATGCTGGAAGTAACATTGTAGTATTCTGGTTGCAGTTAGATACCAGGTGGCGTATTCTAACTGTTTACAGTGTCCCATTCCTATATGCTACATTTACAAGCTTGTGCATTCCTGTTGCTACTTTCACATTTGTGTACATTCAGAAGTGGTGGTGTACCATTATGGGTTTACGTAGTGATAGTTGCATATGTATTGCATTTGTATGAGTATTCTTAGACAGGTGATGACTCATTTGCGTACTTGCTGGTTTCAGAGGTTACTGAGGATAGCTTTGAACCCTCATACTTCGTATCATATGGAAAATACTGCTAGTGTAATTTCCGTGCACTTATTGTTTGTCTGAGTGTACTCATCGGGTTCATTGGGGATACAATTGTCCAACACACACTTTAATGCATGTTTTGAATACTTGCTGTATGCTAAGTTGCTTGAGGTCCACAGTGTGGAAGGTAATTCTGTTTTTGTGCAATTACGAAGGTACTGGTGGGTGCTGGGGAGTAGGGTATAGCAGGTTTCTACATCAATGACGACATTTTGGTTTCAAGAATATTAAGTAGGCATTTGCAAGATTTGCAGGTAATCTCTGCTTTGGAATGATGGAAGTATCATTGCATTCCCACCATGACTATTGCTTTCTAATGTATGCGGTAAAGTGCCCTCCACTGGTTGTGTCGCCTGTGTGATAGATTATGGCTACTGTTGTGAAGGTTTTCTTGCCAAGTGATACCTGCCCATGTGTGAAGGCAGTCAGTTTGCAGCTGTTTTTGGTTCCATCTGCATTGTATCTCAAGAATATTACAATTACATATTGACTATGTGAGTGTATATGTAGCATCGAGAGATAAATCAGAATTGCACAACGTACACAATATGCTATGGTTGGCATTTTGCACCAGTTGCTGAAATGGAATGGAGCAACAGTTAGGTATTGGTACATACAAAAAGCATTCGTTAGGGACTTGTTCCTGAATGACATGGTTGCAGAGACTGCATGTATGTTGCCACATGTAGGAAATCTGAAAGTTTTCTTTTCCTTTCCAGTATTTGTAGTAAGTACATTAGAAATTCCTGTGGATTTTCTCGTCTGTTTAACGTGAATTTCACCATTCCAGCACAGTAGTCCCATTCTTGCCTTACTCCTGAGACACTGTAAATGTTGTCAGGATTACTTACTGCATTTCTGAAATGATGAGCATTTGTAAACACAACTGGTCTGTGCCATTTAAATTGTTTTCAACAATTGCAGGCATTTGGAATAGAACATTCATTGTTACATTTGCATAGCAATTAACACCTGTTGTATTAGAGAATATGAATGGACCAGGTACTCCTGTGTCGGAGTACTTTGATGGAAGGGCACATGGTTTGTTTGAAGAGGCACTTTCTTTTGTGTGTGGAGTTGGGTATGTCCTGTCTTTTTTACTTCTTTTGTCTGTACTTTTGGTAGTTGATGGAGTACGAGCTGATTTCAATTTCTTTGGTGGTACTATTGCCAAATTATTTAGAAGTTCTGATTGAATGAGCTTTCTTTTGAAACCTTTGGGTTTCTGAGGAACAGGGTACATGTTAAGTTGGGGTGTGTATAGTGCAAGTAGTCTATTGTACTCTATGATGCAAGGAATGTCTGCGCTGACTGCAGTTGCATCAGAATTCACTAGATATAGTCCTTCCAGTGTACATAGTTGTGACAGTGCTACGTAACTCATGCCTTCTTTAAAGACTGTGCTGACAACATCAATCAATGCTTGATCTAAGGTTAGACCTTCCGATTTATGAAAAGTTACTGCATAAGCTAGCGACAGAGACAACTGTTCTCTGCATACTACATGTCTTTGAAAAGAAGGAATCGAGCCGTTGTGCGGCCTATCTTTTTAACTTCTGACAGTTTGTCAAACTGGATGTTGACAAACTGAATGCTGTTGTCCCATGGGTATGCCTGGAAGCCAACAAAAGTACAAAGTGCCCCATTAATTAAACCTTGCTCTACGTCAAGGTTACGCTTTAGCATTACTCTACAGTTCACACATAATGTTAACATTTTCTCCAAACCAGTTGTGTTGGAGATAGAGTTTTCTAAGGTATTTAGTCGTGCTATGGCTTGTTGACACATAGGTATTGTCATACTGTGTATGTCCAGTTTGTCTGTGGCATGAATTTCCACAAGTGGTTGTTTTTCTTTTTTCAGCATTGTTGCATTGAATTGTGCACAGCTTGCTAGAGTTGGCATTAAGGATATACAGGTGACATTTTCATGAGCTAATTGTTCCATGACATCAGTAGCACGTGTTACGCTTGTACAGCTCATGAATGTGTCTAGTATTGATGGTAAACTGCGCCTCCTTTGATAGTACACCAATCCGTATGTTTTTAAAAGGTTGGTGTAGGTGAGGTCTGAAGACTGACGCATGTTTTGAGTTAGTTCTCTGTATTGGAAATGTTGCCAGAGATTTACATTCCCAATGCTTCCAAGACTTTTACGGCACACTTTGTGTCCTAAGGTTTTGAAGATAGGTTCACCTTTTACTGGTGTTAATTGAAGGAGATCTCAGAAAACAATGAAATGTTTTCTTCCAAACAGTTTTTCGTAGTCTGTTTTGAGGACCTCTTGCAATCTGAGGTGAATCAAAGATAACATTTGGTTAGAAACCATGCTCACCTCATCTATTAGGAGCATTTTCATTTGTTTCAAAACTCTGTGTTGCTCCATAGCAGCTTCTGCTGAAAGTTTATAGTACTCCAATTTGTTTTAGTGTTCTACTGCAAGGAGTAGCAGTCGGTGCAGAGTGACTCCACTTATGTTGTAGGCAGCTAAACCTGTGAGGGTGGTCACAACAGCTGAAAGGTTGTTTGTTAATTGTTGGAGGTATTTACTGATCATTTTTATTAAGAATGTTTTCCCTGACCCAGCTTCACCACTTACTTACAGCAGTACAGGTTTGTAGTTGTCAAAAGGTACAAGTTTTACTTTCGTGCTTTATTCCATGTTCAATTTGTTTCACTTGCGTCTAGAAAAATGGTACGGTGCTCATTGTTTACTTGGGATTTCAATACAGCCAACACGTCTGCAGATTGCTCATACTGAAAAATGTTGGTGTTACTTCCGTCATGGCTAATTCTGCCGCATTTGCTATGAGTGGCTGTCCAAGTGGTTCTTGGCAGCCTGTTAGAGAAGGTTCACTGCTCTCAGAAGTGTCTGCATTTAGTTGTGCTTGAAGTTCTTCTTCTTGTTGGCGTTCATTGTGCAATATGGTTTTATTCCGTGTAAAGTTTCCATCTGTAATTGTACTTTCACTTGCATTGAAAGCATCTTCAAAGAGGCATGGGTGGCTAATAACACTTCTTTTCTCCATGGTTTGAAAAGTTGCAGTAGAGCCATGTAGTACAGTTCTTGGTGTTGAGATTTTAATGACAATTTCATATGATTAATTAGGCTGCGTTTGGTTAAGTTTCCCCAGGCTGCCTTCACAACTTTCCAGTCTGTATCTACCTTTTTTCTCATCTGGTTTAATGTTATTTTTGTATGAGAAGTTTTGGGCTATCTGGTACAGGCACATGCCTTCTAAAGTAATACTCCTGTTCGGGTAGTATGTGTCCAATAAAATGTTCTTCAAAATGTCCTGGCTGTTGGGATTTTTTTTGGCTATCGTTTGTATATCTTCCTACGATTTCAGTACTCTTTTCCTGGATGCAGCAGAACCAAGCCTTAGCCACACTAGGTTTTCAGATTTCCCATATAAGGTGGTGCCGGTTAAACGGTCTGCGGCTTCGTAGCAGCCACATTCTCTATGGTACAGCCTTTTTATGCCATAGCTGTACAATTTTGTGCCAGTGTTTTGTCAGATGATATGTCATCCCAGAGGTCTTTGAACTCTGTTTTCTCTGCTTTGGTTAAGTGGGATGTGACATATTGTGCAACTGCAGTGGAATTGTCTGCAATGTACTGTACATCAACATTAGCTTTCCAATAGAGGGCAATTATTGCATTGTAATCATTGATGTACTTTGATGCTTCGCTCCTTTAAATGCAGTATGTGTTCTTAGGAGATTTCCCTTTCACACTGTGTCAAACCGAAGACCTGAAGCGGTTCACTTGCCCTGTTGCTGCAACTGATCTAGGTATTTGCCTCCGTTCTTATATTTGCGCCGACAATACTTACCACACTTGTGCCTTTGGAATTGCAAAATGTGTGCTTGTAGGTCACTATGTGTACTTTCTGAAGGGATTTCGCAAGTGACATTTGTGAATGAACTGCACAACAGTTTCATCACTCTCCTCACCAAATTTAGGAAAAGATACACAAATTTAGGAGCATTTTTAATCCACAAAAGCATGTGGATGTGTGGTGCTCCTCTGGCTTGATATTCTTTTCTCCAAAAGAAGTGTTCCACTTCTCTGAGGGGAGGAAGTGCTTTATTGCAAATGAAGTGCAGCATGGCAAGGAAGCAATGATGGAAGTACCACAAAACATTTACAGGCTCAAGAGAGCAAAGTTCTCCTGGTGTTTTCATGTCTACGCCGGATTTGTTTTTGTTTGCTATGCGTAGGAATGTGTGCAAGTTTTCACATGCATACTCTGAACAACTGAAAGTGACAAACCATGTGGGTGGGCCAAGGTTGCGTAGCATACACCATACATCTGCGTGCCGTCGGAACCAGTACTCTTTCGTACCACGTATGTTTGCCAAGAAATTTGTAATACTGGACTGTAAAACATCATCCTTGTCTTGCACCTTTTGAAGTAGCTGTGTAGCAGACATGTTTTGAAAATGGGAAAAGTTTTCAATGTGTGTACAACTCCATAACATAGCGTTGCCAGTTAACTTTCAAAGAGGTGGTGGAATATGTACTCCAAGGTCTGTCTAAACCTAGGGTCTTCAGAATACATTTGTAAACAGCGGTATTCTAATGCTGTTATTTGTGTGCATCTTTCATCGTATCTTCCACCTTTTCCAGTCGGGAAAAGTAGAGGAAAGGCTTGTGCTTCTATATTACCCCCCCCCCATGTACTGATTGGCGCTCCTTAGGCTTGCCACATTTGATATGTTTCCAGTCCATCGTCTATGGAGTCTTTGGAGTGCTGTGGGTGAATTGTATAGTGATCTAAAATATTGGAGGCTGCAGTAGGATCTAGACATTCAAATTGGCCAGTTGTTGAGGAGTCCTGAATTATTTCGGTGGTTTCTCTAAGGTTTTCTTAAATGTTTATTTCCTTGTAGTATTCATTTTTTTTTGTTTAAGGTATTGCAAGGCTTCCCTAACTTTGTTTAAGTCCACTAATTGCTGCCAAAATATTTTTTCTTTTGTAGGTACACCATTTACCAGCATAATCAAAGATTCTTGCATTGGCCTTTGCACTCGTAGAGTGCCTACATTTTCTTTGAGATCTAATGGTAAATAAACTACTTTCCCACGAATGCCTCTCAGTAATTCGGTGGGAGGCAATTTTGTAGTTTTCAGTTGAAGTCGTATTCTTGCTTGAAATGGGTGCACTGTTTGGATTATAATGCTCTCATACAAATTAAGCTGCTGTAGTGCGTTTGGCAGTGGGAATACATCCAAATTATTACTGATTGGCCGTGAAGGCATTTGGTTATTGTCCAGTTTTGCATTGCAGTATGTGCACAGTATGGAGGTGGTAGTCATTTCATATTTGTTTTCAGCTATAAGGTACAGAGTTAATTGAAACCATTGGGATTCCTTATTGTCTTCTATTTTCTGCATTATATCTATAGTTTTGGTGCTCTTTCTATAGAAGTTCTACGACAACACATACTTGGTTTGGCATTTCAGCAGATGCGCTTTTGAACTTTTGTTTTTCTTTTTTGTATGTGGGACATAAAAGGTTGACATCTGCAATGTGTCAGTACTGTTATCTAAAAATGCTGGAGTATGTAAGTGCTCTTCAGTTCCACAATATTTCCTTTGGATGTGACATTTTGATATGATGGAAGGTGCTTTTGCAAGCAGGTCCAGCAATACAGGCTAAGGAATGTCCTCATATTCCTGTGTAGTTGCTCACTAAACAGGAGTCCATAGTTTGTAGTATTTTCATTTTTCTTTTCTCATTGCCTTTCACATAGTGATTGAGGAACTGCTGCGACAATTTGATTAAGCATTGTCCAACTTTACACATTGATGTGCAAGGCCATTTGTAGGTGAGGCGTGTTGGTTTGGTGGAATGGAGAGTGACATCTACGTTTGATGGGGTTATTTCTGAAAGCAGCGTTTCATCTTCCATTATGGTATTGTTTATCTTTTCATAACCTCGTCCACTCTGATGCAAGGCAATTTGGTTTGTTTGCTCTTATTTGTATGATTCTTCATTGAAGTATGACTCTGTGTTGGTGGTGTGACTCCATTCACCTGAACAGATGTGGCCAAAGGTATCTATGCTGATATTGCATTTGTTTCGAAGTAGTGCTTGTAGTTTACCAATTAATGTTGATAGTAATTTTAAACAGAATGAAACCACTATCAACAATTTCCGTTTCATGATCATTGCACTGTCTACAAGAGCTTCCAGGATTACTTTTCTGCGGTAAGTTTTGAGGGTTGAGCGTGGTTTCTCCACTCTATTTATCAGGTTCTTAAGGACTCTGTAGTGGAACATTCTATGTAAAATACATTTTTTGGAATGCTTGCTTGTGGTTACATTACCATTTGTACATGCTCTGTTAGCAGTACTGCAAGTTGCACTCTTTTTAGTGCTTTTCTTTTCGTTGTCCCATTTTGACAGATGAATTACACTTTCTTTACTGGTAGGTGCATCTATTTTGCTTAATGACTGTATTAGCTCTTCTCTTTCAACTTTCTGTAGAAGTTCTGCTTGCTGTGGATGGCTACTTTCTATGCTTTTAGGTTGCGTGGCTCTATTTCTGCGTTGCTTTGTACCGAGTTGCAGTTTGGTAGGCATTGTGTAGTAGCTTTTGGAGAAGAAAGGGCAGTGTGGGTGTGCAGATTTTCTAATGTATATGTGTGCAATGTGCATGAGTGGTTGAATAAGAGGGTAGGCATATAAATGGAAGTGGTTCACTGTGTAATGGCCTCTAACATTCGGTTGGGGACAGTATCTTACTATGTGGGGATTAGTCTAACGGTGGCGACATAATAAACACTGAGCACCTGTAGAGGTGTCATGAGTAACAATGAAGTACATATTGGTGGGTTGCTGCAAATGTATATTCTACAATACAAGATTAGTGCACTCTCCAAGTAAGACGTAAAACACTATGATGCTATTGTACTTACTTTGTTGCTTGGTGAGAGTAGGTTTATTGCAGGTTGTATTGTGAAGTGCACCTGCCAGTGGCTTTCAGGAGAGAGGGGGTACTGCACCTGTATAAGAAGATGGTAAGAAAATATGTTGGCTAATGGCATAGTGATTGCATTTGTGTAATACATTCTTAAAAAGTGTAGGGGGATGTCTTGGCAGGAAGAGAAAGTATGTTTGTATAAATGGATGGCTTACTATATGAATGGGGACTTGGGAATATAAGCATGTTTGGTAAGGGGGTAGGTGGGATATTTGCAAGTGTATTGTATTACGTCCTGTTTAGCAAGTGTGTGTATTAGTGTAGGAGTATTCACTTTGAAAATGGAGTACTTCTCATTGTGGAAAGATGACAAAAAGGTTCGGAAAGATGTACAGACTGCAAAGCAGACTGTTTTTGTGTGTGCATTTGCATGTACTTTTCTACATATATATGATTTCTACATGAGTGGAGCCATTACTTACGTTCTTTAATTTTCTTATGTGCATTTATGAATGGTACTGTTATCAATGCATACAAATGTTTTTCCCTTTTTAAGTAATGTCGCAGTCTATAAAGTGTGAAAGGTAAGTGGCAGGAAACTGTTATGCATGCAATGTATGCACTTGGCTTAGTTTGGTGGGTTACGCTGACTGATCCTTTTCTGCGCGATTTTTACAAATTTCATAGGAGGTGCATTAATGGTGGAAAGCATCGTAAAATTGCTGGAACGAAAGAACAGAGTAACCGTTTGCATATAACAATGGCTGCTATGGGCAAATGCCAACTTTGCCAGCACCTACCACTGCAGGAGCCATTTCATGGTAGGTGATGGGAGAAATAACAGTATGCATTTTCAGTACGTTATGGAGATTCAGTACCAGGTACCCTGTTGTGACAGACTTATAACACAGTTGGAAATGTACTGTACAAAAAGTAGTGATAACTGCTGGGCGTGGTGATGGGTGGCGATGCCGATGAATGTGGATGCAGAACTTGTATGTCGTTTTACAGTACCTTCCAGTGCAGGGGCTTTTGATTCACAGGACACTTGACCTCTGCGTGTTTAATGGTTAGAATGCACTGTTCAACAGAGAGGATAGCGTAAGATGCAGAATTCTTGGATGGAATTGGTGGATGCGTGTGTCACCGTTTAACAATAGCCAATGAGGAAGTGCTGGAAAAAGACTACTGGACAGGGAAGAAGGACTGCCCATGTTGTACTGGGGTGCGGCCCTCACGGTATTTGGGAAAGCACACGTGCTACATGCTGTCCTTCTTAATATGCTTGCCATGGAAATGGGACTACGGATTAGCAAATCAGGTATATGCCTGCTTTTCTGTTCCATGCTGGGATGTTCTTCTGTGCCCATGAGAACCTTAGTGCTTCTAATGTGACATTTGTCAGTGGCGTTGATATCTTTTTTCTTCCCCCTATTGAAAATAGTCTTGTGTTCCACAAAGTAAAATGTAGTTTGCAGAAGCTTGTGTAATAATGTAAGGAGGAAAAACAGAGAGCAATCCCCAACAGATACCAAAGAAAAAGGTGTTTCTTTACAAGCCGCTTTACAATAAAAAATACCACTTTTCACAACTTCGAACAAAAAGGGGATTTTCTATCCTGCTTCAAATGCGTTTGCGCATCCACCCACACAGGACAATATGTTTGCGAAAGCCGCAGCATTTGGAGGGGCGCATGTGCTACATCCGGGTCTTTTCAGGGTGGCTGGCATGGAAATGGGACTGCGCAGGAGTTGGGTTTGATCAATGAGTTTTCCTGGGTTTGGTGTGCAAACAAGAGATTGTGTGAGAAGGTGCGTTTACAAATAGGAGTGCACATGGCTATGGGTATGGTTGTGCCGTTTAGTAGGCAGACTATATGGCTTTTGGGCGACTCCTAGTTACATTGGTTAAAACTTTACACCGAACGATGTGCGGAATATGTGGGATGAAGTGACTGACTGTGGGTCCTTTTTGTGCCAGTTTGGTGACGCTTGATCGTCCAGACATTATTATTGTTCGTTGTGGAGGGAACAGTTTAGGACATGTTAGTGGCATCTCACTGCAGTTTGTAATGAAGGAGACATTTCAGCAACTCATGGCAATATTTTCAAAGTCGCACAACATTTTTTCTTGCATTGTCCAGAGACAGATGTGGCTGTGTTCTTCCTCGTATGGGCCACAAATGGACAAAGCGTAGCACAATGCGAACAAGGCTGTTTTTGCCTTTGTGCGAGACTTTGGCATGTTTTCCTTCCACGATGATAACATTATGTTTTGTAGTTGTACATTTTTTGTTCAGATGGAGAACTGATAATGTCAATGAGCTGTTTCTGCGTAATATCCAAAATGCAGTGCAGCACTTCCTGCAAGTTTAGCAAGCATTTCCCCTGTGGTTGTTCACCACTTCCAACCTTACAAACACAAACAGCATAAAAAGGCTCTTTTCAGAGCCACCACTTCATTTTGGGAATGCGTAATGTTTTAACAGTGCAAGGTGGTTCTGAATGTAGCCTCTTTGTCTCCCCCCGAACCTCTTCTGGTTGTGTTGCATTTTTCCTGTTGTTCTAAGACCAGCCACAGAAGGAAACTAATGGAAGGGAAGTTTGGCAAAGGGTACCAACCACAGGGATAAGAACGTGCAAGTGGAGAGCAGAAGATGTTGGGTGGACCTTACTTGGGTAGGGGGCACTCTGTCATGCTACCGGGCCAAATCCTCGAAAGCCCTTCGAAGTTGTTCTTCCCTGCACAGTACCGCGTTGCAGTTCATGCCCAATATAGTGACAGTTGAAAGGTATGGGTCTGCTGGGGTGCGTATCACCTGCAAGGCTGGTTTTGGGATGCGCTGGCCCACTGGTGTGTGACTATTGGTGGCAGGAGCAGATGCAGAGGATGCTGCAGAGAAAAGTAACCTACTGCCTTGTTCCAAGGAGACAACCCTTCGAACAGTGCCTTGTGGTTTGATTTCACGTGCCGCTGCATGGAGGTGGTGCTGTAGCTGTGCAAGGCAGGTTTTCCGCGACTGAGTACTATGTTGCACTCGGTGCATTTCAACTGGTTAGCACGAGATTTGGGTACTTCTACGGTAGAAAATAGTTTCCACACCCACGACTCACGCTGGCTGCAGGCAATGGGGAATTGCTCTACTTTATCCTGGTTTCCTTCTTGATCTCCATATACATTATCACGCCTGTTCCCTTGTTCAGACCCTTCAGAAGGAGGTGGTGGTGGTGGTGGTGTGGGTGCTGCTGAGTCAGTGGTAGTATCAGCAGCTCTGGTGGCCATTACTTGGAAAGGTAGTTTAGAGGCACAGAATTGCTCACAAAGCAATTTCTGCACGAAGCAATGTGCACCGCTGCTCTGTTCTGGAAAGTCAAACACGGATTGCAGCGCAGCTGTAGGGTGTGGTCTTTTATAGGACTGTTGTGGAGCGCGTGCAACCGGAAAGTGGTCCTAAATCTTTCCCAAAAATAAGTAGATGCAGAAGGAAGAGTGTAGGACCTCTGTAAGGGTGCACTACATTGCAGAAAATCCCGGATCGTGTCTTCCAAATAAGTGCCCATGTGCAGCGTGGTTCTGTTACCATGGTGACATTGCGATTGTTCTCCAAATGGGTTTGGTATACATGAATTAATATATTGTAATTGTGTTACTTTTCACACTGCGTGCCCTACCTAAGCGGTTACTATGGTCACTCATTTTGTCATGTGGAAATTCTCTGCCAGCCATTTTAGGGTGGTTGCAATTGCTGCGCACAAAAAGAAAATGTCATGCATTCCTACTGTTGTACACTGCAGGACCTGTGCAATTATAAGGTAAACTTTGGTGTACTGTATGGGAGGACTGGTCCAGAAGACCCCCCTCCCATACCTCTGCTCCCCCGGTGAGGTTCATGGCTCGCCGGGTGCCCTCTCTGCCACCAGGGCCCAGGTGGCGGGTGGGGCACTGGCTGAAGACATTGACCAAACCTGTCCAATTTAGCTAAGCTCTGGAAACCATTTTGTATAATAGAAATGGCTTGAGCCCTGCGCACCGCCACACAGCCCCCACCCGTGGAGAGTATCACTTATCCCTGTGGCCACAGCTCCCTGGCAGATCCGCTAAGAGCCCGTTCCCACAAGCAGACGGACATGAGCTAGTGTTAGATACCAACACTAACATTTCACCTTCCGCAGTGTATCGCTATTTCCAGCATGACCCGGCCAGCAGGGCCTGGGTGGAAAAGAACTGTACAATGGTCCCATGACAAAAGCAAAGTCCCCAAATTCTAATGAGTAAACTACCTTTGATGAAAGCGTTCTCTCCACAACCTCTCTGACTAAAAAACTTGCAAAATATATGAAAATGGCTGGATGGGTGCTCATATAACAGTAGGGATGAAGCACCCACATCCCTGTAACTATGCGCAAATGGTAAAAGTGTCCCAGTGGTTTTTCATGTTATGTGTGTTATCGAAAAGACTGCATCCCACAGTCCCGCGCCAAAACTGAACTAATGCTGCTAGAGTGCAAGGGAAGACAAATGCAACCATACCGAGGGCTCATGTAAGGGGTACACGAAGATGCACCATATGGGTGTCCAAGCCCTCTATGTGCCACTACCGCCAGTCGCAGTGGCGGGTTGTTCCTGCTTGCTCCACCAACCTTACTACTACCTCACTTACCATGTATGTATAAGCATATAACAAAATGTTGTAGTTGCTAAAAACGTAGTATACAAGTAATGTGCTCAAACTGGCCATATAGATGGCACCGACAATGTCAAAAACGTGAGCTTTGGAAAGACTTAATGAGTATTGTATATTATATGAATGTTTATGTCTCTTCCACCCCCAGTCTGCAACACACAAGGAAAATACCTTTGTGAGCACATGCAAGGCCATTCTCCCTCCCTCCCAGTGAAGCCTACCAGACGAAAAAGCAGAGGCCTGTGCCGCACCGCTCCACCTCCCCCAATTCGCCTGGAGCCGCTTCAAGCATTCACATTCCCCCGCAGCACCCAAGGCCACAGCCTGCCACCTGAATTATTTACAACCCAGCAGTAAACCCCGGCCTTAAAACACAGATCCAAAGGCGCCCTGTCCTAAACTCCACGACCCGCTGACCCACCCTAGGTTAATGGCCCCTGTAAAATTAGGACACCCAATAATATGGCAACATCACAAGAACACATCCATAATGACTTCTAACAAGACATGATAACAGACCACCTGTCCCATGCCCCTAGACCCAGCCCCACGACCTCCGATACCCGGTCAACAGGATGGTGGTAACCATGTATTGACGAATCGCCGACAGACCCCACTCCAGGTGCATTCCTCTTGTGTTGCATTAACCTGTAGAATAACCTATTGGAAGATTTACCGGGGAAGATAATATTGCAATGTTGAATGACTGCGGTGTGCGTGGCCCTAGGGCAGAAAGTCAGGAAAGACATTCATCTCTGACACTGATCATGGTTGGCACAACAACACCGCCCGGATGAGCCGAGCTGACCTGCCAGGCCCAGCCCAACCCACGAGGGTAACCAGTGACGTCCTCCAGCTGCGCCAAACTACATCGCAGCAGCACCTATAGCTAGTCGTCACCACCCAATCCCCACGAACTTGTGCCCCCTATAGCATGTAGGTTCTTATGACGTTTTTTGTAAATATATACGCCTGTCTTTGCTATTGTCAGAGAGCGCTCTCGGAGTTTGCAGAGTTCTTTGCATGCCCTATTTTGATTGATAATTTCCCATTTAAGCTCACCCGCACTTTGTCCTGGCCTTATTCCCATCCTGGGAGAGTCCATTATTGTCTCTCATTGCGGGGAGGATCGTGCTATCTGGGGACGCTTGCCTTCAGTGGTGACCCCGAAAGCGTGATTTTAACTTCTCTCCTAATATATATATATATATATATATCCCTACCGTCCCCTTTGGCACAAAAATCTCCGGTCGAAAAGGGAATTGCACGGTGCGCCGGCTCTGGGAGGCTGCCCGCCAACGGCGACCGGTACGCTCAGAAGTGCGCACTCACCAGAGAGAGGGTACGGGATCCCGGTTGAAAAAACCCCTTTCAGTACCGCTCGCCGGAGCCGGGACTGACCGTTGAGCAAACGGCAACACTGCCTGGACGGACCCAGTTGCGGAGACTCTCGGTTCAAGACGGGCATGTGAGTATTGAGTGCGAGAGACCTTAAAGGGAACAGGGGAGGAAATATAGAACGGGGAACGAGGCTGGTTGAAAGGGGGGGCACTTTTGGTCTACTAAGGACCATCCTAAACCTTCTTTGCTTTTTCTTTGCATATGGCCATTAGGACTAAGAGGTGAACAGAGATAAAGAGACGGGAACCTAGCTCCGCAAGGGGGTGGAAGGCGGCGCCGCATAGTGCTATCTTGACTAGTACTGGGAATATATGAAGAAGTGGAATATGAGATAAAGGTGTCTGGTAAAGGAAGACACGGAAAATACATTAGTGAGTGCTACTATTTCTATTTTTCTCTCTGGGTTCACGGGTAAATAAAAGCGGGTTAGTGCAAACAAAGATATAATAATAAGTAGAAAAATAATATTACATCAAAACTAGAAAGACAAATCTATGTATATATATATATATATATATCAGATTGAGACGGACAGGGACAGTTGAAAAGGGAGGAAAGGGAGGACAAACTGGGCTGTGAATAGAGTGCTGCTTATGAGTGTGTGTGCATCGTATATGTCAGAACATATTTGATATAATAAGTGTGTAAAGGAGGTTAGAAATATGTAATTGTGGTATGGTTACGGTAAGTGTGACCAGGAGAAACATCAGAAAGAAGAGTGTAATGTGGTACAGTGAGTGTTCATTTCTTTGATCTGCTGGGTTCAATTGTCACAGTTATTGATGGTTTGCTCTTGTACGTGCCCCCTAAAGAGTATAGAATAGAGGCTGTGTGCAGCCATTCTCATACTGTACAGGTGGCGGGAAAACGCGCCAATGCTCAATAAGACATAAGTACGAGAGTTCACATGGTGACACGCTCAAAGTAAGAGACGGACATACATAGAGAGGTACACTAGCATCCAGTAAGTACGAAGTATGGGGGCAGAAACACCCTTATCACATATTTGTAAGAGCCTACCTGGGTACGCAGAACGGATTAAGAAATATCATGACCAGTGGATCACAGAATTGAAGGGAGAAGGGTTACCTCAGATATGGCCAGAAGGGGGGTCATTTGACAAAAGCGTTTTAGATATGGTAGCCACATGCATTTGTTTGAAATATAAGGGGAAGCAACTACACAATAGGAGGGAAATATTAGACTTATGGAGACTGTTTGAAGAAATACCCCCTCCTAAGAAAAGGGAAGCAGATACTGACCTACCATCTACTACTGACAACCCATTGCTGATACCAAGAGATGACAAGGTACTTTCAGAAGAGAAGCCACCGATTGAGGTAACTAGGTTGTACCCAATGCTAAATAAGCCAGTGCCCGCAGAAGGATATAGCGACCCAACTTATGTACCTCCAACGACAGCCACTACCACTCAAAGGCCAACTGCACCACCACCATATGAGAGTCATAGGGAACGAGAGCAGGTAAGTACGCCAAGGGTGGATATAGAGAAATTGACAAGGGATCTGGAATCCAGACACTCTATAGCCAAAGATGAGCTCTCAAGAATTAAAAGCATATGTGAGCGGACTGCAACCAGCACCGCTAGATCAGAGCCTGCATCAGGAGCACAGAGTGAGAATACGACATTTGGAGAAGGATGGAAAAAAGGAGAGATACTGTTTAGGATAGAAGAAGAACCAACACGGATAATTGAACTAGAGGGAAGGGAGGGGTGTAGTGGTGATGAAGTAAGGACCACAGGAGGCAGAGAGGAGCTATTGTGTGATATAGGGGATGACTTAGAAGAAGGTGAAAGGCTAAGTGTGGCAATGGGAGGGGAAGCGAGGAGTTGGATGGCGCATGCTCAATGAGAACAATGGACGAGGAGTGGACAGGGCGACTAAGGAACAGATTGGGAAAAATGGCACCATTAGGAAAATCAGGAGTAAAGATGAGTGCAGATGCAGCGACAAAGGGGAAGCTACAACTCCCATTGATACATAGAGGAGGAGGGAGGCCGAATTACATACCTTGGGCTCAGATGGACAAAGCCAATTTGCTAAAATTATTGCCCCCGCTATCAGGAGGGGCATGCAAGTGGATATATGCCTTTGAGAAACACACAGCCGGGGTACCCTTAGCAATAGGTGACGTGAAGAGTTTGCTAGTATCAGCAGTTGGGGATCAAGCTGATAGAGTATGGGTAAAAGCTGGCTTCCCGGGAGTAACGTTAGACTGCGATCGTCATGATGGTGCCTCTTTCAATACAGTACGTGCCAGGGTGTGGGAAACGTTCCCAGATACCCCAGATTTACAGTCGGTAATGCAATGTACAATGAATGACGGGGAAGATGCTATGGATTACATTTTTCGAGTCCAAGAGATGTGGAGAACCGAAACAGGCACGCCCTGGTATCAGTCAACATCATTATTCTATTTTATAATAAAGAGGGGACTCCCAAAAGAGGTGCAAAAAGCACTTGACAAAATAGCAGGTATTGAAGCAAAAGGATGGCCAGAAATTCAGAGCATAATAGTTCACCATTGTAAACAAATAAAAGAAAGGGAAAAGGAGGTGGCGCAGAGAAGATTGGCAGACGAAGCGAAACTAGTACAGACAAAGCTGGTGAAGGTCGCCGCGGCAATAGCCACGCTCCCACACAGCAGGGAGGGAGATGATGAGGAGGAGGGGCTGGTAGCAATACAAGGAAGGATGGCAACGAATTGGACAGGAGCAGGACAGAGGCAGTGGAACGAGACCAGAGCAGAAGAGGGGGACGAGGTGGGTACAGGGGTCGAAGAGGGGGTGTACAAGGGTATGGGGGCATGGGAGGAAACGGATGGCAGGGTCCCAGGGGTGCACAAGGTAGCGGTTGGAACTGCGGGAGGTGGGGACACTTTTCAAGAGAATGCAGAAGTAGACCAAACAGGTTTCCGGAGGTAGAACATTATGGCCATCCTCATCCAGGGAGCCCATATGGTCTCCCAATGGGACAGCAACAAAGGGACCCAGGGCAGGGGTACCCTGAACAACGGCAGGGACACCAATACAGAACACAGAATCACCCGCAAAACAATGACACTATGCACTACACCCCAGGCAACCCTTTCGTGGCAACAGCAAATGGAGCCCCAGCACCAGCCCCCTATAGCGGCGTATCATTAGTTTCAGGGAGCGTGTTCAACCAGGGGGGGGCTATGGGACACCCCGCATAGGACAGCCCACAGAGAACACTTGCGTGTCCTGTCCTATCTACCACCTAAGATGCAGCAGAGGAACCATTGGTAGGGGCGCAGATAGGAGACAAGCAGTTCATATTCATGGTGGATTCGGGAGCGGAGAAATTATGTATTAGGGAGGGCCGGTTTCCGTTATCTAACCGGAAGTTAGAGACGCAGGGGTTCTCTGGGGCTGTAATTGAAGTTCCTTATACAGAAGCATTGGACGTGACAGTGGGGGGTAAAACTGTAAAAACACCCTTACTGTATTACGAACGATTGCCAATAAACTTGCTAGGGAGGGATCTTCTTAGCAAGCTTAACATGACAATATCATTCACAGAAAGAGGAATAGTGTGTTCAACACCAGGAATCTGCCCATTACGGGTAATGCTGGTAGTACAGGCTCAAACAACTGCTCCGGAAATACGTGGCCTACCAGTGGATGAAAGAATGTTCCTTGAAGGTTTGAAAACACTCGCCCAAGTAGTTCCTGAGCTAAAAAAGCTAGAGTGGAGAATACCCACCAAATTCATCTTCCGCCCAATAGTGCACCCAGACATAGCACCAGGGTCAGTGGTATCATTAGACTTGCATGCCATACAGGTATCAGCAAAAAGGATTGCGGTAATTGGAATAGACATAGATGGATGTGAATGGCGCACTGTACTGTGCGTCAACGCCTATGTTGCCCTACGAGACTTATCTGATGAGGATCTCTTCTCTGACTCAGACAATGATGGTGAAAAAATAATAGAAATAGCAATGCCCTGTGACATTTTGATTCAGGTTAGGCAAATTCCCGTTCAATTGATGGCAGTAGTGGGAACACCACCGTCATTTTTTGACGATGACATGCGACTGGTGCCAGGAAATTTGTGGACAACGGGCCCCCATGATGTGGGGTTGTTGCATGGAGTGACGCCAGTGGTCATTAAACTCAAACAAGGGGCAATCTTGCCCCGAGTAAAGCAATATCCATTGTCCCGCAAGGCAGAGGAAGGAATAAAAGACAGTAAATGCATTATTAGCTCAGGGAATAATAGTGCCTTCAAACTCACCATGCAACACCTGTATCTATCCGATTAAAAAAGCAAAGGGAGGGGCTTGGAGGATGATCCAGGATTTACGCCCCTTAAATTACATCATACAGAAAGAGTTCCCTTTAGTCCCAAACCCCGATTCAATATTGTGCAGTATCCCAAAAACGGCCTCACATTTCACAGTGGTCGATTTGAAAAACGCGTTCTTCTCCATCCCCTTGGCTGAAGAAAGCAGATACCTGACAGCATTCACCCTAGGGGGAAAAAGATACGAACATTGCAGATTACCACAGGGATACTGTGAGAGCCCAAGTATATTCAACCGCATACTACACGAAGACCTGGGTAATTTATCAGTAGAAAGCACAATCATTCAGTTTGTAGACGATCTGCTTGTCTGCGCACAGAATGAAGAAACGTGCAGAAAAGACCAGTAACACTCCTGTCACTGCTGGCAAACAAGGGGTACAAAGTGGACAAGGAAAAGCTACAATACTGTCAGGAAGAGGTCTTAGGGCAGCTGATATCGAAAGACGGGAAAAGAATAATCCCTGACAGGGTAGAAGCCATAAGATCAGTAAGAGAACCCACGACAGTGAAGGAGATGCAGAAATTCCTGGGAATGTGCAATTATTGCAGAGCATGGATACTAGATTATGCAGCTTACACGAGACCATTACTGCAAGCACTCAAGGAGGCACAACACGAGAACAGGAAAATAGAATGGTCAGAAGAGATGAGTGACTCATTCAAGTCACTAAAAGAATTGATTTCAAGTGCTCCAGTACTCGCCAACCCTGATTATGAACGCGAGTTTTTCCTATTTTCACATTGTAAGGGAACACTCATGACCGCTGTACTGACACAAAAGACTTCTCTGGGACACAAACCATTGGCTTACTATAGTGGCACCTTGGATGCGGTGATGCAAGGACACTTCGCGAGCGAGCAATCTCTCGCCGCCGCCGCCGCGTTCGCCATTGAGAAAAGTGCCACAATAGTAATGGGATGCCCTGTCACATTGTTTGTGGAACATTAATTATTTGCAATACTTGAAAGATCAAAAAGTACACTGACTACACAGCGAGCAACTGCCTATGAGATAATATTGTCGAGCGCCAATATCAATGTGGTACGATGCAAGATAGTGAATCCAGCAACATTCATTACAGAAGCATGCACACTGGAGGACATGCAGGAACACAACTGTGCAACTTACACAGGGGAAACAGGGGAAGACAAGGTGGTGTGCGAGAATGCCCTGAGCGAGGGGGAGGTGTACTTTGTGGATGGGTCAGCATCAATCGACATGGACACAGGAGAGAAACATGTGGGGGTGGCGGTGGTGAGGTTGGAAGAAGGCGAGTATAAGACATTAGTGCAGTATCGCCTTCCATCCCATTTCTCAGCACAGGCGGCGGAACTCATTGCCCTAATAGAAGCACTACATGCCGCTAAAGGTTGTGCAGTAACAATATACACAGATTCAGCTTGCATGACGACAGTACATGGAGGTCTGGCAAGATGGGGGCGGAGGGGGTTTCGAAGAGCAGATGGGACTCCAGTGCAGCATGCAGAATTGCTGAAGGAGTTAATTGAGGCCCTAAAAGACCCAACAGTGGTAGCAATAGTGAAGTGCCAAGCACATACTTCCAACACAGACGTTGTGTCTTTGGGGAACACGGCAGCGGACGCTGCTGCCAAGGAAGCTTCATACTTTGAAAAACATGAAACAGGTGAGTACATGCTACAGCATAAGATAAACGAAGAGCTCCCAGAAGGATACAATGCGATGCCCATATCACAAATACTACAATTACAGGAAGGAGCAAGTGGCGATGAAAAAATGATGTGGGAAAAACGAGGGTGCAGCCAATCAGCAACAGACTTACTCTGGTGACAAAATAACTCAGGAAAAGTGGTAATGCCAGTAAAACTATTAGAAATAGCGTTTCAACAATTACACTTCCCAGCACACAACACGAAACAACACATTGCAGCAGAGATACAAGAGGAGTGGTTTGTGCCCCGTCTTCAGGAACACATATCTAGATTGACAATGGAGTGCACAACATGCCAGATATACAACTCTGGGATGACGTTACGTACACTCAGGGGGAACAATTCCAAAACCTATTGGGCCATTCAGAGAGCTGCACATTGACTACGCAGACATGGGAGAAAGGTGCAACGAGGCACGCTACATGATTGTGGTTGTATGCCCATTTTCAAGGTGGGTGGAAGCAGGCCCATGTGCACGACCTGATGCTAAAAGCGCTGCAAAATTCCTAGTAAGGGAAGTATTCCCGCGCTGCGGGATTTGTGGCGTAGTTCGCTCAGACAACGGCACTCACTTTGTGAACGAGCTCTTCAAAGAAGTAACGAAACTATTGGGAGTAAAACATAAATTGTGTTCGATTTATCATCCTCAAAGTAATGGCGTGGTAGAAAAGATGAACGGCCTGTTAAAAGGAAGATTATCAAAATTATGCTTCTCATTAAAAAAGAACTGGATTTACGGTTTGCCCCTTGCGCTGTTTGAGCTGAGAAATCAGCCAAGCAAGGACCACCATTTGTCCCCGCACGAAATAGTGAACGGGAGGCGAATGCACACAGCACATTCCCCACTGCGCCAACATTCAGACGCGCACAGAAGCGCTACGATATTGGGAGATGAGTTCACAGACTACCTAAAAAAGCTAACTAGGGCAGCGCGCGCAATATCAAAGCAGCTCTCACCACCATTAACAAGGGAAGAAGGGAACACAACAGAGTCCCTTACGGAACTTGAAACACCGGTACAACTGGTGCCGGGAGAGTTCATTTATGTCCGGAGCTTTGTGCGTCGGTGGAATGCACCACGGTTCCACGGACCATACAAAGTGGTATTTTGTACTCCTACGGCTGTAAAAGTGAAGGGCCTTAAGTACTGGATACATTTGACGGCTGTACGAAGGGCCTTTAATAGTGTGAGGGAGGAGGTGGATGAGGGGGCACAGACAACAGCAACCAGTACAAATGAAAATAATGAGTGAATGTGAACATGTGTGTGACGGAAATGCATCCGATTGAGAAAGTTGATGACGAGAACCAATACATTTAAGGGTATCTATAAAAATTAAAAGATTGAAAACAAAATATATATACATGGACTTATGTGTAAATACTAAATGTGATAAAAATGTATAGTGTCTGCTCCCTTGTCTGTACATCCCCAACCCCACCCCCCTACCCACTTCCATTCCCCTTCCATGATATCTCGGCACTGGTAGTGCCAACAAAATGTTTACATGCATGCACTTAATGCACTTTTATATTTCAAACAGGAAATACAATGGCAACTAACGGGCAGCCTGCAACGGATAGATTTATTAGATATAGAGAATTTTTAGCTGAAAGGTGTAGATATTCGTATGAGTGTGGATTGTCGATATGCATTACATTATTTTTTACAATGATGGTTGGCCTGGTTACGTATTGGTTCATAGCGTTCATCTCTATTGAGATGAACGAGGGGGGAGGGATCAACGGGACTAATGTGACAAATGAAACAGCAATTGTAAATACTAAAGAAGGTGATTTTTTGGTATGGGATGGAACTAAATTGGTATGGGGATATTACACGACACCATCCAATGTTGCTATCTCGCATAATGAAGATCTGCAGGGAAAACTGCAAAACAGCACACTTTCCCCGCCAAACGTCTCTAATTTCAATGCCCGTAGTCTAAATGATCGTAACCCCTCTGCTATATCCTGGTTATATAACACCCCCCACCAGCAGGCCCACTCCCGTAACCAAAAACACAAGGCAGATAGCATAAAGAAGAGGGATGAAGAAATGACAGCGAGATATGAACTATAATATGATAATTGGGCAAAGGGGGGGAGGGAGAAAGGGGGGCCCACACTGTCCATCGCCCATGAGACTGGGAAATACCTTAGAAAAAAGAATAACAGGCGGAAAAGGGAGGCGGGGAGGAAGAAATATGATGAATATTATGGGCTAGGATTAGACAAAATGGAAGACCCACGACACCCCCACCAAACAAATAAATGGTATGCGGACATGAGTGCAACAGCTAAGCAAACAACGAACGAGAGCTGTTATGTCTGCTCCCTCATTCCCCATGCTTCAGGTACACCCAAAGTATTGTTACCGAAAGAGTTGCCTATTGTCGATGCCCAGTGTCTCCTTCATCTCACGTTGTGCAGCATTACGAACACCTTCCAGGCACATGAGGTAACTTTCAGGATGCTGCAGAACGAAAAGACCTGTTACCCCAAGGCAGTAGGAGTGGTCTGTTTGGAGGACCCATTTTCTATAATACAAAGGACACTTTTTTCGGACAACAAGTGGAAGGACGAAGAAATAATGTGCAAGGCTGAAGCACTGCGGGGTGTGGCACCAGAGAAACTGCAATGGATAGAAAAGACATGCACACCCATATGGAAGGAACACATCTCAAAATTGACTTGGGTAACGGCCATCGAAAAACCCTTCAAGCTGCAGAAAGAAATAAACTATGAACTGTGTTTTTAAGGGAGACGGGAGAACCACCATGGGGGCAAACAAGAACTGTAACAAGACCCTCACCATCCCAGATATGAGAAAAGGGACAGCGGCCTGAATGGATACCTATTGGGTATGTGGCAACCAAGCATACCTACACCTCCCACAATCCTGGGGTGGCAGCTGTTCATTGGCCACCATGCACTCCGCGCTAATGGTAATACCGGAAAGCCACATTGATGGGGGCAAGGAGACGCGAGGAAAATCTCAACAGAGTGGGGCCCCACCAACTGCAGAATCACAAGTAAATGTCCTGTCCTCCGGAAACAAGGAAGGGGCGCTGTCCAGAAACAGACGGTCATTGAACTACATATCGAAAGCATCATCAGAACTACTGGCACAGATCCCAGATAGATATCGATTATTCAGCTCTGCAGAAACGTTCTTCGCCTCACTCATCCCAAGCATCCAGGCGCGAGCAAACGCAAAGTGGCTCCAAATCACACGTTGGGAACTGATCCAATTGGCAAATGATACTGAAGAAGGGTTTAACGTAATAAAAGTAGAACTACGAGCACTGCGGCTAATGACCATGCAGAACAGGTATGTCTTGGACCTGTTGACAGCAATGGACGGAGGTGTTTGCCGAAAAATTGGAAGTGCCTGCTGCACTTTCGTACCTTCTGAAGACGCAGATAACGGCTCCCTGTCCCATGTGATCGAAGCAGTACATAGCCTAGGAGAAAGAATGAGAATGGAAGGTGGAGCAGAAGAAAGTACCTGGTTCGACAATATCTTCTCCTGGGTCCCATCATGGCTGGGAATGACTGTCAAGTTTCTGATGCTGGCCATAGTGTTCCTCCTTTTCATTTTTTGCCTGTGCCAGGTTGGTCTTCGATGTTGTGCCAACGCAGTACCGAATGGTGCAATGATGATGGTGACAATGGGCAACGCCCGCGCTACAATGGAAACTATGCAGGAAGCACAGGTACAAACGGGTACAGATTACACGTCAAGATTCCAGATGGTGCCAATGTACCATGACAAGGATATAGTAGATAAGCTATGGCACACCACAATTAAAGAGCCCCGGGTACTTGAATGGTACGAGGAAGTGTGGGTGGACTTAGAAGGGGATAGCGGTTGTATATACCTGACCTGTACCCCAGATGAATATGCTAGGAGAGGTGAAAGCCTGCGAGGGGTATGCAGGGCATGGATGCCCATAAAAGGCACCCCTGCATGGGATGACGCTAAAGCTGACGAGGAAGAATGTAGGAGATTGGAGGATTTAAAGTATTCGTTACTTAAGTAACGAAAGGGGGAAATGTATGGGAGGACTGGTCCAGAAGACCCCCCTCCCATACCTCTGCTCCCCCGGTGAGGTTCATGGCTCGCCGGGTGCCCTCTCTGCCACCGGGGCCCAGGTGGCAGGTGGGGCACTGGCTGAAGACATTGACCAAACCCGTCCAATTTAGCTAAGCTCTGGAAACCATTTTGTATAATTGAAATCGCTTGAGCCCTGCGCACCGCCACACGGCCCCCACCCGTGGAGAGTATCACTTACCCCTGTGGCCACAGCTCCCTGGCAGATCCGCTAAGAGCCCGTTCCCACGAGCAGACGGACATGAGCTAGTGTTAGATACCAACACTGTAACATTTCACCTTCCGCAGTGTATCGCTGTTTCCAGCATGACCGGCCAGCAGGGCCTGGGTGGAAAAGAACTGTACAATGGTCCCCTGACAAAAGCAAAGTCCCCAAATTCTAATGAGTAAACCACCTTTGATGAAAGCGTTCTCTCCACAACCTCTCTGACTAAAAAACTTGAAAAATATATGAAAATGGCAGGATGGGTGCTCATATAACAGTAGGGATGAAGCACCCACATCCCTGTAACTATGCGCAAATGGTAAAAGTGTCCCGGTGGTTTTTCATGTTGTGTGTTATCGAAAAGACTGCATCCCACAGTCCCGCGCCAAAACTGAACTAATGCTGCTAGAGTGCAAGGGAAGACAAATGCAACCATACTGAGGGCTCATGTAAGGGGTGCACGAAGATGCACCATATGGGTGTCCAAGCCCTCTATGTGCCACTACCGCCAGTCGCAGAGGCGGGTTGTTCCTGCGTGCTCCACCAACCTTACTACTACCTCACTTACCGTGTATGTATAAGCATATAACAAAATGTTGTAGTTGCTAAAAACGTAGTATACAAGTAATATGCTCAAACTGGCCATATAGATGGCACCGACAATGTCAAAAACGTGAGCTTTGGAAAGACTTAATGAGTATTGTATATTATATGAATGTTTATGTCTCTTCCACCCCCAGTCTGCAACACACGAGGAAAATACCTTTGTGAGCACATGCAAGGCCATTCCCCCTCCCTCCCAGTGAAGCCTACCAGACGAAAAAGCAGAGGCCTGTGCCGCACCGCTCCACCTCCCCCAATTCGGCTGGAGCCGCTTCAAGCATTCACATTCCCACGCAGCACCCAAGGCCACAGCCTGCCACCCGAATTATTTATAACCCAGCAGTAAACCAGGGCCTTAAAACACAAATCCAAAGGCGCCCTGTCCTAAACTCCACGACCCGCTGACCCACCCTAGGTTAATGGCCCCTGTAAAATTAGGACACCGAATATTATGGCAACATCACAAGAACACATCCATAATGACTTCTAACAAGACATGATAACATAGACCGCCTGTCCCATGCCCCTAGACCCAGCCCACGACCTCCGATACCCGGTCCACAGGATGGTGGTAACCATGTATTGACGAATCGCCGACAGACCCCACTCCAGGTGCATTCCTCCTGTGTTGCATTAACCTGTAGTATAACCTATTGGAAGATTTACCAGGGAAGATAATATTGCAATGTTGAATGACTGCGGTGTGCGTGGCCCTAGGGCAGAAAGTCAGGAAAGACATTCATCTCCGACACTGATCATGGTTGGCACAACAACACCGCCCGGAGGAGCTCAGCTGACCTGCCAGGCCCAGCCCAACCCACAAGGGCAACCAGTGACGTCCTGCAGCCGCAGCAAACCACATCGCAGCAGCACCTATAGCTAGTCGTCGCCACCCAATCCCCACGAACTTGTGCCCCCTATAGCATGTTGGTTCTTATGACGTTTTTTGTAAATATATACACCTGTCTTTGCTATTATCAGACAGAGCGCTCTCGGAGTTTGCAGAGTTCTTTGCATGCCCTATTTTGATTGATAAATTCCGATTTAAGCTCAGCCGCACTTTGTCCTGGCCTTACTCCCATCCTGTCCATTATTGTCTCTCATTGCGGGGAGGATCGTGCTATCTGGGGATGCTTGCCTTCAGTACTTAACACAGTAGTTTGCGGGCCTCACTCTGCCTCTTCGTTCTTTGTTCCTATGTAAAGCAGCTGTGCGGTAAGATTGTATTGTTGAAGGCAGACGTTACTTCTCTTGTTGGTGCATGCCATTATGATGCATACCCTATGCCTTTGCGCTGTTTGTTTCAAAAGTACATCTACTGCATTTTCCCTTCCAATTCACGTACTTGCTGCTGTTTGTATATGTTTCTGGTCTTTGCTGTATGGTACCACTATGTACGAACACCCCTCCTTTTCACGGCAGGTTGGACGCCCCCCAATGTCCGCGAACATACGCACTGTTCGCAGCTACTATGGCTATTGGTATGGAGCCACCGGTTTCAGTATGCTGTACAGTACATCTATACAAACTAAGAGTATTCTGGTAAAAACCTATGAAAAACAGTGAAAAAAACATTGTTAAAAGGGGCGTTATGGTTAAGTGGTGGCACAAGTTATGGTTGCTTAGCTTACCATAACTGGCAATTTTTTTTTTTTTATCTTACTTGTAACCATAATATGGATAGGTTTTTATTAGTGCAAGTAATTATAATGTCCCTTTCAAATAGTTGTTGCAGTGAAGTTGATAGATTTTTCTTAGGACATCGGAACCATAATGTCCCTTGAACAAAGTTTTTTGTCAGTGAATTGCACTTTAAACGAACTACCTCATTTGCTTCTTTGCACAAATGTTTACCCGACATTGTCCACGTCGAATTGATGTTTACATTGTAATTTTGCAAAGCACTTGGTCACTTTTGACATAATGTGTATGTGGAGTGGAATGTTGTACATTTTAATATTCATATTTATATTGTATGCAATTTAGATGGAGACATGTGAAACATCAGAACTATTAATTTCACTTTGTAAAATTACATGTTTTCATTTTGAAACTGGTGCTTAAACAGCAATTTTGCATGGTACTCAGTTACCACAGTACATCATGAAATGTCGCAACATGGTGGCCATGAAAAATTCAGCAAACAGGAAAGCATGTGTGGCAAAAACCTTGAAAAAGGACAAGACCATTTGGAACATACAGTCTGACAATGCATATATGTTGTGTCCAAACACTCAAACAAAAGTGTGATCAAACCACCAGTAGGTGGTGAAACGTGTTACGTGAAGCATCTGCTGCGGAATCTACTGTGTTAATTGAATAAATATACCTTTCACCTTCACCTGTGTGTTCAGGGTGTTTGAGGCAGAGCACAAGTGCGGTTCAGGAAAATGTTTGTGTCTAGAACTTTGGAAAATATATATATTTACATACATACATACATACATATAAAAAAAACTGCTCTCATGATGTGCTCAACAAACATACTTGTCAATTCAATCGCTTTTACCAGGTGTCATCTGCTCTGGAGCCAGTTCCCTCACCGGTCAAACCATTTATCTGTCCAACTAAGCTTCTCATAAAGTGCTTCCTTCTTGTATCAATTTCACCTAAAGTACTCTTTGTACAGCTAAACTACCCCTTCAACCTTGCCTGCACATTCAAGTGCCTTCTTAACTTTTGCCAGAGCCCCCAAGCTCTTCTAAAGCCTTGCCAGCTTTTTCCAGGTTTCTATAAGGTCTTGCTTGCTCCATCAATACCATGTCAAAGCTCTTCTAAGCTTCACCTTAAACGCTGTCACTAAAAACATTCTGCTTTGTACAGAAAAAGAATAACTGGAGCTGTACTTTTTCATCCTACAACACAACTCCTGCAGCAATGATCAGGAGAGCCGGGAGAAGGGAACGAATCAATCAAAAAAACCACTTAATCGTGGTATGAGCTTTGGTCAACTCCAAATTGGACTATGGAAATGATCTTATGGGATACCTGACAATCAAACAACTTCAATGGGCACAGAAAGCGGCTGTTCGCCTGACATTTAGAGTATCTAAAATCGACTCATGTGCCATCTTTGTGCCGATCGCTCCACTGGCTTCCGGTGAAACAAAGAATTGAGTTTAAAATGTTATGTTTGGTCTTTAAGTGTCTAAACAACTAAGCCCCTGCATACCTCACCAGAAAGCTGGAAGTCTTCAAACCCAAGCGCCAGTTAAGATCACTTGATTAACATGTATTGGTTGTTCCACCCTACACGTTTGTTTACAGAGGAGACAGGCGTTTTTCAAGGAACGTTCTGAGATTGTGGAACCTGTTGCCGCTTCATATGCATAGCAGGACGTCTCTGACATTATTCCAAAAAGCCTTAAAGACCAATCTGTTCAACTAATGACTGATTTTATATTTGCTTGTAATGAGCAGTTTCTGGTCATACAAATTTAGGAACACCTGTGATGAAATGCAGTCTTGAGTGTCAGCAGCCCATTATAAATACCCAAATAAAAGAAAGAAACAAACAGCCCTAACGTTAGAAGGTATATTGTCAAGAACAGAAGGGAAGGGACGGGAGTAGTTTCCTGTCCTCACAGACTTCAAGGTTACATTTTGTGTTGCAGAGAACAACCTTTTAAATTCACAGGAATGACGCCAACCACCTTAAAGTAGGGTCCAAAATTCAGAGTATTGTGCAATTCCTGTGGAGTACAGGTTTTGGCATGTCTGTCAAATGTGAAACAAATGTGATTTTTATGCCTGCCAATGAAAATAAATTTTGTTCAAGAAAACATGCTATTGGACAACAATGCACCTATTATCATGATCATCGCTCATTTAGTTGTTCAACACAAAGAATTACTATTACATCAACAATAGAAAATAGGAAATGCATTTGGCTAAAATATTACCAATTCATAATTCAGAACTAGAGTATACCAAAGAGGGTTCCATGTGTTCACAATTTCCCTGCAGAAATATCGCCATACAAAATCGCCATATTTTTGCAGTAATATTAAGCCATGGAACGAACCTGTGGGGGACACCCCCACAACCCCATAAATGTTATCAATGTAGCGGGGGACACCCCTGCAACCCCTTGTCCCAATAACGCCATAAATCTTCCACACTAATAATATCACCTAGGGCCTTAATACACAACAATATACATGGCGATATTATTGGTGGGGATAATATTACCCGGTAGCCCAAGGAGGGAGTGAAGCATTGTGTGTGTGTATTGGTGCTTCAGGGAGATACAAATATGATACAAATTGCTAACCATCCACTGCAAAAGTAAATAGAGCCCCATAAATCTATTCCCAAAACATGCTTGATGTGTCATTCACTGTACATATAATGTGTAACACAAAATATAACCAATTCATCCTGTGTGGTGTTCAGAAATCTAAAGCAATAACCACAGTTTGACCGCGGCACAACACAGAACTGGTTTAAGACATGCTAACCTTAACAGTCAGTAACATGGGCAGAAGAACTGAGAGTGGACTAAAGTTTCAATCCATGTACCGTGGCAGACAGACTTGCAATACTCAGACGAAAGATGCATCTACCTCCCAACTAATGTTTTTCAAGGCAGAATATTAAATTGAAATTTGACATGCAATCAAGGGACCGAATGCGATACATGCACCCCGCTGCCTTTAACAAACTTGCTCTAAATACACTCTATCCTGATTAGGGAGAAACCTTTGAGACCCCTCAATTTTATCACCGTATCTGAGTACCAGCATTTCAGTTTGGGTGTGGGTATATTAATGGGAACATTCAGAGATTCCTAAAGATAATATTAAAGGGAACTTCAAAATAACTCAGGAACTTCATAATAAAGTACTAATAGTAAAGGGAACTTCAAGTTCACCAAATTCCAGACCCGTGCAAATGTATGCCCTGTATATGTGGATTTATGTAATTTATGTATTTCTTACTCTTCAAGTATATGCGTAACCATGTAACCTCTGTGTTTCTACCTGTCAAGAATAGCGCCCAGATGCCTCCGGGTTTGGTGCGCTTTGCAAATTGCAAAATCAATAAAGTGTAAAGAATATACATTTTACTTGATGAAACTAAGAAGTTCTGCACCATATGAAGTTGGCGAAAGTCTCTCAAGTGAGTTAATGTTAATGTTAAAGGACATTTGTACCGCGCACTATCACCACCGGAGTGCTCCCCTGGCGGCTCTGAAAGAGATGGGGAGATTCAGTTAGTGGGAGGAAGCAGGAAAAGTGCAAGAGAGCAGTGATAGTGCTGTTGGCGGCCTCATCCCGGTGGGTCCGTTGGCTGGGCCTGGGGTGTTTGCGGCCGGTAGTCGTTGTGTACTGTTGTGCAAGACAGTTTGTTTTTGTTTTGTTGCAATGTATTGAAGTTTGTGCGGTTTGTTGTGCTGTAGGTTTTGGTTGTGTTCGGTTTGGAGTTTGAGAGGTGTATGCAGAAAGGAAAATTGTGCGAGTGTGAAATTTCTCAACACATGGGTTTTCACAAAACGAAATATACTAAGTAACCGGTCCGGTTTAAAAAAGAGAGGTTGCCTTTATTACGTTTTTATTGATTTGATAACATTCTTTTAAAACTTGAAAAAATAAATCCCCAGAGGCTTCCCCTAATGGCATCAAACAGAAGGTAACCGGTGCATACTAGAAATGTAACAAACACCTTCTTGTTTGAAAGTTTACCTAATCTTCAATGAGCTTATCACCACTAAAAAGAGGGCCGCTATACATGTCCCTCAAAAAATAACTCCCAAGTCTATGAAATAGCTAACCTGTCTTCAAGCCTGTTCAGCTATATGCTCTATAACTACCTCCAGCTTCAAGAGTTTGTTGGGTTTCTCCAAAGAAGCCCCAATGGGGAATTCTGTGACATTTTCTCCACTATAACCATAGAGTTAGTTCCTGCATGCACCCAAAGTTCCACTCTATAAAGAGCCCTCACATAACCCTTAGTCTGATCAACCTCATCCTCATCGTTGATCCTATTTCTTCTTTCTTGTTCACTCATATCTATACCCTGATTCTAGATCTAGACCGGAGGAGAGTATTATGCTTCTCTTCATTAATATTTTTAGCTCTGGGCCAAGGGATGATTCCAACCTGCATGGTAAGCCGCCCGCTACCCTTCCTCATCTCCCATTTATTCCATAATATTCCCATCGGTTGGCTTCTGCCACCACAGGACCTTTTTCCAGCTCCTTCCCGAGTCCCTCCTTCCTCCCTTCTTGTAACCCAACCACTGTGGTCCCCGATTGGGTCCCTGCTACAACATGTGACTGGGGATGTTCTTGGCTCAGCATGTATTCCCATTGTGCATCTGTCCCAGGCCTTCTTTATCTGTGGGCCCTGGAATCATTCCACTCTGCACAGTTAAGTCGCCCGCTCCCCTTCCTCATCTCCCACTGCAAGACTTCTCCTTGGCCTCAAGCCCAGGGACTGCATCTCTCTGGCACTGACATCCCTCCACTGGCTCCCAGTAGATGCAAGGATCAAGTTTAAGACTCTCTGCATAGTCCACAGGGCCTTCGGGGGCCGTGGCCTGCACTATCTACAACACTCTCTTCCTAAATACTCTTCCTCTAGAGCCCTCCGCTTGTCCTCCTACTCTTTGCGGGCGAGCTGTTTTTCCAAACAGAGATTCAGGGGTAGATCCTTATGCTCTGCAGGTGCCTCTCTCTAGAACAGCCTCCATGCCTCTCTGCATCTTGAGCCGGAACACCTTAAGTTCCAGAAACTCCTCAAGACCTTCCTTTTCTCTTCCTCCGCTCTCCCCTACCCTTCTAACCTCCTTTCTTTTCTCTTGTGCCTCCTTCCTCCTTCTCTCCCTAATTCTGTCAGTCTCTGCTGACTGGTTGCCTGGTTTACCTCCAGAGCCATACAGGTCCCAGGCTCCCCCACCAGTCTTTTGCACTTGTCTCCGGGCCTCTGCACTACATTCTGTATTACTGCACTTTCTGATTAAGTTCCATGAGTGGGGCAACCTTGCTGCACTTAACCCAGGGTCCTTGTGGAGTGGACACACTTTTCCCCCCATGACCCCATCTTCACACATCCGTATGTACGCATGCATGACCTAAATGAACTCGGACTAGTAAGTTTGCTTGCCCTGTCCCCCCTCCCTTTTATGTCTCCCCGCCTTAGTATGGGCGCTACTGTAACACTCCATGCACTTTTACTAGGAGAAATACCATTACACCTAGTAAGCTAGTATTTCTGTTAGATTATTCAGAAACTGCTAGGCCTAAGAGTGATTACTGTATTCCCTTGCTCCCTTCCCGCCTTGTAGCGCTTTGAAGCACTCCACTTGTGTAGAAGCGCTGTGTAAATAAACAATTACAATTCTGTAATCAGATTCCCCATGGTTTGCTTCTGCCACCGCCGGACCTTTTTACAGCCCCTTCCCCAGTCCCTCCTTCCTCCCTTCTCGCAACTCACCCACCGTGGTCCCTGCTACAGCATGTGACCAGAACTCTGCCTCTTCAGTAGCCTCCTGGAGTAGCCTTGCCTGGGCAGCCATTGGCTAAAAGGCCAGAGGCAAAGTACAGCTCCCGCCTAAGCAGCTCCATTCCCTGTTAGCCCCTGTTCGCCTTGGCACACGTGAAGTCGATAACCTACAGCCGCAGAAAAGGTAAGTGTGGCGTGGGCAGATAGCACAGCCATTACTGTACTCCAGTAAAACCCCTCCACTCTTATTACCTAAAAATCTGATACCTACATACATCTAGCCTAACTGTGTAAATTAGCGGTTCTCTGCATCTGGCCTATATGCATGACTTGACCTTTTCATTGTACTTCATCTATTTGGGCATGCTAGCCATGTTTGCATTTGGCCCATTTTTATAGGTTAGCCACATTGTGCATCCAATCTACGTGTGCAAGCAGCCCCCTGCTGTGCCCTTAGATGGGCTTTGTGAATCATCTGTATTGTGCTGGGTTCTGCTCTCAGAGATGGATTGCTGGGGAGGGAAATCTGTCACACTTAGCTGGATTATTGGGGTGGGAAATGTATCGCACTTAGATGGATTGTTGAGGATAGGAATTGCGCCACACTAGATGGATTGCTGGGGTAGGAAATGTATCACATGTGGATGGTTTGTTGGGGTAGAAAATGCACCGCACTTAACCGGATTATTGGGGCAGGGAATGCATCACACTTGAATGGATTGTTGAGGGTGGGAAATGTGTCACACTTGGATGGATTGTTGGGGTGCGAAAGGAGTTTCTCCTAACTAATCGTACTAAAAACTCACCATTCTGCATACTCACCCTCAAACGCTGAACTAAACACAACCATACCTCTACCATACCACAAACTGCATGGACTTCACAACACCCAATATGAAACCAGACCATGCACAACCATACCTCAACACCACATGACGACCATCAACCAAAAACACACCTACGCTCAGGGACCGGTTTCTCTTAACGGAAGCTGCCAACAGCATATCAAAGCTCTCTTGCTCTTCTCCCTCCCAACCCAACAAACAAATCCCCCCCACCTTCCTTCACTTGTAGATCCGCCAGAGTGGAAAGAGACCACCCAAGTGGCCATGGTGCACGGTAGAAGACCCATTAACATTAACATGTATTAAGAATCTTAAAAAACAAGGGTTTTAGCCAAGCATAACTTACAACAAATCTTAACAATGCTTGTATGCTGAAAGCCGAACAGTAATATTTACTTTTTACTTGCTTTTATGACTATCTTTTCGAAATAAAAAAGTAAAGTAAGTAATATTTACAACAATCATAACTGTGACTAGAAACTACGTTTCCGAAAAGGCTCCTGGCAGACCTTGACTGTCACTGAACGTGACTTCAACTCTCCAATCCTGCTTCAGCTAGGCCTAGAAGACCCTGCTGCCAACTTCCTGCTAGTGCAGCAGAAAAAGTATTCTCTAGGAGTTACTTCATCGTTGGACGGTATATTATTGGAATATTATTGTTGCAAATATTGTTGTGAGACCTTTGGCAGTGCATGACAGAACATGTCTTTCTATATTCTGTTAGGGTCGCTGTGTTGGTGACAACGTGCTCCAGTATGCTCCGGGTGTGCCAGGCCCAGGCGGACCTTAACCCCCTCAGGCAGGGAACCACGTGTAGTGCGCATAGCGCACGTGGTGGGTGACTCCACAGGCTCCTCTCCAGCAGGCATCCAAAACAAGATGCACATTACAGAGGCGGTGAGAGCCACAGTGCAAGCGGATGGCCCTGGCCAGTCCGTTCTAGGAAGCGGAAGGCCACGCTAGGAGTGAGGCACAGAGGGACGCTAGAGTGCGCACTTCACTACAGTCCCCTCTTTAGCTTGCGAGCCGGCGGCCCACTCATTGGCTTCCCCTGTGATGGTTTTCCTCTTCTGCATAGGAAGCAAAGGAGAACTGCATGTGAGATACGCTACATGTAAGGCAATCAGCTTTCAACGGCGTGTAGAATAAAAAAAAAAAGTTTTTTAAAAGTACGTCAGGAGCAGGTAGAGCTTGTCCTGATCATGCCTGTTTGGACTATGCAAGCCTGGTTTCTAGTGCTTTTGGAACTTTCTTCAAATTCTCTAGTCCTACTACCCTACGAGTCCGAAAGGGGAACAGCATCCCCTTGTTCAGAGCGGGACCTTGATCGTATCGGTATGAAGGATTTCAGGGTGAAATGGAGGATCCCAGGCATTTTAAACAAGGCTGCTAGCCTCAGCACTGGCAGCTGGGCACCGGCCACTTCAAAGCGATACGCTAACTCGTGGGCAGCCTGGACATGCTGGTGCGTGGAATGGGGCGTCCACCCAAGTGCTCAATTTCCTAGCAGCACTTACAGACCGGAATCTAGCGTACATTATTGTGAATGCAGTGATATCGACGAGGCATGAGCTGGTAGAGGGTCAGCCGCTCTGCGAGCACCCGCTGATCTGTCTGATGTGTAAAAGAGGTGCACCTGTCGTGGCCGCCCCCGGTTAGATATGACGAGTTATGGGACGTCACAGTGTTGAACTTATTTTTATCCTTGCCGCAGAACTCACAGCTGTCCTGGAATGTGCTGTCAGGAAAGCTAACTACATTGCTATGTATTGTTTCATGCAGAAGAGTGTTGAATGTCAGGGCACTGTCAGGTGAATACACTCTCCTGGCCAAATCAAGAGTGGTGTTTCACGTGTCTCAACGTACTAAGGAACAAGTTACTTACCCTGTAACTGTTGTTCTCCAGCATGGGTCTGGCATGGATTCACATGCTCATTCCCCGTCGTCAGGCCGGGAATCCTCGGTATAGAAAAAAAATCAGTATCAGTTTCATTTCTGATCTGTCTTTCTCAGTAGTAACCAATCACTGGTCTCTGGGTCATACTGCCCCCAGCCAATGACTGCCCTCTCCCTAAGCCCCGCCCCTGGCAGCCATCCTCAGATTTGGTAGCACGTGAAATGGCAGTATGACCAAGTGAAGAGCCGCAGAGGGGTAGGCGGGAGGGTTCGCATGTGAATCCATGCCAGACCCATGCTGGAGAACAACAGTTACAGGTAAGTAACTTGCTCCTTCTCCAGCATGGGGTCTGGCATGGATTCACATGCTCATGAATCTAAGAATACATAGCAGTATACACATGCACAACCACGGGAGGTGGCAAAAGGCTCAATATCAAGCAATACAACAACTCAGCATTAAGTAACTCTTACCTCCTCACCAGGCTCACCTTAGGTGAACAGGTTGTGCAGCACTGCCTGGCCGACTCTGGACTCCTCCCTGGAATCCCGGTCGATGCAGTAGAATCTCGAAAGTGTGCGTCGACCTCCACGTAGCAGCCCTGCAGATGTCGAGCAGTGGCACACCAGACAGGAACGCCGTAGTAGCAGCGATCGCTCTGGTCGAATGGGCTCTCAGACGGCCTGGCAACGGTCGGTTTGCCAACCGGTGACAGTGCATGATGCAGCCGGAAAGCCATCTGGAAATGGAAGTCTTCGAGAGAGCCTTCCCTTGATTCACAGGTCCAAAGTTCACAAACAGCTGTGATGTGTTCCGAAAACTCTCCGTGCGGTCCACGTAGAACTTCAGCACTCTAGCTACATCAAGCGAGTGCAGAGTCCTCTCAGCCGGCGAAGAAGGCGACGGGAAGAAAACTGGCAACACCAAGGGCTCGTTTAGGTGGAAGTCCGACGGCACCTTGGGCATGAAGGAGGGGTGCGTCCTCAGCACTACCCTTGTGTCGTGAAAAGTCAAGTATGGAGGCTTGCAAGACAGGGCCTGGATCTCTCCCACTCGTCGTGCAGAGGTGATGGCCACGAGGAATGCCGTCTTCCACGACAGAAACTTCAACGGCACTGAATGCATAGGCTCGAATGGGGCCCCCATAAGCCTAGTTAGCACCACGTTGAGCTTCCGCGCCGGGGCAGGGGCCTTCACCGGCGGGAATGATCGGAACAGTCCTTTCATAAATTCCTTCACCAGACGATGAGACCACAAGGACGCCCGTCCTGTAGTTCTGGTGTAACGCGAGACGGCAGCCAGATGTACCTTGATGGAAGCGTGAGATAGGCCAGCCTTGGCCAAAGACAGTAGGTACGGCAATACTTGAGGGGCAGTAATCCGCAGATGGTTAATCTTCTGTGCACGGCACCAGACAGAGAACCTTTTCCATTTATGTCCGTAGCACTTGAGAGTTGAGGATGCCCTGGCCTTTGCAAGAACCTCTCTGCAGTCGGCCGGGATGTCGTATCCTCCAAACTCTAGTGCTGCAGGAGCCAGGCCTGCAAGTTCAGCGACTCTGGTTCGTGATGAAGAATGGCGCCTCCTTCTCTGGAGAGAATATCCGCGTCCGTCGGCAGCTTGACTGGTATGGACGCTGACAAGTCCAGAAGGTCCGGGAACCAGATCTGCCTCGGCCACGCCGGTGCGACGAGGATCATCCTGTTCCGGGACCTCTTGAGCTGGTTGACGAGCCGGAGTAGCAACGGCAACGGCGGGAATGCATAAAGGAACAGGCCGTCCCAGGGGAATGAGAAAGCATCGACCATGCTCCTCGGTTGGGGAAACCTGCTGGCGAACCTCCGGCACTTGGAGTTCGCCGCCGTCGTGAAGAGATGGATCTGGGGTTTGCCCCATCGTCGGAAGAGTCGGTCCACTTGATCCTGGCGCAGTTCCCACTCGTGGCACGAGCGCAGCTCTCTGCTGAGTGAGTCGGCGATGGTGTTTTTTATCCCTGCCAGATGAAAGGGTACCAGAAACATCCCTTGGGCGACGGCCCAATGCCACAGATCCTGGGCTTCCTTGGACAGGGCAGGGGATCTGGTTCCGCCGTGCTTCCAAATGTAAAACATCGTGGTGGTGTTGTCGGTGAAGATCCTCACCACCTTGCCCTTGAGGGACGGAAGGAAGGACCTGAGGGCCCAGAACACTGCACAGAGTTCCAAGATGTTGATGTGGAGAGTCTTCTCCTCCGAGCACCAAAGGCCTCTCACGTGGAGACCCCCGGTGTGCGCTCTCCCCAACCTTCCAGGGAGGCATCCGTCGTCACCGCCACCTGGTGGGCCGGGGCTAGGAAACCTGTTCCCGCTGTCAGATGAGCGTGGACATCCCACCATCATATTGCCTGACGGAACGCTTCGTCGAGCGGGATCCTGCCCTCGAAGCTGCCCGTCGTCTGGATCCAGTGGGCGTCGAGGAATTCTTGCAAGGGCCGCATCCGAAGTCTGCAGTGGGGGCACCAGATAAATGCAGGAGGACATCATTCCGAGGAGGGACTTGATAGACCTCACTCTGGCCACGTCCGTGGCCAGTAGACGTTGCACCTTTCCTAGGATGGTCCTTACCCTTTCCTCCGACGGTGAGGCCCGCCGCGCCACTGTGTCGAGCTGCGCTCCCAGAAACAGGGCGACTTGCGACGGGACCAGGTGGGATTTTTGAAAGTTGATGGAGAACCCCAGGTCCGTGAGCAGCTGGACGGTCTTCACAGTGTGTTCCACGGCGAGCTCCCTTGTCCTTGCCCGTATGAGCCAGTCGTCCAGGTAGGGGTAGACGTGGAGCCCCTGCAGGCGCAGCTGCGCCGCCACCAGTGCTTGGCACTTGGTGAACACCCTGGGTGCCGATTTTAATCCGAACGGGAGGGCCTTGAACTGGTAGTGCCGCCCTTTGACCACAAACCTGAGGAACTTTCGGTGCCTCTTTAGAAAAGGGATGTGGAAGTAAGCATCCTCCAAGTCCAAGGACGACAGGAAATCGCCCTCCTCCAGCTGTCCCAGCACGTGCTGGAGGGTGACCATCCGGAACTTCTGTGCCTTGATGTATTTGTTTAGTCGTCGCAGGTCCAGGATGGGACGCCATCCTCCTGTCTTCTTCTTCACGAGGAAGTATCTTGAGTAAACTCCGTAGCCCCGAAGCCTCTTCGGGACGAGCTCGATGGCACCTTTCCTGAGCTTCGCCCGTACTTCTAACAGCAGTAGAGGACGTGATTTTCCTTCCTGGCCACGGGAGGAATGCGGGGGCACCTCTTCCGGAACTCGAGGGCGTGCCCCAGGGCCAGGGCGTCCAGCACCCAACGGTCAGTGGAGATGGACTCCCACACGCCAACTAACTTCATCAGCCGGCCTCCCACCGGGGTGCTTCGGCAGGGGCCCGACCCGACGGTCGGTTCAATCTTGCCTGGAGGCCGCTTTGCCTCCTTGACCACCTTGGCGACGATGGTGGGATCCACCTGACTTGCCGTGTCCCCTGTAGGCCTCCTGCGACGAAGACCTTGCCGCTTGACGGTACGTACAGGAGCTGCTGCCGGCTCCCTTGGAGGCACCCTGTCTGCCTCCGGAGCTCCGAAAGGACGGCCGTCGCTGTTGGAGCACACCCAGTGCACGGGCCGTCTCCGTGTCCGTCTTAATCGGCTGAAGGGATTCATCAACCGCCTTGCCAAAAAGGTTGTTCCCATCGAAAGGCATGGCCAAAACCTTGGTCTGAACGTCCTGGCGGAAATCCGTCGCCTTGAGCCATCCTCGTCGTCTCAGGCAAACGCCGTTGCCCAACTGACGGAAACCGGTGTCGGCGATGTCCGTAGCCACCGTAATGGCGTGGTCCGAGGCAGTCTCACCTTCCTGCAAGATTTCCAGGGCCTCAGCCCTCTTGGCATCCGGAAGGAAGTCCAACAGAGGGGCGATCTTGAACCACAACTCCCTGTCGTAGCGGGCTACGATGGCCAGGGCGTTGGCCGCCTTGATGGTCGTCGCTGCAGATGAGATGACCCGTCGTCCCATCGCATCCAGCTTCCTACTCTCGCCTTCCGGAGGGGAGGTTGAAGTCGAGGCCGATGGCCCCCCCCCCTGCTTTCTTCTTGGCCGCCACCGAAACGACCGAGTCCGGGGTAGGTTGCGCCCTAAGGCACAAGGGAGCAGCGTCGGGGACCCGGTACTTCTTCTCGTACCGGTCCCTCTTCGCAGGAGCCGTGGCAGGGTTCTTGAGGAGGGCGAGCCCCTCATCCCAGATGTCATCAAGAAGCGGTACGGCGAGGACCGTCTTCCTTTTAGCCTTGCGCCGCTGGTAAAGGAACCCCTCCTTTTCCTCGGGGCAGAGCTGGAAGAGCTCGGATGCCCTGGAGATCATTACATGGAAGGATCCAATCTCGTCGGGCAGGGACGCCCGGGCAGGGGGCGACGGGGGACACGTCCCGTCGTCGCCTCCGTCGTCATTCGTACCCGTCGTAGTCGTGTCCATGCCTGTATCATCCCCGTGGTTAGTGGACCGGGGAGAAGGCAGAGAAGGCCGCAGAGGCGGGAGAGGAGGCCTAGGATGCGTCGTCCTCCTCTTAAGTGGTGGGCTCCCCGAAGGTCCTGGCTCCGGTTCCTCCGTCGGGTCTGGCTCAGGCTCCTCCGTCGGGGGAAGGGGCAACCTAGTCCTTATCTCCGAACATAAGGACAGGATGGCTGACAAAATGGCCGCCGAGGTGTCCTGCGGCGCCGGAAACGACGGGAGCGAGGGCTCTTGAGAAGCCTCGTCTGTGTCACCGTCGCCCTCGTCGTCACCCTGGTCGGGGTCCCTCCCGATGTGCTGGGCCTACTCCACGACTTGGATGAGCTCCTCTTCAGAGGTCGTGTCCGTATCCACGACGGCCACCAACCCCTCCCCCCCCCTTTCAAACGAGGACTTCGTGGGGGTCTTCTCGATGGGCCTGAAAGACGACTCCCTCCGTGGTGGCAGGGAGACTCTGGTACCCGAGGGCGCCTCCACTGGCGTAGCCTCCACTGGCTGAGCGAGGGCCGCGGCGACATCCTCAATCGAGGTCTTAGCAGGGTGAATTAAGGCCAACGTCACCTTCTGTACGCCTGGGGCCTTCACCTTGGGGGGGAGGGTCTGAGCCCCGCTCCCCCTCTGCCGGAATCTTCGAGATCGACCGGGGCCTCTCCAGAAGCTTCGCCGGGTTCTCGGACTTCCTCTTACCCGAGCCAGAGCGTTGGCTGGTGGTCGATGGCGCCAGGGAGGGTGCGCCCTGCCTGGCAGCCAGGAGCCCGACCGTTCGGCGCTCCCGGTGCCCACGGACTCGCGGTGCTTAGCCTTTTGTTGGGCCCCCGTCGCCAGAGCACCCTCACAGGACTTAGAAGACCGCTCGGACTTCTTTTTCTTCTTCTCGTCTGGCGGGCTCTTACCTTCCAGCCAGTTGGCGAGACGGAGGTGGCGATCCTTCATGGTCCGCTCCGACATGTTCCCACAAAACACGCAGTCCTTTTCCTTGTGCGTCTTGTCCTCATGGAGACAGTAGAGGCATAACGAATGCTCGTCCTCCTTGAAAACGTTCTGGAGCTGGCATCCAGGGCAGGTCCTGAATAGCTTCCCGGGCGTAGAGCTCCCTTTCTCCTGGGCCATGTCCGGGGTAGGCCTCGGAACTTCTGGAATCCTCCAAAAGCGGAACTCTACTAAATCTTCACTCTTGAGGGGCATAGAAACTCCGAAACGGATCGCCGTTGATCGGAAGTAGAAACGGTGGAGCTTGAGGCTCTATTTAACCGAAAAAATGAGAAAATCTCCTGAAAAAGCACGAAAACGCAGCAAAAGCTCGAGAGCTAAGCACGAGGACTCCCAACACTTGAACGTGCGGTAAAAATCTGAGGATGGCTGCCAGGGACAGGGCTTAGGGAGAGGGCAGTCATTGGCTGGGGGCAGTATGACCCAGAGACCAGTGATTGGTTACTACTGAGAAAGACAGATCAGAAACTAAACTGATACTGATTTTTTCTATACCGACGATTCCCGGCCTGACGACGGGGAATGAGCATGTGAATCCATGCCAGACCCCATGCTGGAGAAATGTAATTCCAAAGTTCTCTTATTCAGTGTTCAGGGACCAACTGAAGCTGTGCTTCGTCAAGTGTCTCAAAGCATGTGAGACAATGACAGAGGCCCTCAGGAAGGATTAGGAGGGTTCCGTTTCCGACTGCTATTCACAAGCCCCATAAAGAGGTGGCTGCTTTGAGGCTTGCCCGTAGGGTGTGTTAGACGCTGGCCCAGGCCGGGATTGATAAATCCAGCTTTTGGCGCACACTCGGTCAGAGGAGCTATGGCCTCGAAGGCTTTTAAAGAGGAGTCCGGCTCGAGGATATTATGAAGATGGCAGATTGGTCAGGCAAATCTTTTTTTCAGAGATTTCTACCTCAGGCCCATTGCACAGCTGGCATCATTGGTGGGGAGTAAGCTTTAAACACGCATGATGCTTGCCTGCGGTTTTGACATAGAATCAAGATTTTCCGTAATAACTTTCGGAAAACTCTTGATTCTATTAAAGACATGGAAGCAAGCATTATTTCCACTCACGTATAATTTGATGTGATTGTTAACATATGAGATATATGATATTGTTTTGATCCATCGCATGTTGGCCAAGCGACTAGGTCACGTAAGGCGAGATGCTAAATAGCTGTAAGAATTGGTGGGCATATGTAAATGTGCTGAAGATTGTGTATTGGTTGTATGATTAAGTGCAACTTTTGCCCTCCCTAGAGCCAGTCTGTTGTTCACAGGTCCTGAGGTTAAATCCAGCTGAGGCGCAGGCTTGAGACAGGCACAGTGGTAGGGGAGCCTGAGGCATGACGTTCTTGGCAAGCGGGTTGTAGTCCTCTAAGCATCAAAAGAGGAAGAAGGAAGTTGGCAACATGGTCTTCTAGGGCTAGGTGAAGCAGGATGGGTGATCTGAAGTCACAAGCTCAGTAGTTGATTGTTGTAAATATTACTGTTCCGATTTCAGCATACAAGCATTTTAAGATTGTTGGAAGTTATGCTTGCTAAAGTCTTTGCTGCTTGAGCTTCCTAATAAAGAAAGAGAATCATAATACTTGCCTCCATGTCTAATATAATCAAGACTTTTTTTAAAGTTATTATGGAAAATCTGTGTCTCACCTCTGTTCTTTATCTGTATCATCTCCCTCCCTTCTTCCTTCAAACAAGAAGTCATTTTCCCATTCTTAAATAAAACTACCTTTACCCTAAACTACCTAATTTCTGGCCCATCTCTACTTACTTTCTACACCCCGAGTATGTTGTGTACGCACGTTTCCACCTTTCTGAACCAACATTTTATTCTTCCTCCTTTTCAGTGTGATTTCTGTCCTTCCTATTTTACAGAAACTGCTCTTCTTCACCTTTCAAATTGTCCTCTCTCTGTGCATCATGCTACCCTTTCTCAAATTATTCTCTTAGATGTATCTGCTGCCTTTGGAACTGTCCATCACCCAACCTTCTTTCTACAAATGCCTGCTTTGGAATCGCTTATCCTCTTCTCCAATGGTTCCCCTCTTATCTCAGAGAAAATGCACCCTGTTTCCTGAGCAGGACGCATCACCTCATTGCTACCTCTTCGAATTCAGCATTCCACAATTCTCTGGCCTAGGCCCCCTTCTTTTTCCATGTATACCATTAACCTCTCTGCTCTTAACCTTTCGCGTCGCTTCTAAGCAGATGACTCACAGATCTTTTTCCTCTTTCTCAACTTTCACTGATGCTCTTCACTCTACTGTTTCCAACTGTCTTTCTGCTATCCAATCCTGTATGAATTCTCAGTTTCTCCACCTGACCAACTAAAACAGAAGTGCTCCATTTCCTGTTGCCGCTCTTCCCCTTCCATAACTCTTCCTGCTCTCTCATACCCTCCCTCTTTTCTTTCTCTCAGTCTGCTTGTAATATTGGTGTCCCTCTTGACTTTTTTCTCTCTTTTTCTCATCCCATTTCCAACACTGACCAGACTGGTCACTTTCCCCTCTATAATTCTTCTGCTCCCCGTTTTCTCTCATTTTATGCTATTTTCTCCCTCATCTTCTCCCATCTCAAACACCCCCCTTCATACCTTCACCCCTCGCCACCCAGTCTGCAATTCAACCATCAATCTTTTCAATTCACTCTCATTCTCTCATATTCTCTTTCTTTCGCTCTCTCTCTCTTTCTCTTTCTCTCATATTCTCTCATATTCATTCTCTCATATTCATTCTCTCTCTCTCATTCTCTCTCTCATTCTCTCATTCATTCTCTCTCTCTCTCTCTCATTATTCCTTCACTATTTTCAATTTCCCTTCTCCCCTTTGACTCTCACAATTTCACTACTTTTGTTAATCTATAACTGTATCCATGGTCTTGCTCCACATTACGTATCCTCTTTGATCTCCATCTCCTCTATTCTTCTCTGTTCCCAATTACTTTATCTCCTTTGAGTTTGTAAACCGCCTTCTGTTCAATCCTGTTTCCACAGGAATCAACTTCCTTTATGAATTCAATCTTCACCCTCTTTTCACATCTTTCATTCTCATCTTTAGTCTTCTCTTTTGGCTCTTTTAGACTCTTTATAGTGAACAGCGCTTTAGTAAAACTATTATATAAATCTCAATAGAATACAAAAATGTGAACATCATTAATAACTATGTTAAAGAAATTTGGTACCAAAACACAACCATGGCAATTACTCGCATTATCCTAGAAGTGGCTTTTTTGCTTTGTGCTAAGAGCAAAATAAAACCCAGCCGGATTTACTGCATGCAGCACTCTAATGGCATTGCTTAAAGAAAAAACTGGAAGCCGAGATAACCCAATCGCCTTTCAAAAGGTATCCGCTCTGGAAGCTTAAATGCTATTTGTTCCCTCCACTTCATTGAAAGTAACATCTACAGTCAGAAGTAAGTCTAACTTCCACCCTCAGATTTCTGCTAGTCTTGCAACAAGAAGTGTACTAGCTTTCAATTATTGCCTTATTGCCTTTTTTATTCCCTATCATTGTCACCTCGAGACAATGATAGGGAAATTGATTCGAGAAGCCCTTTCAAAGTTAGATTTCTTGGCACCCAATAGGAAGTGTATATTTCATTGATTGTGGCCAGGAAACAAATTCTGAAACATTGGAAAACAAGTGTTTGATTGACAAGTGAGGGTTGGTTACAAGACAGCATTGAGCGTTCGGCTTGAGAGTGTGTCTACCATTCCAGAGGAACCTATTGTGTGAATACAAATTGATATTGTCTGCATTTAATAATAGCTATGCATAAATATAAATGTGTGGACTGGTTGCGTATTGGTGTTTTTGTTTAACCTACCTGATCAGTATAGTTTGTTTATCTGCTTTTTAGTTAAGGAAGGCTAAATATATGTCAACTAAAGATGCAAAGTGGTTTAAAGGTATGAGGGATGAATATTCGTAGTATCGATCAGTAGTTTCTCTGTTCTACTTTGTAGGTCCTTTGTCCAATAAAAATACGCTGAAAGTTATTAAAAAAAGGAGTCAATCTCCTAAGCATCCAAAAAAAAGTGGTCCCCTACAGGTTAACTCTCATACCAGTATAGATCTGAACCAAATAACTCCACAAAAGGGAACTGATGATTATTATAAATACTATGATTGGAACCATCAGTGTCTCATGCAACTAAAGATTAACTATGTAACATCATTGGCATAAGCCACAGTCAGCCAGTGTCTCATGCTCCGTTTCAACTGTTTTGCTCTCTAGACTGACATTGCAGATAGCTCATCTCCATTTTCTTAACTTTCCTTATAGCTTTATCCAGCTCTTTCATACCTATGTCGCACTCAAGATCATAAAAATAATAGGGATTCTTGGCAGGTGTACATGTAGGCTTGTGGTTCCCTAGAGGAGTCAAGACCACCGAAAGATGGCGGAGGGTATGGGACTGATACACCATGCCACACTAAGTTGCAATTTATTGAGGCAAAAATGGGCACAGGTACTGACCCAAAACTGTTGATTGATGCAATCTCCAAAACCTTTGAAATGTTATGTAATCAGTGACATTTTATTCTGATGATATGATAACAGCCAACTATCAACCTGCTACCCTATATCACACCCATAAAACTCTACAATAGCACCTGAGCCTAAAATCACCTTTCCAGACAACAATCATCTCAGAAATCAAATACTTACTAAATCTTCGAACCTTAATACCCAACCCTGTCACCTCACCATACATTAGACTAACCCACACACAGACGAAGGGCCCCAGAAAGTTGAAAACTTACACCCAGTAAAACAGGAATGCATATCTCACACAACTACACACACAAGCAACGATAGGAATCTCTGGTCTCTCTGCTTCCACCAACACATCCATAAATCCATCATTTTACTTGCAGGACTCAAGCACCAAGGGGCTCTAAAGGGCCACCATGAGACTAAAGCTGAGCTACAGCAAGAACAAGTAGCATTTAATTTTAAGGCACATGCATAAATAGGCACCAGCAACTCAGTCCAGTGAACTGCTACAGACAACTGTTACTGAAAAGGCATTCCAAAGAAAGATTCTAATGGCTTATGGTTGATTTATGCATGTAACGTTCATATCAAACTCTAATCACCAAAGATACAGATGCATAAACACAAAACATATCAGTTTTTTTTGTCCAAACCTTATTGAACAGATGCTTAAAATACGTCTCCCATCCTTAAGCATGGTTTCAAGAATGCCATGTGTCCTATTCTGGAACAATCTCCTTATCAAGAATATCTAAGTCAGAAACCGATGCATTCAACTTTCTTTCTGGAATTAACCCACCTACATCAGTCCAGAATAGGGCTGCAAGACTTATCCTTGGCCTCAGGCTCAGGCACTGTATCTCTCCAGGCCTTAAAACTCTCCACTGGCTGCCGGTTGCAGCAAGGATCAAGTTCAAATTCCTCTGCATCATCCATAAAGCTGTCAGGGGCCGGGGAACAAGCTATCTACAACTTGCTCTCAGTAAATATTCTCCCTCCAGATCTTTACGCTCCTCTGCCACCAATTCTGTGTGTCAAGCGTTTCGCTAAATAGTGAGCTGGTGGTTGATCTCTTTCCTCAGTAGCCTCTCTACTATGCAACAGCCTCCCCCCTTCCTCTTCGTCTTCGTCTTGAGCCGGATGATCTCAAATTCCAGAAGCTCCTCAAGTCTTTCCTTTTCACCACCTCCTTCCCTCCCTCCCTCCCTCCCTCCCTCCCTCCTCTGCTAAAAAACCCCACAGTTGCTGAGATTGGCGGCCAGGGTCCTTATGTGTCCTCTGGGGCCCTGGCCTACCACACCTAATCACCTTAGCCTCCACCTGCACCCAGCTCTTGCCTTGGCACCTTGGCACCCACTGACCTATGCCACCACAGGCCTGCACTTATTTATTGGTAGCCTCCCACTCGCCTAGGCACTTACCGCTGCTAAATTCCTATCACTTCCCTTCTGATACACCTAGCACTTACACCAGTCTCTCTTCCTCACTCCTCTCTCTGCACTTGCACGTTCTGAATTCTCACAAGGCCCAGACGGTCTGCCTCTATCTTTCATTGTTTCATTTGATTTTCACTACCCTGTTCCCTCCCTCTTGCCCTGTGGGCGCTTTGAAACACAATTTACTTGATGTATAAGCACCTTACAAATGCACAATAAATAAATATTCTGCAGTGATGCTGAATAAGTCTGAAGGTGATGAGCACAGCCGTGTCATTATCACCTCCTACAGCACTATGCACATTAGGAATTACCCGGGTGGTGTATTTCAAGGCATCAAGTTGGAGAACCTGCTCAGAAACTATCTGAGTCACTCCTTTGACATTCCTCATTTATTGACTTACACTGACGACAGCACACTGATTCTCCACTCACTCTACTAGCACAGTCATCTCCTGAAGGACAACTGACAGCCCTCCACAGTTCCCTCACCTTCAACTGCCATAGGCGTATAACCAATATAGTGAGCATCTGCGTGTGTCAGGAGTTGCGTAGGTGTTAAATGGTTAATAGTCTTAATCACCCTCCAATGGCCCTGGAGGGAACCCCACTGCAGTGCTAAGATTGGGACATTATCTTTTGGTTTAATGTTTACCCGGCACTTGGGAAAAGTGTGGTTCTCAAGCATCAACAGACCCTCAACTATAAATTTGTTGACTTTACACTCCCTCAATAAATCCTTAACCAGGGTTTGACCATCTCATGAAGTGTCAGATAGCTTACCTGGTAGCAATAAAGGAATCGCTTTTCTTTTAAAAGAATTTCAACCAACTTCTCGTTGGGAGCTATCCAGACATGGCTTTAACAAATGAATGACTGCCTTCAAATGTGAAATCTTATTAGCACAAAACCTCCATTCTCTAAACTCTTCCTGTTCTAACAGGGGTTTATCGTCAGAGGGACTACTATAATCTAGCACAGAATAGCTCTGGGCATATCAAGAAGGCACCCCAAGATCACTCAAAAGCAGCAGGGAATTATTGGGCCGCTCTTCTTCCCACCTCAGAGGAACATATTAATTGGGCCCCAAATCAAAGGGAAGGGTGACCAATACTTTGTTGTCAAGACTTTTAAAAACAGCTATTGCTGGAGTTGAATGATTGCCATAGTCCCTGAGAATAGGCTGTGTCAGCGATCTATAGGGTACTAACTGAAAATGTCATTTTTAAAAACCCATTTTCAAAGCCCGATTTGGAAAGACCCATCTGTGACTGCACAGAGCGGTCTTTCTAAATATAACCGTCACGACAGGTGCGACCGAGACGAGCACAGGAAGATAGAAGTGGGATGAGAGGTAAGTGTGTGTGTCTGTTTGTGTATGTATGTAATTGAGGGGTGGTGTTTGGAGTGTGTGGGGAGGGTCCTGGGGAGAAAGGGTGTATGTGTTAGTGGGGGAGGGCTTAGGGACAGTTATGGGGAGAGGCTGCATGAATAATGGGGTGTTTGGGGGTAAAACCCCCAATTTAAGAGGTGTGGGGGCATAGAAAGGTTGAAAAGTAATATTGGGCAAATATTAAAAATCGGCTGAAGAAACACTGTAAGGGAGGCATGGTATGACAAGTGAAGACAGACAAGAGATGCAAGGTTCCAGGGTGTTTATTGAACAAGGGTTGGAAAAACTCCTATCTGGCCCTATATCTAACAATGAGAGCACGCACTATCCTCAAATAATAAATCACACAGTCCTAGTCATGTCTATCAAAATAAAGTGGCCTATACTAAATAAACCTATGACCTGCGCTTACGCTACTACAATAAATGGGTGCATGGAGAAAGGTGTATGTAAAGGAACATCAGTGTTATAACATAAAAGATCAAGATGGCCGAGTCCGCTCTCCTCCCCACGTTGCACAGCACTGAGTAAGGAGGCCCCCGTAGACAGGATGACACTCTGGCTCAGATTCTCAAAACAAAGGCAGTTCAAAATGTTGATCAAGGCCCACCTGGCCTTCCACATTAAAGTCACTTTTCCAGAATTCATAATGTTATTTCACAGTTCAACAACAAGTTCACAGAGGTTTCCCTCCGTTGGGCTCGGACCTCTCAAACAACAAGTACCTGATTCAAAGTAGATCTCCCTCAGCCGGGCTCAGACATCGCAATCACAGCACTTGCAGGGGTTCCCTTCCCCAAGCTTAATTCACATTCGTTAGGGGTTTCCTTCCCCTAGCTTATGACACTTCCGGTCTCCCTCAGTCAGGTTCAGACCTTTTACTAATAGTGAAGACTTTAGAATGTGCAAGGCTTTTACTATAGAGCTTCACAGGACCACTTCGGCTTTCTCAAAGTTAGCTACAGGTCTCCCTCAGTCGGGCTCTGACCTCTCACTTTGCAACTCAACGGGATTCACTTTCCTTGGGCTTCTCTTGCCTTGAAACCAAACAGTTCATATCATTTAGGCTCACATCAGTACTTACTCAACAGAAACGTTCGACTGGGCACTGTCACTATGCCGGACAACTCTGTTATACTGTATTGCTATTATTCATCACTTGGTCACTTTAACTCACCGGCTGTGTTGGTTTCTTTATTCGTATCCTTGATTTGGGAGCCAAGGACGATACCACAGCTGCAGCTTCACCTCTCCCACTCAGCTGTTCACCTGGGAGGGCTGATGGTATTTTTCAAATGCAATGTTGAAGGCACTGTTCTCTTTCGCTCTGTCCTTTCAGGGGTCTCTCTCAGCCGGGCTCAGACCCATCTTGATTTACAAAGTTTAAAAGTCTTTGGACTTCCTGTACAAGAATGCACTTTTCTTATTTCGCCCCCTCTTCGTCAGCTCCCCTATACATAATTCTGGGGTTTTGGGAGCTGCAGTAGATAAAGGGGATAACTTGTTAAGGTCAGGGTCTCGCCACCTGCCCTTCAAAAGGCCTGGGCTTTGTTGTTTTGCCCAGGGGAGGAGCTCTGCTGTGGGCATTGCCAGGTAACCCACAGATGCCCTTGGTTTGGCTCCATGGAGTTTCAACTCCATCTCCACACTGCAGCCTCTCCTGTACTCACAGGCACAGCAGTTAGGCAGTCTTTCTTCCTCCAGTCCTTCCGGGGTCTCTCTAGCTCAAATTCTCTCCTCTAAGCCCCTGTGCACCATCTAGAATCCCCAGCTCAGGCAGTCTTTCTTCCTCCAGTCCTTCCAGGGTCTGTCCAGCTCGAATGATCTCCTCTCAGCCTCTGTGCACCATCTAGCATCCCCAGCTCGCTCAAAGTGTGTCTGTGTGTTCCACCTTTTATACTTCCAGGGAGAGTTAAGAGGTTTCAGGTGGGAATGATTGTAAAGGGATGCCTGGCCTCATTACCGGGACAATGTGGTGACTGCCCATAGGAATCTCTGGTGTATTGGTTTCTATGGGTAATCTTCATAACTCCCTCTAGCCTCTTATTCGTCCAAGTGGTTTCTTCGTCCAAGTGGTTTGGTAAATGTAATTTCTAGAGTGGAGGTAGGAATTGTTGGAGTTGGAGTTTATTCAAGAGGTAGTAAAAATATCATCAGAAGGGAACAACTTTGTTGATTTGAGATATAGAGTGTTGTGTTTGTTCTCCTAAACCTCCTTTTGATGTGGGTGCCTGTTGGAATTGAAGAGGTGGCAACGGGATAAGCTTTACAACAACCTATTAAGATGGAAGTGTTGGGTAGGGGTGTGTTGTGAAGAGGGGGATACCTCTGCAATCGGATGTCTCGCCCCTACTCCCAGAGGACCTCTCATCCAGGTGATTCTCCCGCACTTGTCCACCCCAGGGTCTGGATCCAAAAGGTAATGACCATGTCCTGGACACCTGAGCAAGAGCTCCCCGGGGTCTAGATAGTGAGACACCCTTTGGTTTCTCAGAGCAGGTTTAATATTCCACAATATCACATAGAACCATCTATAGTCCTGAATTTAAGGTATAACCTTCTCTGCAGAGGGTCATCCAAAATGGTTACATCCAAGGAGGACATTACACTGCTTGGGATTTCATTCTTTGGGAGCAAAGCTACAATTTGTTCTGGGCGTTTCACTTTCCCATTGGAGCAGAAATAATTGAATAAATCAATACTTGAGATGGGACCTATGCAAGGCAAAAAGAATAGTGACTGAAGAAGAATATACATTCTAATAGTTATAAAAATGAGCAAAACAGCTAAAGCTTTTTAAAATTCCTTCATTACCACTTCAATCAGATAGCAAGTAGCTAAGGTTAGCCTCTGCCAGGATGCGATGCTCCCAAGCCGAGACAAAGGGTCTTACCAGCCTAACGCCAGAGGGAAATTCAATGTCCCTCTGTCCTCCACCATTAACCGCGTCATCCTGGCCACAGCTTCTTGAAATACTCAACCCTTTACAAAAGCTTTAAACAGGACCAAAAGGGAGGAAACAGCCAGGTGTTTAGAATGTTGGGAAACAGTTGCAAAGGCAGCACCAAACCAATCTTCTGGACTTTGAACAGAAAAAAGCAATAGCTTTCAGTAATGAGAAAATGTCTTCCTGACCAAAAACAAAAAGGGAGATGTTTCTCTGTCATATTCCACTAGCCCTCCATTAATAACATAAATCACATATCAACTAATATAGTGCAGAGGTCACTTTGCAAGCTGCTCAAGTCCAGAGGCATAGACAGGGTAGGGCATGAGCAGGCAAGGACCTCCCAAACTCTATAAATGCCCACTCAGCGCGCTGTGAGGGCATTTACAGAGGTCCTGTTGCATGGCAGAATCCTATATGCCAATCTCTGGGTGCAAAATGCTAACAATGGTCAAAGTTGAGGGAGGGGAGTGGAATAAGCACTCACTTGAGCCTCATTCTCTTAAAGGATAGTTCCGGGACTTTTTTTTTATTGTCCCTACGGTTCGGCCATGTGTTTTTAAGCATAAATCGGTAGATCGTATAAAACTTTCCTATGGACCTTACCCGACTTTTCGTCCATTAACGCACTCGAAATCAGCTGCCATTTTGTGATAATCCTATCACTTTCCGCATCGCCCTGGCTGACCTGCTTTTGCGGCACTAAATCAAATCCCCCGCCCCTGAGCCTGACATCAGCAGACGCGCACCGCCCATTTCCCAACGCCAAAGCACGTTTCGTGTCAACAATCGCTGCGCCTCAGCTAATGAAGTGTCGCCATGGAAATGGCAGGACGCCTCTTTCGTCAATAAGTATAAACACACCGTTTCACAACACACAGCAGCAGATTTTCGATTCCATTACTCTCTCTGTGTTACTTTGAGTATTCTGTGACTCGTTTCTGTGCTCTGGTCAGCTACCTTCGCTGCTTCTAGGCCTTGTGAACACCTGTACCATCTCTGTAAATTATTTTACTTTCTTTACCACACAATGGCTACAATAATGGCGTATATGTACGAGCCCGAGTACACCGAGGAGGAACTACTGGAAAGGCAAGCACGCGAAAACGATGGGGATTCGGACGGCAGTTGGGAGGACCAGTCAACGGATGAAGAGCCTGGACCATGTCGCATGGACGGCGTCTCCACCTGGTGCACGTGCAATCGGTTCGAGCTAATGCCAACTGAGGAGGAGAACTGCTGCTGCCGTGAAAATTCCGGGTGCTTGGCCTACATTTCGGAAGGCGAGCCAAGTCCGCAATGCATCACCGAGCTGCCAGAGTTCAGGGAAGCCTGCCTCTCACGGACCGTGTTGAGGATGATGATGGTGCTTATGCACGAACTTCGCGGCACTGTTCGTCCGCGTAATCCGAGTAACGAGTAAGTATACTCTGGTTGTGATGTCAGTGATGCCACTACTATTTCATGGTCGTCCCCCACATATAAAATTACATCTACATATCATTCGAACGCATGTAAATTGGTTCCATATTGTGCATTTTCTAGATAGAATTTTTTTCAAAGCAGAATGACATTTTTTACCTGAATCGACATTGATAATAAAGTTTTGTCATTTTAATACAGTTTGCATCTTTCTTTTTCACAGGTGGTACAGGCTGGTGGCCTATCGTTGCTTCACTTGGTGGCTTCACGGGAGGCTCGGACACCGCGTTCGGAGAGTAATACCTGCCTGTGCGGTACTTGCCATTAGACAACATTTCCCCAGCGACAGTGGACAATACTGCGGATTTTCCCTGGATGTGCTGCAACCGGAACTTTACAATGTGTAATGTTTATTATTTATGTTCAATTGAAATTAAGATCTAAAATAAAACCCAACATATATTTTAACAATGGTTGTTTTGATTTTTTAAATGAATCTAGTGTGTCTCCATTGAATAGTCTTCCTGTGCCTTGTCTTGTCACCCCACATGTCTCCGGCCAGCATCCTCCCTCACGCTGGCCGCCCACCTTCAATCCACATAAGTGTGTCTCCATTCACGAGTCTTCCTGTGTCTTGTCTGCACGACCACCGCCCCAATCCACCCCCCGCCCTATCAAAGGCAGTTTGCAACGGGGTACTTGCGCTGGCAAGTGGAGCTGTCGGGGAGCGATAAAGGCCAAGAGGTGCCAAAGACCATGTACACTTCAAAGTGGTCTATAGAGCATGGGTTGTTTTTCCCATGTCTACCTCCAGACCCCGTGTCTCCTGCCAAGCATCCCCCCTCACGCTGGCCGGCCCCCTGCAATCCACATAATGCCACGACATATACACGTCATTCATTCTCAAACACACCCCTGTTTCGAATTCTTTATAACCCACTTCAGATTTCGAATGAGAACTTCTTTGCGCTTTGCTAGTCAACCCGTGAAGGTGCTGGTTATCTGCTCTTCGTCTCTGTGAACTTCCGTGACCACTTCGAGCAAACTCGCCAGTTTGCAACCTGTGAACTGCTCCCTGTTCTACGACAAGAAACTACTCTGATCCCTGCATCTAACTGTTTGTTCGTCAAGGTAAGGCCATGTACCATAATCATTTTGCGTCCAATTTTTAAATGTATATCTATTTGCTAGTAGTCATCAAATTGCATCCATGTTTTCTTATCTTTCAAGACAGTACATGCAAGGAACTAGTCACATGTTCTGACTTTAGTCAAATTATTTTTCTATTTTTTTAAAGTTATTCAAATACTTATCCGCATGTGAATAACGTGTATAGTTCCAAGAACCTAAACGAACCTTGCATTGGACCTTTTATGTGTCATTTAATTTTTTAACACATTGGTATTCATAGAGAATTGTTGATCTTTACTTTTCAGAACTTTCCACAATGCCTGCCTGTTCCATTGGCGGTTGCCCTTCTAAGACCCATAATAAATCTGAAGGTACTATAATGCATGTTTTCCCTAAGACAATAGATCAGATAAGAGAATGGGTCCGATATTGCGGATATCCACCGTCTGAGCTTGAAAGTAGAGTCCTAGAAGTCTTTGCGGACAAGAGGGGTGATCGATACCGCATCTGCAGCGGGCACTTTAGCTCAGACATGTACTCCACATCATTGCTAATAAAGAAGAACACACCGCGAGCGAGGCGAAAATAGCTCTCAACCGCTATTCCCACTCTATTCGTCCACATCCCTCCACTGGTGAGTCAAGTTTACGTATTTATCTCTCGGCCTTGCGGTAGTGTGTAGCATTAGCTAACAATAATTTCCCCATTTATGTATCCACTCAATATGAAGGCGGAAGAGATTCTCCATCCGTGTCGTTATTGCAGTCATCAGCCACTTCAAGCGCCTATCGGGTAATCTTACTTGGCTATTCTGCCACTGACTTGTTTTAGGCATGTAAATCAATAGTTTTAATTTATCGTGTAATTATTTTACCTAATGGTACACCCTTGTACTGGTCCTATAGTCTTTGTTTTCAGTTATAATTATTGTTATCCAAAATAATGCAAGTACTGTCTTTCAGGGAGATGCTGAGGAGTCCAACGTATTGACGACTACCGTTGATGCCACTAAGATGCTCGAGGTAGGTTTCCGGACAGTTCCATCGATGGATATCATCAGATCTTGCATTCTTGTAGCGTGATTGTTACACCAAATGTTTCTTTCGTTTTTAGCCATTGATATGTCCTTCTGTCGTTGCCCTCCTATGCGTCTTCTTTTTTCAATATTGTGTTCATTACTAATGAAAGTACTATGTTTCAGGGAGTCGATGGAGCATTAGTCCAAGAAGAAGGGGGAGCATGCAGTTACGGGTCGGCGCAACAGCTTGCAGAAGTGTGCACCGCAGTTACATCGTCCCTTGATGTTCTTATGCATTTCGAGGTATGGATACTGACAGTTCGATCAAGCGAAATCATATGACGTGATTACATCCGCTATACTTCCTTCTTTATTAATGCAAGTACTATGTTTCAGGGAGATGACGGAGCTTCTTCTACAAGAACATCACCCCTAGTAGTTGATGCAGATCTCTGGGTGGTGACACTTCCAACGATCGAGCAAATCGAGTCATATTTACATATCCATTATTTATTTTAGACAACTGATCATTTGTGCAGGTCTATTTAGATGAGCCGTTGACGCCTGCACAAAGTTTATGTTATTTTTAACAAAATAGAAAACCATACTAATGCAATTACTGTGTTTCAGGGAGTTACTGAAGCATCATCTTCAATAATATCATCAATGGAAGTCTATGAGGAGCCCGAGGTATGGATCTTGACAGTTCCATCTAAGTAGATCAACAATGCGTGAATAATTGTCGTTTGAATGTTCTACACAAAGCGTTCATTCGTGTTCTGCTATTGAGTAGTACGTGTGTATTGGTCCCCAAGTACATTTTGTGTTTTCGATATTATTATACATACTAATGAAAGTTCTATGTTTCAGGGAGTCGATGGAGCGTCAGTGCGTGATGGATGTGCTTATCATGAAAATATAGTCGTTGCAGCGCAAGAGGAAGTGGAGACATGCACACACGAGTCGGAGCAACAGCGTCCTGATGTTGAAGTTCGAGGCAAGAAAGTTTCAAAGAAAAGAAAGCAAAAGAAGGTTAGTGTCCTGGTCACTATATTATGTTGTTTTTCACTGTTAATAGTTCAATACTGTAAGTTGTGTTTAAACTGAACATCCCTTTTCCAATCTGTCCTCTAGTTGCGAGTGGGTGTACGAACTAGATCTACACAGACAGTGAAGCGAACGAGAGATGTTGCTTGTCAAACCTTTTGGCAGGGACTTGAGACTGGAGATGCATCGTGCCAATGGGAAGAATATGAAGTGATTGACAACGGAGCTATACCACCACCAGTCATTGATAGTGAATGTCCTCCTGGTAGTTCGGATGCAGTCGGAGATAAATTCACAGAATCCACACCCGCAAAAACTAAGACCGCGAGAAAGTTGAAGAAATTGTTTTTTTCTCCCATCGCCGGTGAAGGAACAGATGTTTCAATGGAAGAGAATGTAATGGACGACAATGAAACACCATCAATATCACTGAACATAGCGGAAGATGATATCAGAGATTCTATCTTTCATGTGAGTGACATGTCCTCAACGTTACAGGCCGAACCAGCTGGGATGCAGAGTGACAATATAAGGAAAGAGGCCAAATTCATTGTATTCGATAGTTGTTTGATTGATATTATTATGCTGAAATGTGGGCATTTGGTTGGTGGGGAAGTATGTGGGGAGCCATTGATTAATGTGACTCGTGCAATTCGAGGCACTAACCTTAAAATACATGCCACCTGTACACAATATCATCCGTTCTCATGGTCTGCACAACCCATGCTGGGGCAACTGCCAGCAGGCAATCTACTTTGTGCAGCGGCCGCACTTTTTAGTGGTTCAAGTTTTAAAAAGTTAGAGTATTTCTTTCAGTTTGTGGGAATCCATTTCATTGCGAAAACTCAGTTCTACAAATACCAAACCGATTATCTATTTCCAGCCATTAGCGAAGCTTGGAGAATGGAAAAAATGTCTATTGAAAGTACATTTGCGGGCAAACGGTTCAGGCTAGCCGGTGATGGACAGTGCGACAGCCCAGGATTTTCAGCCAAGTACTGCACCTACCACTTTCAGGACATGGAAAGTAAGAAAATTGTGAGTTCGGTGGTCGTGCAGGTGTCACAAAGTACATCCTCAGTGGCCATGGAGAAAGTTGGCTTTGTAGCATCATTGCAAGAACTACAATCGCGGGGAATGGTGATCGACCTGATAGCCACGGACAGACACGTTTCAATTGCCAAGACAATGAGAGAAGAGTACAAAAATATAAATCACCAATTTGACGTATGGCATCTTGCAAAATCAATCAATAAAAAAATGTCGGCTGCAGGTAAAAAAAAAGATATGCAAGGTATTTCACAGTGGTCCAAGTCAATCAGCAACCATCTTTGGTGGAGCTCAAAAACATGTGGAGGGTCGTTGGAAATTCTACTGGAAAAATGGCGGTCAGTAATGCTACACTGTACAAACGTTCACCGCTGGAACACGAACCAACATTTCCACAATTGTGAACATGGCCATTTGTCCACAGAGGAGGCACGGAAGAAGAAGTGGTTGATTCCTTCATCACCCACTCACAAAGCCATTGAAAAGATTGTATTTGATAAAACTATAACAAGAGCTTTGAGGGGACTGACGGAATTCTGCCACACAGGAGATTTGGAGGTGTTCCACAATATGTGCCTAAAGTACAGGCCAAAACGATTGCATTTTGGCATGGAGGGCATGATAAATCGGACTCTTCTAGCGGTCTTGGCACATAACCATAATGTTGGCCGTCAACAAAGTAGGACGACCGGAACTTTAGGGACGCTTCGCTACAATAAGGCCTTCACCAAACAATGGGTGATCAAACCAGTGTTTGAGGATATGCAATATGAGTTTATTGAGAGACTTATTGTCGATGTCATAGATAGGCACATACACGGAGTTGTGAACGAACCTGTGCAGGGGACAACTGCATTGCCACCCAACATTGCCTCTGTTCCATGTCCACCTAAAGCAGAGCTCATTGAGAAATACACATTGCGGTTTAAATGATTGTAATTTGATTGTCTGTTCTCTCGAGTCTCCTCATGTCGCAGGCCCATTGAATATGTGTAGCTATGTATTGTGTAAATAAAAGTGATTGCTCAGTGTACATGCAATGTGTCTATTCCACCTTGTTCATTTGCGCATTAAATTAAACCAAACAGTGATATAAATCATTTTTCAAAAATTATAGAATGTCTCCGTATTTATGGTTTTCTGGGACTGCAAAGCACGCAGACAAAATGCAAAGATGCAGTGTAAATTTCAAGTCCTGTGAGATGGCCTTACACTGAATGTAGCTAACTAGGAATGTGTGCTCGTTCAAAGTGAAGGTCAGCTGCTTTGATTTTTTGCGCGGGTGCCGGAATGGCCCACGACTCAGTATAAGGTTCTATTGTTATTTGACCTTGACAGGCCGGGACCATCCCGAAAGACTTCTTTTTGGAGGTGTGGTGCAGTAACGTGAAAGATAATGAATATAATTTCTGAAATGAAAGCCATTTAATGTTCGTTCATTAGAAGAAATCACGTCGGCATAGAAGGAGTGGTATTTCGTGGCTGCCCGACACACAGATACAATGGAAATTGCAAATATAATGTAAGTAACTCTTTAGATGAGTTTATACCGCAATTTAATTACTATACAGTAGCTTTAAAGACGGGTTAAGGTGTACTTGTTCGTTCTATGTGGCATATTGTTTTGTACCGCGCACTATCTTGAGGAGAACCATCTCCTTTTACGGAAGCACCTCAAAACCTTCCTCTTTGCTTCTGCTTTCTCTCTCCCTCTCCCCTGCTACAACTGGTCCACTGTCTGCGACATCCGTCCTGGGCCCTTCCACTCTCCACCTGCACTGCCTCCCTGTCAACCCCTGCACTGGGGGACTGTCTCAGTATCCTACAGTCCCCCCTTCCCAGCACTTGTTCTTCACGTACCTTCCACTCGCCACCAGCTGGCCCTATGTATTTATTATTTTATGCTACTTACCTTGTACTCCACTTCCCCCCTCCCCTTCCCCTTCCCCTTCCCCTTGCACTTTTACCTTCCCCCTACCCCTGCACTTGCGCAATCTGAATTACACCTGGCCTAGTAGGGTCGTTGTCTGTCTTCTCCTTGTCCCCCCTCCCTGCCTCGCCACGCCTTGAAACACTTCATCAGTGACGAAGTGGTCCACTGGCGCTCAGGCGGCTCTGAAAAAGGCGGAGGAGAGGGGGTGGGTTACTGGAAATGACGTATAATACCCAGTTGCACTGTCCTAGCTATGAAACAATTTCTCGACCTAATATATAAAATGAATAATTTTAATAAAGATCTGATGGTGAGACTAATTTCATTTTTATGTTTTTAAAACACGTACATTCTACATTACTGTCCGTGTCACGAGTACCAGACACCGGCGGATGGCTTTTACAGCCGCCAGTTGCTTCTCCGCGTGAACAACGTTACCACCCTGACCATTTTATGGGACGATCGCCAAGTACAAGTATGCCCTTACGCGGTACTAACGGCTAGATGCAACATACATACCATTGTGGTGGCCTAGTGCCTCGTTGTTGGAACAGCCATGCGATGATCAGTGCGACCGAAGAGCTTATTTTATCGTAAACCAACACCCTGTGTACTGCACACGAACATCGCTTGCCTCAAGACGAACTATTTTGGATCGAGAGCAAATAAAAATGCAAATCGCTGAATATTCTCTAAACATTTGATGTCAAATAAATGTACTTCACCAAATTTACAATCTTGCGGTTTGATTTGAAAGTACAGTTTCATATTCCGAATTGTGGCGCGCTGTGTTGTGAGCTGATCTGTGAGCTGATCTGTGTTGGTTTCCGGGTTCTGTGTGGAGTCGCGTAGAAGACGCCTGGGCGCGTTTGCCTACGCAGCACAGTCACGTCACGGATAAAGGCGGGAAATATGAATGTTTTGATAAAGTCTGTTTCAGGGGCGGGGGATTTGATTTAGTGCCGCAAAAGCAGGTCAGCCAGGGCGATGCGGAAAGTGATAGGATTATCACAAAATGGCAGCTGATTTCGAGTGCGTTAATGGACGAAAAGTCGGGTAAGGTCCATATGAAAGTTTTATACGATCTACCGATTTATGCTTAAAAACACATGGCCGAACCGTAGGGACAATAAAAAAAAAGTCCCGGAACTATCCTTTAAGGGTTGCCCTCCCATACCCATCTGCATATGTACCATTTATCTAACTGAGGTTTAGATAAAGAATAGTTTATTCCAGATTCAAGACCTGACAAGTGGCGTTTGCCCTGTATTTGGTTATTGCACTCCTGCATGTACCCTTTGCCCTGTATGGTTATTGCACTCCTGCATGTACCCTGCTTATGTGATGTATGGCATGAAGTCCGGGGGTGTTAGTTTCTTCAGCACAAGTGGCCTGTTCAGGCTTCCATCATCCCAGTCAGCCCCTCTGGTCTTAAAGAAATGTCAATGAATGGGTGATGCACTCTTTACCAGTAGGTCACATCCTCTGATGGGGACTCCTGGCAACCCTCGCATGGCAGCACATATTCACTTCTTCCTTCTACCACACTCTGTCAAACCCTCTGTGGCATACTCATCATCACCAGTGAAGGAGCAAATGAGGGTTCTCCTGGTAGTGTCCAACCATGCTTAGCATTGGCATGTGCTGGCTAATGCGATCCCAATAAATAAAATAAACAAGCAAATGCCTACCTAGCGATGGCTATGGCTCTGAAGTTCCTACTGCCGTGAGAAATTGCCTCCTGGATTGCCGTCCGCTCCGCACAAATGCCCAAGGTGTAGCATGCATTCTCAACATTGCACCCTGAGGGACCAAGAAAGCACATGTCAAAATAAAACAGATCAAGAGTTAGCAAAAAATGGTCACAAATTAACTGTTTTACGGCATTCACAGCAGTAGAGATGGCTCAGTGCTCTAGTGGTCTTGATTTTGATAAAATAAGTCAAATATTTAACAGAAGTGTTTCCACCACAAGACTGCAGAACTTCCAGATCTGTGTTATGCTCTGTGCCTTTGCCTCTACCCAATAACGCTGTATAAATATATATACTGTGAACAAATGTCCAAGGTAGCACCTTTTCATTGTGTTGCTGTCTATTGGGCCTCAAAGGTTTATGCATTGTGCCACTTTATCAAAGTAGAGGACTGGTAAACTACCAGCAGCCTGGCTGGGCCGGACACTAGGCAATCTAGGCAGCTGCCTATGGCCCTGGCCAGCAAGGGGCGTCAAAGAGCAGGTTTTTCCCTCTGCTTTCATGAATTACAAAGGAGATGTAAACCAATCTCTATTAAAGTAGCTGCATAAGGTCTTCCTGGAATTAGGAGGTGCCCTGCTGTGAATCATAGTGCTCACATTTCTAGGAGTCTCTAAAATGGCAGTGGAAGTAGGGCCATTGTCATTGAGCAGCACAGTACAGTCTATCTCAAATACAACCATGGTGGCCTAGCAGGATGATATGTTGATAAAACAGCATGGTCAAAACCAAGGCATTCACACCAGGAAAAATCAAGAGTCATGATCAAGCCCTCCCGGAACTTCTGGCGACAGAGCATGTGATAGGAGAAGTACACCTCACAGGTAGGTGATGGAGGAAGATTGGGTGGATGTAGAGGCCTCATGCCAGTTCAGCAAAAAGGAGTTGACTGACCTGTTCTGATATTATGTGGATAAGGCCCAAGTGTGCTGGGCTTGCAGCACGTTTCCTCTGAAATATTTCATTAGCATGAACATGATAAATATAGCTTTTTAAGCAATGTTGGAAGGGCTAACTGAGTGCTGCCCTCTCCACCCTCTCACAATGATCTTGTTTCAGCATTTGCCATCAAGTGGAAGCAATGCATATTTATTTATACAACTTGAAAACGACTTCATGAATAAATAGATGTTATTTTGGCCATGAACACAAACACACCCTATTTGAATGTGGAGTTTCTTTATACCTGTGTGAATTCACAGCTGGAAGCCTTATCTAGCATGTCTTGGAAAGTTAACCAAGTCGGTTTATGAGGGAAGCCCGTCTGTACCTACCCATGCTGTCCATGCTCCCATTTATTAGAGAAACAGTGCAGACCTGTATTGGCCTGTCCACTCTATACCTGTGCCTGTACCGATTCTGTTTGTGCAGGAAGCCTATGCTGATCTGAAGCATATAGTAACTCTATGGGGCTCATTCTGCGCATGCCAGCCTGGAAAAAGGTGTGTGTAACAACGATTACCAGCACCTTATCCGGACTTGCATAGTTTGAGTCTGCCGGCAGGGGCAGTGAACTACCGGCAGGCCGGACCTGCGAGGAGTTCAGGCCCCTACCGGCAGATTAATCACTGAAGCACTGGTGCATTGAACAGTGCCAGTGCTTCAGTGATTCCCATCCCATAGAGTCCAATGGGACCCCATAATCATCAATTTACCACGTGGCAAACCTCATTGATCCATATTTACAAACATCATTGATCATAACATTGCATGATAGTTATTCCATGGCCAAGTTTGTGTCACCTATACAGTCACAGTTCAAAACACCTTCCACCAAGGGATCTAGGCATTTGGGTGCATCTCAAGGACCTTGCTCATAGTCCATGAATCCTAGCTAAGTAACCTGTCACAGGTTTCCCCCCTGCTCACCTGTCTATGTTGCCTGATATCCTCTTTAGGTGGAGTCTTCTTTCGTACGGTTCGGGACTTAAATAAGCCTGCTCGGCCATCCTCGGCTTCCAGATTACGTTCAGCTTCGATGTCCAGGATCACGGGAAACTCTGGGAGTATTCAAGAAGGAGTTGGGGGCACGCGGAAGCGGCGCAGGGATTCCGGGAAGTTAGGAAAGAGGGAAGAAGCCGGGAGAAGGGAATCCAGGGGCCAGGGGATAGCAAGTAGCACTAGAGAAGGTTCGGAGCACACGTCCGAACACAGTTAGTAGCAGCGTTGAGACGCGCGGGGGTGTGGCTTCTTTATAAAGGACGCTGCGTAGAACGTGAAGACTGGCGAGCAGCGTTCTGAGCTTGACGCCATGTTGGTAGTATTATGGAGTGTAAGGCCTGACGTGTCAGGGACCAGGAGGCCCAGAAGGGGCGAGTTCGAGGTTCATGACAGCATGCCTCCTCCGGAAACTCGTTCCACTGGGTTTGCCCGGTTGTATGAGATGGAACCTTCTGAGTAGCCTGGGGGTATTTAGATTTGAGATAGGTTCCCAAGTGCGTTCACTGGGGGGATATCCTTTCCATTCCACCAGGTACTGGAGTTTGCCACGTATATATCTAGAATCGCAAATCCTGGAGACCTCATACTCCAGTTGGTCATTGATGAGTACTGGTTTGGGCCGAAGGTTAGTTTGAGAGGTCTGAACATATGGCTTTATTAAGGACGTGTGAAAGACTGTGTGGATTTTCTTCCAGGAGTCTGGAAGCTTAATTGGGTAAGCCACTGAGTTGATGATTTCCTTTATAAGGAATGGCCCATAATATAGAGGAGCCAATTTATTTGGTCGCAAATGCCGTGGTAGCAGTTTCGAGGACAGCCAAACCTTATCCCCTATTGTGTAGGAGGGGCTTGGTCTTCGTTTGGAGTCCGCATACAGTTTGGTCTGGGTCCTGGCCTTTTCTAATTGTTCTTTGGCTTCTCTTTGAATATTAATGAGCATTTCAATCCAGGAATCGACTGTTGGAACTGGTGTAGGATGAGGAAGGATGGAGGGTAGAACCGAAGAGTGGAATCCTTGGCTACAGAAAAAAGGACTGGTCTTAATAGCAGAGTGGTCCGAATTATTATAGGCGAACTCTGCCACTGGTATTAAGAGGGACAAATCGTCCTGGACCTTGGTAGCGAAGCAACGGAGGTATTGTTCCAAGGTTTGGTTTACGCGCTCTGTGGCTCCGTTGGTTTGGGGATGATATCCTGAGGAAAGAGCGCGTTGGATTCCTAGTATTTGGCAAAGATGTTTCCAGAACTGAGAAATGTATTGGGGCCCGCTGTCTGATATGATCTTGGAAGGAACTCCATGCAGTCGGAATATGTGTTCCAGGAAAATTCCAGCAAGTTCTGACGAGGATAGCAGTTTAAACAGAGGTGTAAAATGGGCCACATGGGTGAACAAATCAATGGTGACCATGATGGTTGTGTATCCCCTGGAAGGTGGTAATTCCACATTGAAGTCTGTTGCTATGAATTCCCAAGGCCTTGTTGGAAGTGGAGGTTGCTGCAATAGACCCGCTGGTCTCTTGTTGTCATGTTTGTTTTGATTACAGACAGAGCATGCCTGGATATACCTTTGTACATCAGCTTTCACTCCAGGCCACCAAAATTGCCTTTGTACTAATCGGAGGGTATTGGTAATACCACGATGCCCGGAGTAAAGAGTATCGTGACAGAGATTTATTATCCTTTGCTGTAGTTTCTGTGTTGGGATGACCAAGGCATTGTCTTTGAACAAGTATCCATCTTTGGTCTTCAGTTTCCACTTGTTCTTGTCCGAGATATCTTTCCAGAGTTCCGAGGATTGAGTCTGACTGCGGACTTCCTCTAGGAGGCTGGTCACCTGGGATACAATTATTGTGTGGGGAAACATCTTGGGAAATGTTCGAGGAGGTTCATAGTCAGGGCGCCGAGACAAGGCGTCAGCAATTACGTTTTGTGTTCCCGGAACATGGTGAATTTGGAACTGGTATTGAGCAAAGAAGAACGCCCAACGGGCCCGACGGCTGTTCCTGCATTCCAGGGCCTGTAACACTTGGAGATTTCGATGGTCCGTCCGAACCTGGACAGGATGTTTAGCTCCTAGAAGTAAATGACGCCACTCGGTGAAGGCTTGACGGATGGCTAGAAGTTCCTTTTCTAAGACTGAGTAATGAGTTTCACTGGAGGTCAATGTCCGTGAAAGATATGCAATAGGATGTTCCAGCCCGTCATCTAGTTCCTGTTTCAGAACTGCTCCGATGGCATAGTTAGAGGCATCTGTTTCCACTAGGAATGGTCGATTTATATCAGGTTGAACCAGGATGGGGGGGCTTGTGTAAATTCTGTTTTCAGGCGATGGAAGGCCTTCTCCTGGGCTGGGGTCCAATGATAGGGAGTATCTTTCTTCAACAAGGAGATGATTGGTTGAACAATCTCGGAGAAGGATGGTATAAACTTCCAATAGAAATTGGCCAAGCCCAGGAAAGATTGGATCTGTTTTACAGAGGTCGGAGTTGGCCAGGATAGTATGGCCTTAACCTTGGATTGATCCATGCCTATGCCATCTGGGCTAAGGACAAATCCTAGGTAGTGAACAGTGGAAACAGGAAAAAGGCATTTCTCAGGTTTTGCTAGAAGCTTGTGTTCACGTAGCTGTTGTAACACTGATTTAACATGTTCTTCATGCTTGAGAGGATCCTTGGAGAATATCAAAATATCGTCCAAGTAGACAATGACGAAAAGAAATGGCATATCCGAAAACACCCGGTCCATGAAGCGTTGGAAGATTGCCGGAGCATTAGAGAGTCCAAAGGGCATGACCAAGTATTCGTAATGATCAAAGGGTGTTCTGAAGGATGTCTTCCATTCGTCACCTTCTCTAATACGAATCAAGTGATAAGCACCCCTGAGATCCAATTTGGTGAATATTACGGCTCCTCTTATGGCTTCCAGGATATCCGAGATCAAGGGTAATGGGTAACGATCCTTAAGGGTGCACTGATTAAGACCTCGATAATCAAGACAAGGTCCGAGTTCCTTGGTGTCTTTTTTAGGAACAAAAAATAATGAAGCTCCAGCCGGAGACTTGGATGGGCGTATGGTGCCGTTTTTTAGGTTAGCATCTAGGTATTCACGGAGGGCCTTTTTCTCTGGTTCAGACAGGATAAACATCCTTCCAAAGGGAATCACGGCTGAAGGTTTGGTTTCAATAGCACAGTCCTCAGGCCTATCGGGTGGTAGGGCTTGGACAATAGCAGAAGAGAACACATCAGCATATTCCTGGTAGGTTTTGGGAACCTGGATGATGTTGGAGACCACTGAGTTGTTGAATGTTCTTCTGATGTTGTCGGTGAAGGATCCTGGAGCAGACAATGGGACATGCAAAATTTGGAACCTAGGAACAGGGAACCAGCTGTCCAATTGATGTATGGGTTGTGTTTTTGTAGCCAGGGCATTCCCAAAACCATTGGGTAATGTGCAGATTTTATGATGTCAAACTTTATCCTTTCTCGGTGATGGTTTATAGCAAGCTCAATTTCCTTAGTCTGAAGGGTTATGGGTCCAGAAGAAAGAGGTCTTCCATCAATTGCTTCTACAGGTTGCAGGACGTTCCGGGATTCGTAAGGAATATGATGTTTAAGGACCCATTCCTGATCTATGAATATTCCCATGGCCCCACAGTGCACTAGTGCCAGAATGGGGTAGGATTCCTTCTTAGATGACGATAGAAAAGCCTGTAAAACTACCAGGGAGTTTTGTCCAGGAGAGTTCAAGGATGGTATAGATGTGGAACCTGCATCTCTCTCCCGAAACTGAGCTCCATCTAGGATCGGGAGCTGGCGTTTCCCGAACGCCGTGGAGGGGCTAAGGGACATTCTCCGACTAAATGCTTGTCCGATGCACAGTACATGCATAAGCCAGTATGGATCCTTCTCAGCCTTTCTTGGGGGGATATGGGTCCACGGAAGGCCCCTAGCTGCATGGGTTCGGGTTCATTTGTAGGAACAGGAAAATCTTCGGATTTTGAAGGGCTCACAAGAGGATTTTTTTGGATGGTTGACTTGGTCTTCCTTTTCTCTGCCTTTCTTTCCTGGATGCGGAAATCAATTTGTAGAGCAAGATCCATAAGTGCCTGGTAAGAACTAGGACGCGCTACCCTGGCTAATTCATCCTTAACATCTTCATTTAGCCCTCTTCGAAAGAGGGTGAAGCAAGCTTCAGAAGGCCAACCCGCTTCTTTAGCCAATTGCTTGAATCGAGTTACGTAGGTGAGCATGTCCTGAGAGCCTTGCTGTAAATCGAGTAAACGTTCTTGAGTACTAAAGACCTGTTCTGGGCGGTCAAACATAGTCTTTAGTGCTTGAAAGAATCCATCATAATCATCCAAAAGGGAATCTCCGGTGTTAACTAATGGTGTGGCCCAGGCTAAGGCATTCCCGGAGAGGTGAGAAATAATCAAGCCCACTTTAGCCCTGGCAGTGGAAAAATAATAAGGTTTAACGGTAAAGTGGACCAAACAAGAATCCAGGAATCCTCGGAGGGTTTTTGCACAGCCGTCATATTTGTCAACAATGCTGCCCAATAGCACGCTATCCTTTGAGGCAGAGTCGCGTGAAAGTACCAATTGTTTCAGCGCGGCGTTCTCCGCTTTCAAGTTCTGTACTTCGGTCGATAGTTCTTGCATGCCACGCATAAGATCCTGGATGGCCGCCTCCATGTCTGTATCGACTTCGATCAGGTGGCGTCTCAATCCGTCACAGGTTTCCCCCCTTCTCACCCGTCTATGTTACCTGATGTCCTCTTTAGGTGGAGTCTTGTTTCGTACGGTTCGGGACTTAAATAAGCCCGCTCAGCCGTCCTCTGTTTCCAGATTACGTTCAGCTTCGATGTCCAGGATCAGGGGAAACTCCGGGAGTATTCAAGAAGGAGTTGGGGGCATGCGGAAGCGGCGCAGGGATTCCAGGAAGTTAGGAAAGAAATCGGGAAAAGGGAATCCAGGGGGCCAGGGGATAGCAAATAGCACTAGAGAAGGTTCGGGGCACACGTCCGATCACAGCTAGTAGCAGCGTTGAGACGCGCGGGGCCGCGGGTGTGTGGCTTCTTTATATAGAGGACGCTGGGTAGAATGTGAAGACTGGCGAGCAGCGATCTGAGCTTTCCGCCATGTTGGTAGTATTATGGAGTGTAAGGCCCGACGTGTCAGGGACCAGGAGGCCCAGAAGGGGCGAGTTCGATGGTTCATGACAAAACCAGGCAAAGAACAAGGATGATTAGCAATAGGAGATGCTACTTGGCATATGCCATTGCACATTTTCATTGAGACCCCTAATGTGACTCTTAGTTAGACAAATCAATTTCTATTCTAACTTCAATAATTTTGTATTGATTTGGTCTTTTGAAATCCCCTGAATGTGCTTGAGGATCATCCAGTCAAAGTCATTATGGGTATTTCTTTTATCAATTAAGTGTTTTACCATAGGCGCTTGTTCCACCTAGTTCTTAAACACAGCTCCTGTGCTCAATCATCTTGGTTTTACATTTCCTATTGTTTTTTTCCAATATGCATACAAGGACCAGGGCACCTAATCAGATAAATGACAATGGGCATCATTACGAGCTTGTCGGTCTGGATACAACAGTACCGGTAAGCTTACCAGTAACGTTGAATCCGGAACAGCAAACTCTGAGTTGTGCTCGCGGGCGCCTTTCATTCAGGTCTGACCTAACAGAATGAAAGGAACCCGCGAGCACAGCCTGCCTGTAGCATAGGCACCGCTATGAACAGTGCCGGTGCTAAAGGCATCCCTATTGAGCCCTATGGGGCTCAAATGGGAATGGGGAATCACCCAATTCCGGCATCCGCGAAAGGGCAATTACTGGGTTCCGGCAGGGTCGGATTACCACAGTAATTGCCCATTCGTGGGTGCCGGATTTTCTTGCAAGTTTGGAGGTAGCCTTGCCGGTCTTACCGGCAAGGCTACCTTCAACCTTGTAATGAGGCCAATTGTCAGTATTACAATTGGTGTGTTCAGTAATAGTCCATTCTCTTTCTAAACCAAGTCAACAGTCATGGTTATTTTTGTACGTGGACACCTTACACAAGTACCCCACGGATAGTGTCCTAGTACACGTGGCAAACCCCACAATGTTCCTTGTTGGGCTTCTCTTTTTGTACAAATAATGTCAATTCAGTGGTACTTTTCTTAACAGCCACTAATGGTTTGCCAGAATCTTTTTTCATGACTTTATTCCAGTTTCTGTTGATGATGCCTTTAATTTTGTAGGACAAGTTGCTAAATGTATTGACAAATCCCAGGAGGGCCTTCATTTGCGTCTTCTCTCTTTGTCCTTTTCTTCCAGTAATGCTTCTCTATTGTTATTAAAAGGCCCTTTATGCTCTCTTCACCAAAGGGTAAGTATACCCACGATGAACCAACCTGTCCAGTATTAAATAGGCCCCATTCTCATATGATTCATTAGTACTGCTGATGCGTTAAAGACACAAAAACTGTCCAAAGGGAAGGTTGTCTTTAACATGTTGATTGTGGTGGCTCCCAAAGTGTAACAGTGCATTTTTGTCATTAATTTTGGTTTAAGGATTTACCAGAAGGGTTCCCTGATGTTGGTATATCGCAATATCAAGATAATTAACTTCACTGTTACTTAGATTAACAGTAAATTTGAAGTATCTGTTCTGTTTGTTTAGCCATCACATCGTCAATGTAACTAAGCCAACAAGCAACATTCTCTTCAGACGGATTGAGGGAAGAATAAACAGCTTCCTTGAGCATATTCACATATAAATTGGCTAAATTAGGGGCCATAGCGGCTCCCATGGCTGTAACCTCTACTTGCTTGTAAAATTGTCCCAGGCATTGGAAATAATTATTAGTCAAGGCGACCTCAGTAGTCTCTTCTACCACTTCAAGGGTAGCCTGTTGGGGTATGTTGGTATACAAGGCCTGTATGGCTAGGCACATCATTATATTTTCACATGGATCAAAACAGCAGCCCTCAATTTTATTAATGGCATCTTTGGTATCCTTTATATAGCTTTTCATTCCCGATATAAAAGGTCTGAGATGGTAATCAGCGTATTTCGATAGGGGTTCTAAAACAGAGTTGATTCCCGATGCAATGGGTCTTTCAGAGAGGTTCTATAGGCATCTGTGGATACCATTGGAAGATTATAAAAAACTGGAACTCTTCCATTCTCTTTAACCAAATATTCTCCTTCTTGTTTGCTGATAAATTGCTTTTCTACTGCTCGCACCACTTTGATCTTAATCATTGCAACTAGACTCCCACTTGGATCGCTATCTATTTTTTGATAGCTATTGTTATCTGATCAGAGTTTTAAACATTCTTCCACATAATCTACCCTATTCATGACTACTAGAGCGCCATCTGTAGCCGCTTGGCGGATAATCACATCTTCATTGGCACCCAATGCTTTAAGGGTACTCTGCTAATACACGTTAGCAAAATATTCACAGTACAAACAAATAGTCTGTGTGTAAACTTCACACTAGACTCTTTTTTCTAAAGTGTACTCTTCGTGATAGGTCTCTTTACACGTTTAAAGCCCTACTTGTACAAGTTTCTGTCCACTTCCTGCCAGTATTTTACTGGTCTGAGTCTCCCTACGTTCTGCTGGATGTTGTATATCCACACCTTTATACTAAAAGTGTCTTTACTAAACAGGGCGGCAGCGAGACTAGCAAGAAAATATTGAACACAACTGTTGGTTCTACATGTAGCACACACAAGTGATTTTTTTCCCCTGATTAATGCCCCGCATTGAAGTGCCGGAAGAGGACAGAAATGTGTACAAGCAGGGCTTTAAAAATGTAAAGAGGAATATCACTGTGAACATTTTGTTTACTTGTGTGCATTAACTTGTGTGGGTTATTTTACATTATTTTTAATGTGATGAAATTATCTTTTTGAGCATGTGTTTTATGAATAATAAAAAGTCGCAGAGGTAGGAGCAGTCTGTGCAGTCGCTACCTCCACGAGCTCCAGTTTCCTGCTACCTGCTTTGGAGTCTGCTTTCTAGTTCTACTGTTTTTGCTGTGGGAGGATCCCTCGAAATCCACACCAGGCCACGGAGCAGCTGCGGAGCTAGCCACAGAGGTAGGAGCAGTCTGTGCAGTCTGTGTCAGGACTTGCCAGACATGCCCCCCACCTCTGCGACCAAAACACCAGACAAACAGCAAGGAGAAGGAGAGGGGGAGAAAAGAACTCTGCAAAGCTCTAAACCACGTCTGAGCAGAATGGACTCCCAGTTAAGCCAATCTCCCCAAAGAAGCCGCCTACAGTCGGCCCCGTCAAAACTCTGTAAACAGCTTGCGTTACTGCATGAAAGCGAGAGGGCCTCACCGGCTACCGCCACATAAGCATGCCCGGAGCCCGCAGCTGCAGTGCCGGCTAAAGACATCCATCCACACACGCTGAATTCCATTGACAACACGGTAGCCACCCACGTGTTGCTTCCCCACGCGGAAACCCAGCTGGAGAGCAGCGGCGTCACGGAAACCTCCCCCCCCCCCCCCCCCGAGGTCGGCCCCCGAGCTGGCTCGGGCGCCTCCGATTCCGGAGGCTGGAGGGCCCACGGAGGCGGAGCCACCTGTAGCCACTGTGCCGGCCCGCTTTGAGTGAAACAAGGAACCGCGTGATGGTACGGGCACGGGTGATCAGACTCAAGACGTCACCCCAGCCCTGCCACTGGACATAACCAAGGCAAAGACCACCAAAATCCTGGTGATCCCACAGCTAAACGCGAAGTGCTCAGATGAATTAACAGACAACATTGAGCTCTCCCCGCCTACCTGCTCCTCGCCTCGCAGTAATCAGGATTGTGTGGGCAGCTGTCAACACGGAGAGCTTCGGACCACAAGCGCCGGAAGTCACTGCGCGGCACCCACGATAGGCGAAGAACCTCCCGGAAAGGAGGATCAAGGGAACGGATGCATCCACAAGGCGGACTCACAGATTGTGTGAGCTCCCCTGCCGGACGATGATGGCTCAATAATCCCAGCTGCCTCTCTCATCCCTCACTCCAAGAGCTCCATGAACGAACTACAGAATCCTCAGGATGAGCAACAGAGCTCTTGGGATGAAGACCCAAGCCCTCAAGACAAAGAGCTAAACCGAGCAACTGTCAATCCTAACAAGAACCCACAAATCGATGTGCACAGTTCAAGCGCGGGCGACCCGAAGAACCAATGCCCAAGCAAAAGAAACCCAATACCAAGGAGGGGAAGGATAGTAAAAAAAAGCACAAACATACAAAAAAAAGACATCTGCTAAACTGGCCCAACTGAATTCCCTGAAAGACTTTTTCATTAAACAGGGAAAGAGAAACCGTGACCAGCTGGATGAACTTTCAGGCGCCGAGATCTTAGAGGCAATAAAGGAGCCTCTACCGGCCATAAAAATCAGAAAAACAAGTAACTTTACTGATCCGCCAACTAAATTGGCCATAGTACCAAAGGAACTGGCATCGCTAGCGGCTAAGCACCACGAGAACAAGGACACTAACGAGAATCCCAGAGCAGTGCAAGAAGATCTGGCTACCGTAACCAGAAAGAGCATCGCACAACCCCAGAACCTGCCTCCAAAAAGCATTGCGGGAGCAAACAGATCAACCAATCCTGCCCAGAATCAGACAACAACAGAACCAGTGAGATCTCTGAGGTAAAACCACCCGTTAACCGAGAAAGCAACGGAAAAAAAACCAAAGGCCATTGACGAGCCCCCTCGCCTAGTCTCCGAGGGTCCTTATACCCACAGTCCCGCATCAAATCAACAAAAAACAAAGCCTTCCGGAAGCAGCCAACAGCAGGGTGAGGGTAGAGAAAGCGCCCACCCACTAGTACCATCGGGCGGGCCCGAGCGATACTCCCTAATTCTATCGCCCCCCCCCCCAGAAGAACCAACCTACCCTCCCCGCCGAGTACAGCCCAGAGACGTCAAACCCTGGGTAACCAATGGCCGCCCACGCACAAAGATACCCCAACGAAAAAAAACGATATGACAACCATCATGTCAGCAATAACAATCGCGCTGGCCCCATTCTGTAAGCTGTACGAGGCCATAAATGACAACCAAAAAGACCAAACAACTCTAATAGTGATGATGCACACAAAATGAATATACTTAGAAGGCTATATCCAGGCGATGTGTAAAAAGCAAGCCATTCCCGCGACTCTCACCACCAGATCTCTGTCCAGAAATAATGAGTCACAAGAACCACGAAATAACACAAAACAAGACCGCAAAAAAAGAAATCTCACAACATCCCAAAGCACTCAAACTGACCAGAAAAAACTGCAATCTGCAACAACAAAAAAAGCTTACAATGGGAAAACTTCTGCATCTTTAACTCCCCAAGCAGCGCTAAGTCCCCTAAAAGCGCAAACCTGCCAGAGGTTTTTTTCTTCAAGGAAAGCTCTCTGAGAAAAGGAGACGACACCAAGAATAAGAAAGGCAAAATCAACAAAAAACAACCGCTGGGGGCGCCGAAAGGCGCAAAGAGCACGACGGAAAATATCCACAAAGCCCACAGATCGCCTTTCACAAACAAACAATAATTCCTAAAACCATATGATCCAATGGGCGAGAAAAGACAGCAGGACGAACAGACCAACATAAGAAAACAGTCAGATAGCACAAACAAATGGAAGCCCTTGAAGGAAAAGGAGACACCAAGGTCAGGCCCAATTAAGTCAAAAACAGACGTACGCTCGCCGAACCCAAACACGAAATCTCCCAGAACAACAGACGACTTCCTTGCAGATGCGCCTTCAATGAACATCTCACAGGACCTGAACGATACAGTATTAGGGGAAGAGGGCAAAACACAAAGGACACCCTTGATTGTCAAGACCCCACAAAGAACCCAGACTACAATGGAGCAACTAGCAAAATCACACACCAGAGTACGTCCAAGTTACTCGCAGGAAGCAGTTCTGCGAAGCAAAAGAAGGCTGGAAGAGCTGGAGTGCAGCAGAGCCCACAGAGCCCCATCGAAAACACCTTTAACGAATCGCCATCGGCGCGAAAGCGACACAAACTCAAAGTATAAAAATGCAGAAAAGGAAACGGGTGATGGGGAGCCACATAGACAGCAATCCCGTACTTCCAGGCAGAGGTCGAACCTAAAAAAAATCAAAAGATCAGAATACCCCGGAAACCGGGGCAGACAAATCCGATCAACAAGATCGGCACACGGCTCTCCGACTTTCACCCTGAAGCTAGAACAAACACCAAGGAACAAGAACGAAATGGTGCTAAATACATCTTCAGCAAAACTCTGACACGAAAATATCTGAAAACAGAAGATTATGTGAGGATCGAACCATACCACAGAGGAAAAACAGCGAAAGCCTACATTCATATAAGAGCCTCGGTCCTCCCGTCCTCTATAAAAAAAGCTCTAGATGATCTAACCCTACGAGGCTTCCATCTCTCAATACGGACTAAACCTATACTAAACTCTGCTGACCCTGCTCATAGGCTAAAACAATCGCCAAGAAGGACCCACTACAAGTTCAAAACAGAAGACCTATACAACGGCAAAAGAACGCAGAGGGACAAAGTTAAACCAACAGACTCAAAGCCATCGGACTGCAGCAGATCTCCCCATGCGACGGAGCCAGGTCCAAAAAGGGACAGAATGCCAAGAAAAGAGTCAGGGAGCGACAACTACAGCTCGGAAACCCAACAAACCCAACCAAAATGAACTCAAAGCACTACAAACGCCTCATCGTCTGCAGAGGGCCGCAATAGGACAGACAGGACAGGAGACAAGTCTCCAAATTCGGAAGGAAGCAAACTGCAGGCATTGCCTCTGAAACAACTATGGGCGTGGCTGCCGAAAAAGCTGCCAATCCGGAGCAATAAATAGAAATTGGCTACCAACGGAATTGAGGCACAACCGTCGGGGAAGCTAGGAAAACTAGTACTCTCGACATCGGCATTAACCTTCGGATCCTGGAACACGCGTGAGTATAGACACCTGATGCAAAGAGGTGACGTTAATCTAAACAACTACGATATCCTGGCTCTCCAAGAAACCTGGTTATCTGAAACCCCTCACCTCGATGGGTTCACCATAGTGGACTCTCCGACTCTCCGGCAAAAAAAAAATGAACTGGGCCGTCCATCCGCCGGGATCCTCCTTGCGGTTCAATTAGGAATAGGAATTACCATTGAACGGACCCCGTCAACCTCCCGGACTCATCTTGCAGCACTCACAAGCTGGACCATGCCAGATTCCAAAGAAAACAGAATAGACAAGAACAAGTTACTTTCTTTCGATGGGATGGTCCGACGACGTATTCCATATCTATGACAGGTAATCACCACAGCTGTGCTGCTTCGGAAATTTTTTTCGGCGTCTGCGTCCTGCATCGATGACGTTGATGCGCCGTCGTCGAGGACCTCCTCCGACATCATCCGATGTGATAAGTAGGACGCACGACGCCCGTAGCCTCAGTTGTAGTTTTTTCCCCCAGAATGTGTGACATTAGTCAACTGCCAGTCAGACACAAAGCCTTGCGGAACGTAAGCTGCAATCGCAAAAGAAATTCTGCAGCGGGGAAGGCAGGGAGGGAGCAATATGGAATACGTCGTCGGACCATCCCATCGAAAGAACGTTACCGGGTAAGAAAGTAACTTGTTCTTCGAGGGGATTGGGTCCTCCGACGTATTCCATATCTATGACAGACTCCCAAAGCAGTACCAGAGCAAGGAGGAGGGAAAGAATTTAGAATCAAAATTTAGAATTGCCAATCAAATAGCAGAGCAAAGGACCGCCTTGCCAAAGGCCAGTTCCTGTCCTCGGATGGAATCGAGGGAATAGTGACGTACAAATGTATGTACAGAAGCCCAGGTGGCTGCATCACAGATGTTGCGAATAGGAACACCCCTCTGCAGGGAGGTAGATGCAGCCATATCCCTGGTAGAATGGGCCCGCAAGCCTGCCGGCGGGTCCTTACCCGCCAAGCGGTAACACTCCGAGATGGCCAAAATAATCCAGCGAGGCAAAGTCTGTTTCGTCACAGCCTGTCCTAAACGCTTTCCAGCGTAACCAATAAAGAGTTGATCGTCCACTCTGACCCGGGACATGCGTGAAACATAAAAGCTTAAAGCTCTCCTAGGATCAAGCCTATGGAGCCTCTCCTCTTCCTTACCAGGATGCGGAGGAGGATAGAATGCCGGAAGAACAACCTTCTGGGCCAAATGAAATTCCGAAACCACCTTCGGAAGAAAAGAAGGACGAACTCTAAGGACAACCCTGTCCTTATGAAATACAGTGAAGAGTGGCTTAACTGAAAGTGCCTGTAACTCACTCACTCTGCGAGCGGAAGTAACCGCAACCAAAAACACAGTTTTCAGAGTTAACAGCCTCAAAGGGCAAGAATGCAAAGGCTCAAACGGAGCACCCATAAGAAACTTAAGAACAAGGTTTAAATCCCAACCGGGCACCAGGAAAGGTGACGGAGGGAACACGTTAGCGAGCCCTTTCAGAAACTGTGAAATTAAAGGGATTTTAAAGTAGGAACACTCTTCAGACGAGCGCTTAAAGATGGACAGCGCCGCCAGGTAACCTTTAATGGTACCCACTTGCAAGCCCCTGTGGGCCAAAGAAAGTAAAAAGGACAGAACCATGGGGATGTCACATGCAAAAGGATCCACATTCTGAACTCTGCACCAGTCGCAGAACTTACGCCAACGGCAACGGTACAGAGACTTTGTTGCTGGCCTTCGGGCCGAGAGCAACACCTCCATCACGTCTTCAGGGAGGTCCCAATCCTTATACCTCAACCTTTCAGAAGCCAAGCGTGAAGATTGAGGGATCTGACCTCTGGATGGAGAACCTGAACCCCCCTCCCGTGAGAGCAGATCGTCTCGGTAGGGAAGACGACGTGGAGGGCAGATGGACAAGGTGAGAAGGTCCGGGTACCATGTCCTCCGAGCCCACGCCGGAGCAATGAGGATCATCCGGGAAATGAACTTCCGTAACCTCCGCAGCACTTGCGGGATGACGGGGACTGGAGGAAACGCATACAGCAGCGGGAATGACCACTCCACCACAAACGCGTCTCCTAAGGCTCCTTTTGGAGGAAATTCCCGCGAGCAGAACCTCTCGCACTTCCGACACTGGAGGCGAAGAGATCCACTTGAGGGGTCCCCCAAAGGGCGAAGATCTTCAGGTGAATCTCCTGAGCCAACTCCCACTCGTGAGAGATCGTGCTCTGCCTGCTCAGAGCGTCCGCCGTCTTGTTTTCGTCTCCGGCAAGATGAACTGCAGAGATCGAAACTTCCTGCTGGATGGCCCAGAACTCGAGCTGCATCGCCTCCCTGCAAAGAGGAAGTGACCCTGCCCCCCCCCCTTTTTGTTGAGGTAGTGCATGGCCACTGTGTTGTCCGTCAGGATCAGGACATTCATTCCTCGCACAGTCGGCAGAAAAGCCTTCAGGGCTAGCCTGACGGCCCTCAGCTCCAACAGATTGATATGGAGTCTGAACTCCGACGGCGACCAACAAACGCTGACTGTCAGCTCATTGGCATGAGCTCCACATCCCGTGAGGGATGCATCCGTCACGATCGTCACCTCCGGCCAGGGAAGCCAAAATGGAGCCCCCTTCATCAAGTTGCCTTCGACGGTCCACCACAGAAGGTCCCGGGCGACCGAGGGTGGCACCTGAACCGGGTCCGACATCCTGCCGGAGGACAGCGACCATTGCATCTTGAGTGCCCACTGCAAAGATCTCATCCGCAGGTGAGCCTCTGGCACCAGAAGAATGAAGGATGCCATGAGGCCGAGCAACCTCAAAAACTCGAACGCTGGGAACGTCTGGGCATGCTGGAACTTGTGCACCATCTGCTGAATGTGAAGAGCCCTCACCTGGTGAGGAAAACACTGCCCCAGGGAAGTGTCGAGCACTGCTCCGATGTACTGGAGCCGCTGTGTTGGCGTCAAATGGGACTTCTTTAAATTGAGGGAGAAGCCCAGCCTGTGAAGGGAGTGGCAGGTGACGGACAGATGATCCAGGACTTGCTCGGGAGAGCTCCCCTTGATCAACCAATTGTCCAGGTAGGGGTAGACGTGAATCCCCTCTTGCCTGAGATGCGCTGCCACCACCACCATGAGCTTGGTGAAAACCCTTGGGGCGGAGGTCAATCCGAACGGCAGGACCCGAAACTGAAAGTGCGAGTCGCCAACCGCGAACCTCAGGTACTTCTTGTACTTGGGATGGATCGGCACATGGAAGTAAGCATCCTTGAGGTCGAGAGACACCAACCAGCCCTGAAGCTGAAGGGCCTGGAGTACTTGAGAGAGAGTAACCATCTTGAACTTGTCCTTCCTGAGGAGTTTGTTCAAACCGGGCAAGTCCATGATGTGTCTCAATCCCCAGTCTTTCTTCGAAATCAAAAAATAAGGGGAATACCATCCCTTGTTCCTCTCCGCTACAGGCACCAGTTCTATGGCGCCTTTCTCCAGCAGGGCTTGAATTTCCTGCGCAAGGAGCGGATCCGAACTCTGCAAAGAGAGGTTCCCCGGTGGATTGTCGCGAGGCCTGTGCCGAAAAGGAAGACAGTAGCCATGGGTTATGATCTCCAGAACCCACACATCTGAAGTAATGGCACGCCACTCTACAAGATGCTGCGCCAGCCTTTCCCCCCCAACCGGCGAACCATGGGACATGGCCTCATGACTGAGTGGTAGCGGCTGCGGCGTTACCTGAGGGCAAAGAGGCAACTGCCCGAGCGGCCTTGGCACCACGGGTACCCTGTCATCCACCTCTGGTACCCCTGCGTTGGCCTCTTTGACTGCCAGCTCCTCTCGCTTTACTGAAGGACGAGTAATAGCGAAAGGAACCACCCCTCCATTGCTGTCCCCTAGGACGAAAAGGCAGAGGTTGGCGAACTGCAGCACCCAACGACTTCGCTGCAGCTTTGGAGGTCTGCAACCTCTCAAGGCTCTCGTCAGCCTTGCTGCCAAAAAGGTGTTCACCGTCAAAGGGCATGTTGAGGAGCCGGGACTGCACATCAGGAGCAAACCCCGACTTCCGCAACCACGCAAACCTACGTATCACGGTGCTCGCCGCCAAGGACCTGCTGACGCATTCAGCCATGTCCAAACCCGACTGAACGGACTCACACATGGCATCCTTACCATCCTGGACCATAGCAAGGAAACCATCCCGTTCGTCCCCTTCCGGAATATGTTCAGCCGCTAACGCAACACAGTTCCACAGAGTGTGTGTGAAACGCGACAAGGCACAAATGGAGTTGGCCGCCTGAAGTGCCATACCACCAGAAGAAAACACTTTCTTCGCCCAGCCATCAAAACGTTTGTCGTCCCTATCAGGAGGGATGGTAGGGTACGACGCCTGCTTTGCTGGGGCGGTGGCCGCCTGCACCACCAAACTCTCCGGAGTGGGGTGCCTGGTCAAGTAGCAGGGGTCACTACTGGCTGGACGGTATTTTCGCGACAAGGACCTGCCCACCGCCGGGAGAATCTCCGGAGCAGTCCAAGCCGCCGCCACCCTTCTCTGTAGAGCCATATGAAACGGCAGTACCGGGTCAGTTGGGGGACCAACATCAAGGATGTCTGAGATCATCCTGCACAAACTCCCCTGGGGGAGCAGACCATCCCAAGTACTCGGAAACCCTAGCCATAAGGCGCCGGTACGAGGAATCGGCATGAGAGCCAGGCTCAGGCCTACAAAACTCCACCTCCGGAGAGGTGTCCAGTCCACTGGCATCATGCAGTGACTGCCTCAAATCGTCAAACTGACTATGGCCCGAGACCATTTCATCTGGAACCTGACTAGGAACCAGGCCATCAGAATCCTCATCCACCTCCGAAATATATTCCAGGTGGCAAAAAGAAGGCACCCGAGAGTGCTTGCTCTTAACCAGAGCCTTCCTAGGGTGCTCCCCCGTGCCACGGGGTACCTACGACACCCCGGCCTCGAAAGGCGTCGAGGGCTTCGAGTGAATCGGCGCCAGCGTCGAGAGAACAGGCATCGGCGCCTAGAGGATCGGCTTCGATGTCGAGTAAATCGGCGTAGACGTCAGATGCAGCGCTGCCAGCATAGACGCGTCGACACAGTCCTCGAAGCCGGAGCTCCGAGCGTGTCCTTCGACGACCTGAGCGTCGACGACTTCCTCGGAGCCGGAGCCTCGAGAAAGCCTGTTGACGCCTCAGACGTCGATGTCTTCCTCTAAGACATCACAGGTGCACACGGTCTCGAACGCGTCAAGGACTGGGACCTGGAACGGGTACGTCGAGAACGAGTCCCCTTGTCCAAACAGGACCTCTCCTGTGACTCGTGCCGACCACTCTTGCGAGCGGTGTCTCTTGACATCTCACGGCCGACCCCACTCGGGGGCACGGACGGCTTACTACCCTGCGACTCGAGAATCGCCAGCATTTTCTTCCCGAAGGAAGCCCATTCCTCCGGCGTCGCACGGCTGGTGGGGTAAGCGACGTGCTGGGCAGAGTCCTCAGAAGAGGACCTGGAAGACGACCGCTGTCGGCGCTTCCGAGAATGCCTCGAAGAGGTCGAGGAGTGGCGAGACCGACTCCTAGAAGGAGACCCACGAGACTTCCGACGATGACGCGGAGAGTCTCCTCTCGAATCATCCGTCGAAAGCCCTGCAGACTTCGACCTCCGGGGCTTGGACACCCGACCTACCGACAACTTCTTCTTACGTTCACGTAAGGCTTTGGACGTGAGCGACTGGCAGTCGATACAGTCATCCGTGTCGTGGGCCTCCCCGAGGCACCAGAGGCAGGCGTCGTGCGAGTCCGTCACCGACATCTTGGACCCACACTCCCCGCACTTCTTGAAGCCCGGACACGGGGTCGAAGACGAAGTAGAAGATATCTTCACACGAAGGAGTTTCTCACAAAAAAACGAACAGGTTCGAAGAACCGAGAAGAACAGAACTCCAAAGAGTCGAGGCGTTAACCGAGATTCACGAAGCAACACGTTCGCGGAAAAAATGGAACTGAGGCTACGGGCGTCGTGCGTCCTACTTATCACATAGGATGACGTTGGAGGAGGTCCTCGACGACGGTGCATCGACGCAGGACGCAGACGCCCAAAAAAGTTTCCGAAGCAGCACAGCTGTGGCGATTACCTGTCATAGATATGGCATACGTCGGAGGGCCCAATCCCCTCGAAACTACTGATTGCAATCATCGTAGTTTACTGGAATTCCCAAATCATAACGGACGACGGGCTCCTACACTCCATTGAAACAATAGTCGACAAGCTGTACACTGAACAGGAAGTGACCTCCATCATAATCTGTGGAGACCAAACTGCCAGATGCCCTGCAAAACTGGGAGAGACAAAACACGTCATTACACCAGTGGAAAAAAGAGGTACGAGATGGCTGGAGTTGATGGAGTTGAAAGGATGCTCAAATTTTGACCAAGCATTTCCAAATCCAAACCGCTGGCCAACTTGGGAGAGCGACACCTCAAGCGGCACTATCGACTACATCCTTGCGAGTGACCACTTGTTAAACCTGGCAACCTCGTTCAAAGTTATAAAAACGGTCGCAAGCGACCACAATCTGCTCAAAGCAACTTGGACTATGTCCACCCGGGAAGTAAAGTGCACTGAAATGCAAACAGAGTGCAATCAACAAGGATCCCGATTAAAACTAACGGAGCAGAGAGTAAAAGAGCTAACAGCCAGATACCATAACAGCCTGAGTTATGAAACAATCGAAGAGGACACGGAACCGGACTATCAGCCTTTACTGAGCCCATATAAAGCGAAGACAACGAAAAAAACGACCTCGAAAGAACACTCGGTGCACCAATACGGCAAACAACTGGTGGCAAAAAGAGCAGTAATAAGACGCCTAAAAAGAAAGGCAAGAAACAAAAACATGGAGGAAGCGCAATCGGAATGGCGCACAGAAACAACTCTTTACAAAGCCTGGGTAAGAAACCAACGACTGTCCATATACCAAAAAGACTCGGAAGCAATGCTCGCAAAAATTGGGGGTAAAAACGCTAGAGCATTCTGGACGCTGATCAAATCTTCAGGAGCACACACTGAGCCAAGTCAGACAAACAGCATAAGCGAAACCTGCTGGACAGCCTACTTCAACAAAGTCTTCAAGGCCCTTCCGAAATAAAAGAATGCAAGAAAACCACGACAAGCGAAGAGTGGGTAAACGTAGCGGACAGAGAGTCCATCCAAACTGCTATCCGCGAATTAAAACACTCAAGGGCCCCAGGACCAGACGGGCTGAGAAACGTCAACCTGAAAAACTTCCCCAAACAATGGTCCACCTTTATCAGCATGGTCTTCAAAACATGCGCCACCAGCAGACTGCTGCCGAGATCATGGACCACAGCTGTGATCGTCCCAATCTTTAAAAAGGGCGACAGGACAAACCCCCAAAATTACCGGCCAATTGCACTTTTGGATACGATTGGAAAAGTGTTTGCCTCACTCCTGCTACGTGAATTCCAAGGCTGGTTTAAAACGCTGACTCTCAACGACCCGTTTCAAGCGGGATTCCGGAAAAACTCTGGGACCATTGTTAACATCATGCTCCTAACCACCCTCAAAAGCAAATCCCAGAAGGGATCATCAAGGATGTACCTTGCATTCATCGACCTCTCACAAGCATTCAACATGGTGGACAGACCATTACTGTGGGAAAAACGTCTAGCTGCCAACTGTCCGAAAAAGATACTGGATCCAATCAAGGCTCTCCACTCGAGTAAATCGATGCAAGTAAAGCTGAACAACGAAGGCTTACTATCAGACGCAATAACAACGTCTAGAAGGGTAAAGCAAGGCTGTTCACTCGCTCCAGCTTTGTTCACAGCATTTCTAAGAGATTACAGAGACTCAACAACAACGGTGAAAAGTTTCCCACCGAAATTAGGAGAAATGGCAATCGAAAGATTATTATATGCGGACGATATCACCTTGGCGGATCAAACGCCAATCGGCCTGCAAAGGCAACTAACTAATCTAGCACGGTACATCAAAACAAAAATTGCAAATCAACATCAAGAAAACCAAGATAATGAATCTAGGGAAAAACCAAAAAACAACAAACGTCCGAAGAGCATCGCGTGGCAACTTGAAAGCAACTCAATCGAAGTAGTGACGGAATTCAAATATCTGGGCGTCACGCTGGACAACTCTCACTCAGAAACATGCATGCAACGCTTCATCTGGACGAAAGTAGATCCTCAGCAACTCACGAACGCAGGCTAGATAACAAATTCGGCCGCTTCTCCCTGATCCCTCTGTTAAACTACTACAAAGCAAAAGTGGTCGCCACCCTGCTATACGGAGCCGAAGCCATGCCAATGCTTCCAGAGGAGATCTGGGAAAGAAATCGAAGGCTTCTTCTGGAGATCCGTACTGTCACTCCCCAACTCTACATCAATGCCAGCCATCAGAAGAGAGCTAGGCCTCATCTCCTTAGAAGCCTTAGCGGAAAACAGCAGTATGACGCTCTACAGAAACATCCTGCTCCCGGAAGCACGCCCTTATATAATTTGCGTCAAAAAGAAAATCAAGTCAGGGAGATCTAAAATGCTGACCATCTGGGCGACAAAGAAAAAGGCCAAACTGGCAACAATCGTATGCTCAGAGGAGGAGCTGCTACAGAATCCACTCAGAATAAAAAAAAAACTAGAGGAACTAAACTGGATCAACACTCAAGATGGGCGGACAAAAACAAGCGCTTAAGTCATCTGCCACCTTTTGCCAGAATAGCAAACGATCCAGCTGAAATATACAAAAAATTCCCTAGCAAACCACTCCGCCACCTTTTCCTCAGAGCTAGGTTGAATCTACTCCCAAACAACAAAATCCGCTTCATCAGAGGGCCGTCAAACTCGAATGCTTGCAGATTATGCAAAAAGAAGGACAAAGTAGAATCCATTCGCCACCTAGCAACCACATGCCCGGCACTACTAACAACCAGAGAAAGTTATTTAAAACCGGTCCTGGAGCTTTATGGGGACCGCGAAGAATCGACCTGGTGGCAACGCATGATCATCGGCCAGAAAACCGCATGGGCAATTGCCACCACCAAAATTCTACAAATCGCTCTAGGAAAAGTCTAATCCAATACAACAAAGTAAGCAACAAAGAAAACAGCCACCTTTGTAAAAACAATTAATTTTGTTAAACACAAATAATAAAAAGAAATTTAAAAAAAATAATAATAAAATGTTTATTTTATAAGTAACAAATTGTGTTTTGGGAGTTAATCCCTGGATGTGAAGGTTCCCTTGCCCCCCCCCTTAGGTAGAGATACCCATTACATATCTTCCATTTGTAGATTGAATGGTAGTACCCACGAAGTAGGAAGATAGTGATTCCCATACATGGATCTAGCCGTTGAGATCTGTGTAGCCCCAAATCTACACCAGGTCAACCTTGCTGCCTGTGGCGGAGCTGGCCCAGCGGGCGAATGTCCGAACATCTAAGTGTCCGGATCACCCCTGCTTTAGCATATTCTTTTCAATTAGCTCAATACAAAGTATACAAGTCTAGGGGTTTTACGCTCCTCAAAACATCAAGTAAATAGAGAGCCTGGGGATGTGATTCTGCAGCAAGGGTTGTGGCAAGCAAGGAAGAGTGAGGACGGCTGGACTTGTAAATGACAAAGGTTTTTTGGAATTTGATACGTCAGTTTATGCCCTTTTTTGTCAAGACCCTGAGGATGTTCTATAGATGTACAAGGGCAGGGCTTTAAGTGTGCCGGGGCTCGCCAGGAAGCTCTCCCTCAAGTGCAGGTTTTAGAAAAAAAATGCCTTTACTTTCATAATTGTGGTGCAGGCCCTTGTGCTTGCCAGGGGCCCGCGCCACAATTATGGGGAAAAAAGGCAAGGCTGCTAGAATACCAATACTGCTAATGCGCGAGAGCTTCAAAGGCTTCAGAAAAAAAGGCTGTGGGATTTGTGGAGACCTTATAACATGGCCAAATAAAAGCATAGAAAAAGTAATCGTACTTAAAAAGTATTCTTGGACAACACATATACTCCAAAATGGATTAGCCTAGCGCTGATCAATAAATGTGTATTTATTTATTAAATCATTCTAGAAAACATGGTGTCCTAAATCAGTGAATAGTTTTATTTTTAGGATTTGACAAGTTTATTCAAAAATAATTGTCTGAAAAATAGCAAAAAATCCCTGAAACTGATTTTCAGTTAATGGCCCATAAAAGGGAGAACACATACATGTAGTGTTGGTGCATATAATGCAAGAGGTAGTGGAAATGGATAGGGGAGTAGTAGGGGAATCCCCCACAAGTTACCGGAAGTGAGACAATAGGGTTGAAAAAAAGGAAAACATTGAAACGGAAGAGATTAGAACCATACACATAGATCCCTGGACAAACAACCCTAACCACAGCAGGATCCTAGACAGCCTTTCACCAGGTGTGAAGTAGTTGCTTTCCAAAAATACTTTTCCATTCATCAATGACCTGTGGTTATACAGACACGTCTAAAAAATAACTGTTGATTTTACCATTACAACATATATACATATCCTAAAATGGCAGCTTCAGGATGCTCTGTGCCCCCCTTCAAGTCCAGGTACGACACAGCCAAAAAGCTAGCCACCAATTCTACCTGCAAGTGAAAGATAATAACTTGGTATTTATATAGTGCTTTTATCCAAAGTGCTTTACATATAACATATTTACAACCAGCTGAGCTATCTTACCGGAAAGAGCGCTCAAAGGACGTGACATCTGCCATAGAACTAGCTTATCGGCCTATGATGGTCTTTCCTGGGGCTTTTTGGCTTTTTCGTTGAAAATGTAACTACTCATTTTCGCTCTCAGTGGCCCCTGTTTTGTGTTGCCAGCCAGTGCCTTGTGCTGCCCTCTGAATGCCATGCCTTTCACCAGTGGCTCCTTCTCCTCTGTGGATAGTGGATTCCACTTTATGTGATAATGCCTGGTAAAGAGACTTCCTGGTAGAAAAATTGTGCTCTATGCTTCTGGATGTGGGGGAACCTGCGGGAGGGGAAACTCCCTGGTGGCTCCCTTGCCATCAAGCAGCGTCAATACAGACCCTGGTACTTGTGGTTAATCTCTGGATGGACGCTCAGGCAGAGGGATTGCGGGGGGGGTGCTATAGCCCTGGGTCTTTTTGTTATAGCCACAGATAGAATCTCAGGTGCTACAACCAAAAGGCTACCTAGCCCCGAGCCCCGACAGTCCTGACATTAGTGTAGCCCCAGATCTTTTCTAGCTCTAGCAACACTCAGGGCTCAGGGATTAGCAGGGCTTCAGACATTTCTGGTCTGAAGCTACAAATTTCGTCTTAGGTCTGCTGGTTTCCAATTGCCTGGTCTACTGTCTATCGATTATATACAGGTCATTCAGATTGTGATATTCTTCAGATGCACATCACTGTAACTAGTGAAATGTGCTGGCTCACGTAATCAAAAAGGAGAAAGAAGTTGGGTCTCAAAAGGGATTTTATGTATCAGAGATGTGGTGCGTGATGGCCGTATATCATCATTCGAGGAGTTTCAGAGGACGTTTCATTTGGTAGGGAGAGAACGGAATAGATTCGTGAAATAGAAAGCTCTAATGAGTGAAAGGTTGGCAATGCAGTCAGGTTCCTTGGAAGTGGTATTGGCGGGTGGTCAGATTCTTATGTCATCGCCGCGAATGGTATGCACTTATACCAGCTTGATGCCGATATGTTCTAAGGATGTTGATGCTGACAGGAAAGCATTGGAGAGGTGGAAACAGGAGTTGGGCTGTGATATTACGGAAAAGGAGTGGGAATTTATGTGGAATGTAGGCTGGATCTCAGGTTGAGATTGATTCATTTGAAAGTGTTAGGGCATCTGTATTGGACTCCATTGCGTATGTATAAGTTGGGATTGATTGCTGATGACTTGTGTTGGTGTGGGAAGGAGAAGGGAACGTTGATCCATATGTTATGGTATTGTCCTCGGGTGTTAGAATTTTGGGTGGAGATATTAGATAGGCTGGAGGCAATCTTGTCTGTACGTTTTCCCAGGATGCCTATGCCGGTGTTGCTGTTGTCGGGTAGGAGGTGTTGTGTGGTTGCTCGTCAATATGGACAATTGGTTGATAAAGCACTTGTGGTTGCAGTGAAACAAATACTGAAGGTGTGGAAGACGAGTAAGAAGCCCAGAGTGGAGAATTGGATTAATGATTTGTTGGTATTGTCAAACTTTGAGCGGGTGATGTTTGTGAGACAAGGAAAGGAAAATAAGTATCAAGATCTTTGGAAACCATTTACAGATCTATATAGTGAATGTGTATCTGAGGGTTAGTTGTTTCTATTGGATCCAACTATCCGATTTATTTATGTGTATCAGTTGAGGATTCCCCCCTGTTTTGTTTTTGTTCTGTTTTATGTAGTCTGTGTGTGGTCTTTATGTCTTTGTAATGTTCTATGTCGCGTTATTTATTATATATATATTTTTTTTAATTAAATTATTTTGGATTAGGTATCTTATTTTGCAAATAATGCAAAATGTGTCTTGTATCATCAGAAATGTTTCAATTTTTATCCATGATTTGGACTTTGTTTTTGCTTCTGTACCTATGAAGCACTGAGTGTTCTTTTTAATACTCTGACCTTTTGGTGATGTATATTTTGTTTATTGAAAATATTGAAAATAAATTAATAACAAAAAAAAAAAGGAGAAAGAAGCCTTCATTGTCCGTGGCTGCGGAAGGGCCTGAGGGATGCAAGGGGGAGAACCGTGCCATAGCACATACCCGTGTTGATTAGAACGCATTTGTACCTCTGCCTAGGGTTCAAGTGTAAGATGCAAGACGGTCCGAAAATTAAAATCTCTGAATCCAGCATTCCCAAGGGGTCCATAAAAATAGAAATGGGGAGAAACACCAATATACTGACTGCCCTTCTACTGTGAATTCCTCCCAAGTGATTTTCGGAGCAACATTCAGATTGGGGATAGGAAAAATATCAAGCTAGTACTAAATCTTATAATTATTGGCACCCGGGGGGAGACGGCCCCCAGCCAATCACGAGTCTCGGAACAGGGATTTTACCTCCTCGGAAGCAGGAAACCACCATCTGCCCCCTACCGGGAATCTGGAAAAACTGCCTTGGCGCTCCCTTCCCCCTTCTTCCCCTTACCCACAACCCTCCTCATTTCCATATCCCCCACCGACCCCCACTCTTACCCTATTTACTTTGCACTCATTCATCTAATCCATCCCTCGTCGGCACCAGTAACACTCAGTGTAGTACCCTTCTCCATAATTCATGATGGGCATCTTGGCTTGTTGGTTTTTTTTCAAGTTGAGAAACGATAAACATGCCATTTCTCAACTTAAAAAAGAAAAAACGATTAGCATCCCTGTATAACATGCCGGGATGCTAATAGCAATAAACCCTGATGGGCGGGATCTTTACCGGTGCAGGTAATACCTGACTGGGCCAGTTAGAAGCCCAGCAGATTTGTTGCTTAATTTTTGTTTAACAAATCTTTACATTCAATTCCATGAAAAAAACACGAATAATACATAAGAAACAATACTACTCCATGTTGACATTAAATCCTAAAGATAAAAATGTGAATAATGCTCCTTTCATATAGATAGTCATCCATTTATATATCAACATAACAATGAGACAACCAAATAAGTATAAATTGCATGAAATAGAAAAATAAAAACATCTATCAGCTAAAACATAGTGTGTATGGAGTGTGTTAACGCATGATCATACAGTTCCTGTAACATTTTCCCAAACTTACCAGATGCTCTAAAACCATGGCAGCATCCTACATCAGTAGAGATGAAATCCCACAAACACTAAAACAAATAAAACAGGGCCTGCCGTTCTTCCAATTATATCTATCTAAAAATAAATTAAATTATTTTCACTTTAATAACTACACCATATGCAAAGAGCAGCATCGTATAGTTGCTAACCCGAGATCCTCTACTGTGTCTATATGTAATCTGCAAAACACTAGCCATGGATTACTTCAATATCCTTCTAAACCATGTGGCAAGGATTACTCAGTCGTTTTAAGAGAAAGTGGTGAATGTAATCTTAATTCAATCAATGGCTCACACAGAGCTACAAAATGCTTCAACGATTCAATTTCACCCACTACCCCACAAAATTGACAAGTTGTTGATAAACAGGGATACCATCCGAAGAACCTGCAGCTTTCCCAGTGGAACGCTGATTAAAATAAAACTTTAAAAACAAATGCCTCTTCTCTGGACAGGGTATATTCTGCAAGTTGGGTTGGACATCAGGCGTTGCAGGCAAGTCCTTGATCATTTTTTAAAAAGGGATTTACTTTCCAACAGGTTACAGTCGTTAATATAATCTTCATATTTCAATGTGGTTTTAAATTCAGTCTTGGAAGAAACAAAGCTCAGGAACATTTTAAATCTGAGGCCAAGCCTTTCAGGTAGGCTCATACAACGTGTATGTTTAGTTTCTGATGAACAAATAAAAGTGCCTATTCTAATGGTCCCAAGAAGACTATTAGAATCAGAGTTGACATAACTTCCCACAGTTTAGCAAGAAATGGCCAAATGTCAAATATTCTGGGTTAGCCAATCTTGCTAGGTCTATGTGCATCACATCTAGTGAAGTACGCTGAAGAAGGCCAAGACATCAATAAAACAACAAACTGTGAAAATTCCTAGAGCCAATTAATTTCCCTGGTTACACGCATATCACCCCCAAATAAAGCAGTTCACTTCCCTTTGCCCTTCTATGCAGCAATCAAAGCTTGCAGAAAATATCTGCCCTAGTTTGCGTCAAACTCTGCCAAGGAGGACACCCAGACCCATAGCTCAACTTGTGTTATTCTACATTTCTTTTCTTTTATTTCAGTATGTTGTCAACAGTGATACCCAAATATTTTAAAACATTAAACACTTCCACTTAGTTACTCCCATTTGTCTATAGACTATGTTTACCAATTATTTTATATTAGCTGTGGGATGGTTTAGTCGTACATTCTTGGATTCAAAATAAAACTCCATTGCCTTTAATAAATGTTGGAAGACAATCTTGGTATTAAAAAGGATCGAAATATCTGCTTATAAGAGTGGTTGGTTGTCTGCAGAGACTAGTTTAAGAGGGAAGGTATACACAAAGAAGGCATTAGGAAAATCTGCTCTATAAGGATGAATAATGGGGGGGCTAAAATACAACCTAGTTTAGGGCACAAGAGGCTGAACCCTTTGCAGATATTATGCGATTTAATCTAACTGGGACCACAGTGCTGTATTAACTTGGGTCTTGACCCAAGTTAACTTGGGTTAACTCGGGTCTATGCCCTATCTCTTCAACTTGGTCCAAAGCAAAGCCTGATTTACCTGTTTGAAAGCATCACTGAAAGCTAAAAAGGTGGCATACAAATGTTTTTACCTAGAAACCTGTGCCTTTTTGGCCATGATCAAGAACACTGGACTGTTCACAGTGTTGATAAACTTGTTTAAATACTCTGAGTAAAGGAGGAATTATTGCAATGTATGGTCCTCGGTGACTGTTCAATTTACTGTCCACCACAAACTGGTCAGAATGTCACTCAAACTCAGCCCATTGCTGCTTCCCATCAGATTCGATATATTATCTATTGTACGTTCTTTTGCAATGTTCTTCCCTGTATATAAATACATAAATATAAAATCCTTTTGCATAAATCCTGTCAGATAAATTAAACAGCACCATACACAATACTTTGCCAGGAGCCCCCGAAGCGGCAATCAACCTGCACTAAAGGGGCAAACAACCTGTACGAATGGGGCTATACACCTGTAAATGAATTAATGATAAAGACCTCAAACCCTTTTTTTTTATAAATCGGGATACGATACCATTCAGCCAAGAGTGGGGAAGTAACACCTTCTGCTCACATTCGAAAAAAAAGATATTGAAATCTGGTCTACAGGTCTGCATGGAGTAGCTGGGCCAGATTGCACAGTCCATCAATGGTGGTAGGCTTATAGAATTTCAACTAGAGAAAACCTTCTTTACTTCTAAAAAGGAGCATTTGCAAATCCAGATGGTATCGCTGTTGATTATTATTTTTTTTAACCCTAGTGGGAAAAATAAATGCCTAATGTGATGTTCCCAATTAGATAAGGGAATCTTTTGTTTAACACAGCTGGTTGAGCCTCTCAAAGTGAACATTATTATCGCACTCGATAGAATGATGCATTCCTTTCAATTTATTATGGCTACATTCAATTACAGCATTCCAATGTTTCTATTTGAGTTTTCTAATCACATTTAACTATTCTACCATACAGAAATTAGAATCCTTAGTGATAATTTGATATTTGTGAATGAAGTCCCTTTTATGTAACATATAAATGTATTAAAAGCACCCACTTAACAGTCGTTGATTACGTGCTTTTGCTTTTTAACATTTTGAGCTCCTCCAATAAGGATGGCAAAACTATCCTTACGGGCACAGTCAGATTTAAATATGGATTACAGTATCGATAAGTAAGGAACACCTCACACAACAGGGCTCAAAACATTAATCATCATGGTGGACCAAAGCCATTTACCCATTTCCTCTAATAGCCGATCATTCGATTTTAATTAACAGACATGCTAGTAACTAAATCAGCTATCAACTGAAGCCTGGATTGGAATCTTCATTCCACGCATCACTAAATGATTACTAGACTCTCAGTAGTGCAGAGTATTTCTTGACCTGAAGTATGCCCAGTTTTGGTTGGTTTAACTGGTCAAAAACAGTCACTTTGAAATGTTGTAAACTATTTGATGCTGTGCTATATTAGCAACCTGATACATTTTATTTAAAGATGATTTACCCACAGCCATCTGTAGTTTAGCTGGTATGTAGCCCTCGATAAAGAAAGCCTTGCAAGCTGCTGCGACTTCCCACCAGACCTATATTGCAATACCTCTGCAAAGGCATACTTGGACCGGACGGGGTGGTTAACATGTAAAAACTGCCTCATTTGCATCTAGTCAACTGTTACAGCTTATCAACTTCCAATTATACAGTAGCGATACACTCAATGTGTTTTCTCGCAGGCTTTTAGATGGAGTCGGCTTATTAACAGTATAACCTTTCCTTACCCAGAGGAGCTCTTTACAGGCTGCTTATATCGCATGCTCTGACACTACTTGTATCCTAATAGATCTTTTGTTACCTTAAATGTGGACATTTGCCATCAGTCACACATAAAACAAAGAATTAATCAGGTGTACAGTGAAAGACTTTTTAAAAGAATGAACTTAAAGGAACTATATGACCATAAGATGTCTGTGTAATAGAATCACTCACTGGTTTCTTTTTCAAGCTATACTATGGGTAGCCACACAAAGACTGTCCTGCTGCACACACATGAATAACTCTGAACACAACATGCTCAAGGCATTCAAAAATTCATACAACTTGTGGTCAAATAAAAAAAATGCAGACAAAGATATTTAGTTCCTCAATTCAGACTATTGTGCTAAAGTTATAGAGACAAAGAATGTGTACAATTATTTATTCTTGCATCTACATAATGTGCTGGTGAACAAATAATCTATATAAAAAAATCTAACTGTGCAAACATATAGTGCAACGCCTATGCGTGTTTCGATAGTAGATCTTCCTCAGGGCCTACAACTTGTGGTCAAATTGTGGTCAAATTAAAAATGTCCTTTAATACTGAATAATTCTTCCACCAGCAGATCCAAAGCTTCCAGCATTTCAGGCCATGATTGCAGATTCAGAGGTTCTTTATTATATGAACACGGACACCAGTCTTCATGCGAGACCTGCAAATGACTTCCGCAGATTGACGGGGTGAGGCCATCTCACGTTCATATATTTGAGAAATGAAGAGTAGTGGGGCGTTTCTTTAATCATGGCATACAACAGTTTTATCGCAAAAACTATAACAGAGGTTAGCTTGGATTCCACATGAAGCGACAGAGCTTTCGGTGGTTTGTCCCAGAAGTAAAGCGTACACAAAACACAAACCCTAATATTCGTTTTTCAAAACTAATCTTGTGATCAGTAGTGGTGGGCAAAATAATAAAAATCAACACTGTACCATTTCTGCTTGAAACCACTTGAATTATTTTCCTGCTTCACTATTTCACTTCTCACTGCATCATACAAAATGGTGGCGTAGTGAATCACACATTTACACCAGACAACTATGACGTCACAGTTCGCTTAACCTGAAGCGATTGTGAAGGCTTTGCTGGCGCCTTCATGCAGAATAATTCTACGCTTAACTTTGCCCAAATTGGTTGCATGTGGCAAAGTGGGTGCTTTGCTTGCTCGTACATGAGCAATGACTACATGCTTATCTTCGGCTAATTGCTCCAGGTGATGCAGGGGCTAGAAACTGATGCATGTGATTTGCCGCATGCTTCACTTCAACCAAAGTCATTGGGCGGTCCTCAGCACTAACCACTAGACCAGCAGCCACCACAAGACCAGCAGCTACCGCCGACTAGCAGCCACTGCTGTACCAGCATTCATAGGCGCCATAAGACCAGCAGCCTTCCTCAAACTGACCAGCAGCCACTAAAGGAGCAGCAGCAACCACACCACCGGACCAGCAGTTGCTACTATTGCTGGACCAACAGCCACTGACAGTCCAGCAGCCACAATTAAACCAGAAGCCAATGCCAGTTCAAGAGCCACCTCCAGATCAGCAGCCATCAGGTCACTGTGGGCATGGCACACATGTTGCTTTCCAGGGGTGTTGCTGTAAAGTCTGCCTGCATTGTCATCTGCTACACGCCTGGCCTGAGTGTCTGTGGGGTATTCCCACTAGAGAAACTGTGCTTGGTACATCAGTGTATCTGGAATGCCACCAGCAGCCCAGTGACCTCCAATGGCACAGTGTCCACCACATCAACCAACAGCACATGGTCTCAGTTTGCCGTAAGCAGATACCAACAACCAGGGATGATGAGGACCAGATTGTTAGGACCTTGAGGTCCCTGCTCTACTAGTGGAATCTCAGTACCATGAACAGGGGCTTTGAGCCTTTCTTCAGCTTAGCTATCTGGTCATATTGTGCCGGTTCTTTGGGTTGCTGCCGAGGTGTAGCGAGACAGTGCTTGCTAAAGTGTTGGCTGTGTGCCATGAACACACCAAGAAGAACCATGCAAGGCAGTACATGGTTGCAAGAAGCGGGCATCAGTGAGCGGACAGAGGGGATGTGGAGGACAAGTAGCAGCAGAGGAGGAGGAACACATGAGTCAGACTGGGGCAGAGCAGATAGTTAAAAGTTAGTACCATCACAGAGGCGATGACCAGGAGAATCAGCTCAGAGGGGTGAACTCACAGTGCTTTCCCTCTCTCTCTCTCATATATCCTCACTCTCTTCGAAGTCCCCTCCTGACCCAACTGATCAACTGCATTGGTTTTCTTCCTGGCAGAGTCAACTGGGAAAGATGGGTGACTATATCTGAGCAAAGGGTGGCAGAGCCAACTTGGAGAGAATGATGGACTTTGTTGAGTGACATAAAAGGCAGTAGACCAACACACCCAGGAAAGCAGAGCCAACTGGGATGGCGAGGCAGAGATAGCAGACCAAGAAGTGGCACTGGAGCCCACCCGAAGACCATGTTGAATTAGATTGATGAAATCAGTCCTAGAAACAAATTGGTATAAACTCTTTCCCTCATCTTGCAACGCAAAGTCCCCCGGGATTCTCATTTTACAGCATTTTGTCAAACCAGAGCTGCAGAAGGGTGCCCAAAAATAAAAACAAAATATTTGTTTCAGTGGTGCCTACGGTCCTGTCATAGCTTGTTGTGATACACATTTTTAAATACATTTACAGAGGCTGGCATGAATCCATACTTTTATGAATATTTATGATGACAGCTAACACCATCTCTTTTGCTTTGTGTTAGATATTCGAAATCACACATGTTAATTCAAGTATTTGGGAACGAGAGGGTGGCCAAGATATCCTGGGTTTTTGAGATGAAGTGAGAGGCAAGGTCTGTGCAAAGGACCTGGGAGGCAACAGGAGAGGTAGAGACTGCAGCAGGGTTGGTAAGCTCCTTGCAGATTTTAAAGATTTCGGCTGAGTTGTTAGATGCCGCAGAGACACTGGCTTGGATGTGGGCTCTCTTCTTAGTGTGGACAGAGAGTCGGTATTGCCTTTGGAGGAAGCGACAAGCCAGTTCGTCAGAGGATGAGCAAGAAGCCCTCAATTTCCTCTCAGCCACCCTACACTTAGGTTTAAGTGTAGCTAGGTAAGAGTCATACCAATAATTGCACTTGGCTTTGGGCTTCAAATGGATCCTCATGACAGAGGCAAGAGCATCAAGAGTATCGGAAATAGAACAGTAGAGCATAGACAGGGCTGTGTCAGGGCGAGTCAGCCAGAGGTGTGGGGGGGGGGTAGAATGTTGCGGCGAAAGCCTCAACTGACACACGCTTCATGGGCCGGATGTCCGAGAAGGTAGGTGGCAGTGTTGGGGTAGACTTGGGCTGGGGCGAAGAGAGGGAGAGATGGGAGGAGAGGAGGGAGTGATCACACCAAGAGAGAGGGGTGGTCAGAGGGATGGAGAGGGGAAGGTCAGAGGAGATCAAGACATCAAGTGTGTGACCTGCAGAGTGAGTCAGGCCAGAGGGGAGGTTAGAAAGGGAAAGGGAATCACAGAGGTCACGGAAGAGTACAAAGGAGGAACAAGGAGAGTCTAGATGGTTATTGAGGTCACCAAGAAAGAGGAGTTGAGTGGTTGAGGCGAGGGGGGAGGAGGAGAGGTCCGCCCACTCAGAAAAATGAGGTGATCTGACCAGGAGGCCAGTAGATAGTAGCCATGGTAAGAGTGGCTAGGAGAGCGAGAAAGCCTGCAGACAAGGCCTTCGAAAGCAGAGTATATCTGCATGGGAATGATAGAGGCAGGAATCCACTCAGGAAAGATCAGGGCTACACCCCCTCCGGACCCGGTGGATCTGGGTGCAGAGAGGATCTTGTAGCCATCAGGGAGGAGAGTGTCAAAGCTCGTGACAGAACTGGCCGTGAACCATGTCTTGGTAAGACCGAGGACATAGAGGTCAAGTTCTTTCAGGAGGTGGCAGATGTCAGAGGAGTGTTTGACAGCAGAGCGAGAGTGGAGTGGCACGATGAAGAAGGTTGCTTGCCTTAAAGGCCTTCCGGGGAGGGGTACAAATCAGAGGTACACCCAGCAGAGGTGAGGAAGGAGCCCAAAGGGGGGCAGAAGAGGAGGGAGGAGAGGGCAAGATAGCCAAGGGGGGAGGGGACAGCAGGAGATGAAAGGAAATTGATGAGGCGAAGGAAGCGCCTATCAAAGATGAGCAGATTGGCCTGAGGACCTTGGACCATGACGGTGCCATTAAGGTAGACATTACTAATGACTTTAGAGGAGGCAAAGGGAGCCATGAGACCTCCCCAGCGGGTGCCACCATTAATGGGAGAGGAGGAGACAAGACGGTGCACAGAGATCATATGACAAGTCCATAGATCTGGCGAAGGAACAACAAAGATGATGTCAGTGAGGGTCTGTCTGGAGGCAGTGCTGGAATAGGTATCAGTGATAGGGAGATCAGTGGTGTAGGCCAAGATACCCTTTTTGAACTTCTTCCTACCATAATTAGTGAGAATGGAAGGATAGTCAATGGAGAAGTAGTTGGAGAAGATAGGAGAAACAGAAAGCGCCATGGGTGTGGTAGCGAGAGAAAGGGGGGGGGGGAGCAGGGGTGTGAGGGAGGGAAAGCAGGTAAGAGTGTACCAAAGAGAATGGGGAAGTTACTGGGCCAGCAAGTTACAGAGAAGCAACAACACAAGCAAAGTGCAGAGCAAGTTAGCAAAATACAGCAAGATTTGACTTTTAACCAAAATGCCAAACACAGCTAGAAAGGACTTTTAGCCAAAAAGCAAAACACAGCTAGACTTGACCTTTAACCAAAATGCCAAACGCAGCAAGATTTGAAATTTACAATTGGGTTCAGATGCTAGCAAAGGGTGTAAAAACGCAATGCAATTGAGAATGTAGACATGGGAGAAACAAGCAGAGAAGGACTGCGAAACTCAGAGGGTAGGAGTGAGTCCAGAAGGAGGGAACTAACCCATAGTTAAAGAGGTGTGAATGTCATGGTAGTCCGGATTTCCTTGTAGAGTGAGGTAGCAGCATCATGGAAATTCAGGTGCTGGGCTGCAGAAAATACCCCATTAGCGTTCTGGTAGTGGATAGGGTGAGTGAGAGGGAACATTTTTGGGTATCAAGTTATGATTCATTTTTAAGTATGTGAGCCCTAGCACACTTTGCTAAAAAACATAATATGGTCCGTAACTATACCTCCAACAGGACTGAAAACACACTCTAATTGATCAGTTATTGGAGAGGTGATACGCAGAACAACTGCTAAATGTGTAAGCTTGGCCCACGCTACTTTTGTCTCTTGACAATACAGCAGTGCCTATGCCAGTGCACCTGTATACCAATTGTTCTGCAGGTATGCTGCTATGGTGTCTGAGGTTTAGTTTAGTTCATTATTTGATAATGCGCACAAAACCCAGGGGTAGCCGGGCGCAGCAGGTACAAGGTTACTTAAGCTTAGGTTACATGCATATGGACGATAGGAGATGTATCCAAAACAATACATATATGTCAGTACAACAGTAGAGATGATAGCTAACAAGTTTACAATGTTTAAGGGTACATGTATGCAGAGAGATAGGAAGGTAAGGGCTGAGTGGTCATGGAACCGGATTTCAGGAATATCACGACCGTTAGGTGCAACAAGGTTAGTTGTCGTTGGACCAGAGCCAGTTTTTTACCTTGCTTCTGAAGCTGGAGTAGGATAGGTTTGCTCTTAATGCAGAAGGCAGTGCATTCCAAGCCTGGGCGGCTCTAACAGGGAAGCTTGCTCCGCCTGCTTTGGATCATCTATATCTAGGGGTTTCCAGCAAGAAGAGGTTGGAAGCTCTGGTGTAGTGGCTGGACGATTTTCTAGTCAGTCTGGCCGAGATTAGGGAGGTGCTGTGTTGTTAAGCCCTTTGTGTGTGAGAGAAAGTGTCTTGAGGAGGACTCTGTCACCGATTTTGAGCCAGTGGTGGTCTTTCCTGATGTTGGAGATATGTGCTCTACGGGGTATGTCAAGGGCTGCTCTAAGAGCGTTATTTTGAAGGATTTGCATTTTATTTATGATGGTTTTATTAGCTCCTGCATAGAGGGCGTTACAATAGTCCAGCTTCGACATTACTAGTGCGTTAGCTAGCATGATGCAGTTAGTTTTAGAAAGGTAAGGTCTGCAAGTCCTGATTAGTTTGCAGGTGTACGCTGTCGAGGATGCCAGGGTATTGATTTGTTTTTTGAGAGATAGAGTGGAGTCGAGGTAAAAGCCTAGTGTTTTTACCTCGTCGCCACCTTAATTGTATTACCATCTATGTTGAAATTGCGATAATTGGCGCTGAGTTTTTTTAGGGAGGAGTCGGAGCCCAGGATCAGTATCTCAGTTTTGTCATCATTTAGGCAGAGGCCATCCATGCCTGAATGAGGAGGTAGATTTTGTTTACTAGAGCTGTGTCTTCGACAAAATTGCCTGATAAAGGTATGAGAATCTGCGTGTCGTCCGCATAGTTGGTATAGGTTACCCCTAATCTGTCAAGTTTGTCGAAGAGTGGCTTAGTGAAGATATTATACATAGTTGGGGAGACACATGAGCCTTGTGGGACACCACAAGTGATTTGGATTGGGTCTGCTGCAGCTACAGGGGAGAACACCCTCATCGTACGGTTGGCTAGGAAGGATTGTACCCATGCTATAGCTTCACTTGAGAAGTGAGCGGCGGACGCTAAGTGGTTGCATAATACTGCATGATCCACCAGGTCGAAGGCCGCTGATAGGTCAAGGAGGAGGAGCATAGCTGTTCTACCTTTATCCTTCAACTCGTCGATTTGGGTCTTAAGGTCAATTAGGGCCGTTTCAGTACCGTGAAGTGGTCTGAAGCCCGATTGCCATGAGCCTAATAGCTGGTGTGACTCCAGATAGTTTTGGATCTGGAGGTATGCTACTCTATCAATGATTTTAAGGAGTAATGGGACCATAGTAATGGGCCTGTAGTTAGTGGGGATAGCTGGGTCAAGTGTCTGTTTTTTGAGTAAGGGCAGTACCCAGGATTCTTTGAGGTTAGTAGGTACAGTACTGGTATTGAAGGATGCGTTAATTAATTTCGAGATGAAGGGTGCTAGATCTCTGGCTGCATCCTTAATGATTTGCGCAGGGCAGCTGTCGCCTTGGCAGTTTGATGGTTTAAGCGATAGAATAACCTTTTCAGTTTCCAGTATAGAGATGTTAGTAAACCTGAAGGGATTACTATTGCTTTGGGTGGATATACAGGGTGTTGCTTTCAGTGGGGTAGTAAGAGTTCCACTTGGCCTCAGGGAGGCTTTTTTCTTTGCAATTTTAGATTGAAGGGTTGTAATTTTGTTAGCTAGGGCATTTTGGATGCTAGTGCACCACGGTTTGTCCTTGGGAACTTTGTCTGTGGGGGCAATTGGGTTTTCCAATTCCCGGAGAATAGTGAAGAGTTCTTTAGAATTCGAGTTGGCTTTGCTTATTCTTTCATTAAATGAGTCTTTTTTAGTTTGAATTATTTCCTTCTTGTAACTTTTTGCAAAGTTGGCAAGTGTGGTTTATTGTCAGCAGAGGGAGTGTGCCTCCAGATAGCTTGGAGTTTGCGTTTTTGGATACGCATTTCTTTGAGTTGGGGGGTGAACCATGAGTTAAGGTGAGCTTCACGTTTACTTTTTTGGAGTTTGATAGGGTCAATCAAGTCTAGAGCTTTGGTCATGGAATTGTTAAATGCCTCAACTAACTCGCTAGGATTAGATTCACTGGCACTAGCGGAGAGAGCTGGTAGGAGTAGTGGGAGAAGTTTTTCAGCCGTGATTTCTTTTTTACTTCTCGTTGGCATGGGGGGGTACTATTTTATTCTTATTAGGTTTGGGGGCTCTATGCTGGCTGTGAAGCATATAAGATAGTGGTCCTTCCATATTTGTGGTAGAATACTAGAGATAGTGATGTCACAGTTGTGGTTGGCTATCCAGTCTAGTGTACGTCCCTTTATGTGAGTAGGAGCTAGGACTTTTTGGGTAATATCATGATTGACTAAAATAGTTTGGATAGATTGGGCTTGTTTATCCTCAGCGTCGTTAAAGCCTAGGTTGAAGTCACCTAGTAAGAGGAGCAGGGAGTCTTTAATGCTGTTAGTAAGGAGACTGGATAGGTCTTCCTCGAAATTGCCTAGTGGGCCTGGAGGTCTGTACACTAGGAGTATCGTTAGTGTGCTGTTGTTAGAAATTGGTATTTTACCTGAGAGAAGTTCGCAGGATGTAATTGCTGGGTGTGGGGTAAGTCTAGCAGCTAACTGAGTTTTGGTTATAATGGCCAGGCCGCCTTAGTGTTAGGCCGGTCGACTCTTAGGATGTTGTAATTGTCCGGTATAGCGGTCATGAGGGCAGGGCCAGCTGCATCGTGGAGCCAAGTTTCGGAAACAGCAAGGATATCTAAATTGTCCATAGCCAGTAAATCAGCTATTTCGGTATTGTGAGTTATAAGGGACCTAGCATTAATAAGTGCTCCTGATAAGGTGGGAGTTGTAGTGGTGCCTTTGACAGCACTTAGACTGAAGTAGTTGGGTCTCCTCTGTTTGTGATCTGGGTCATCTTGTAGTTCAGGATGATTTACCGTCACTGAGGCTGGGAGGTCAGGATTAATGGCGGTGCGTGTAGGGGCTGGTGGACTGGTTCTTTTGTTTTTAATGTCATAAAGCAGCCTACCTCTAAGTCGCAGGTTTCTCTCTTGTAGATTGCATGGGGTGGTATTGGTGATGGCCATTATGGTGGTGATGGTTAGGATGGTCCAGGCTATGGACCAGGATGTGTATAGACGGCAAGTCTGTAATGTGTGCATAATGGGCGAGAGTGACACAATGGCTGGTATATTAAACTAATCCCGTAGGGACTACGGTACAATTATGGTGATGTTTTAGCACCAAAGTTAGTGGCGATTAGGGCAAGAGGGTCACTCTAGAAGGTGCAACTTAATTACTGAAATACAACCGGGCACAACTGGGCACCATATGCTAGGAATATTGTGGAGACGGGCAGGGCAGAATCAGGTTTGCTAAGGCAATGTGTCGCAGGCAGGAGGCGTGACGGGGCAGAATATAAGTATGGGCAGGTGCGAATTTTTAAACGGTGTGCAAATTAAGGCATCAATTGTCTACAAAGCATACAAATATGTGCAGATTCGAATTTCTAAACAGTGTGCAAATTAAGGCAACTTCAATTGTCTACAGAGCATACAAATATGTGCAGATTCGTTTTACTGACAGTATATCATATGCTAGAAAATCAGGGGTAAGCAGTGTACCGTAGGTAAGTTCTCTTTGGCAGCAAATGGAATCCTAATGGACATATTTAGATCCACTGGGGGTAGCTTAGGGTGATCAAACACTGGGCATGGGTGCCGCGTAGATGGTGCGCGCAGAGCAAGCAGCGGGCAGTCCGGTCACGTTGTTGGGCCAGTTTAAGCGGATGGCTTACACAGGCTGAATGATCATAGCACAGCAGTGCAAGTTGTGATGTGTAGTGCGCAGTCTATGGTGTGGTGGCTTGACTGAGTATAGACGAGCTTGGTTGGAGAGAAAGGTTACCTCTTTGAATGGGTTCCGGCATACGATCAGCATCGAACAGGCATAAAACAGGCAACAGCCTTAGTTCCTTTGGGCCTTGGTGAACGTGGGCCGGCTTCACCTGCCGGCGCCCAATAGACAATAAGATTGGTCAATAGCCAATCAGCGGGTGGCGATGGTTAATGCTGGGAGCCTGGGTAGGCAGAAGAGGTTCCAAGAAACAGTGGGCGGCCATTTTGGAGAGGGGCAGTTCCTCGTGTACCCGAATGGAAACAAAATGTACACAAAGGAGCTTCTCAGTGTCTAGTGAATCTAGGCATGCGGTTTTCTTGGCAGGGCGTTCAGGTGCGGTCGAGTGCAATTAAGGAAAGAGAAAACTGCATTTTTCGAAAAATAGCGCACGATGCCAGCGCTTACCTAAATATGATCCTGGTAGAGGGAGGCTTCTCCTCAATAGGCCCGCTGCTCCTGCAGGGTGGGGACCTGGAACATGCACTTACACATGGAATCCGTAGAAAAATTTGAAAAAAAACAACGAATTTTAGATTTGGAAGAATTTTGGCTGAACAAGATCTCTAACAGATGAAATTTTCGATCAAATCTACCAGTCGATGCGATTATAGTTAAGGGGAGCAAGGGGTCCCCGGCACCCTTGTTCACTACAACCGCATCAGGGGTTTCAGTGGTGTTCCCTGCAACCCAATAATAAAGGTGCGAGAAAAAAAAAAAGAAAAAGGACCCTGCAGCGCCAGTTCCCATGCACATTAGTGAAGGAAACCGGCGTCGCAGGAGGGATGGCAGAGTCGGCGGCACACAGCGAAGTGTGCCACCCAAAGGTAGGTAGGGGTTGGGGGGAGCGGGTTGCAAGAAAAGTCTGCAGGAGACAAAAACAAAAGTTACGTTCGGTAAAAATGTAGGTTTTTTTCTTCCTCAGACATTTCAAATTCATGGTAAACCCTTACAAATTACATACTTCAGGGAAGAGGCTCACACAGGAAAGTTGACAATTGCACCAGATATTGTAACCAATTATGCAGGAAGTCCCCCCAGCGCCTTCAAAGCACCTTGCTGAAATAAGCTGGTGGGTCTACTTTCTATCTCATTGAAAGCATCCTGGAGTTTCGTCACCAAATGTTTTTGCACCAGGAGCACTGGTCCGAATTCCCAGAAATGTGTGCAAGAAAAGTGGGCAAAGTGTAAATCTTGCTCTCCTTGATTGCACAGATGCCTGGGTCAGCCTGCAAGTACATATGATTTTTTCCACATAGGATCGATAGTCACACATCCTCGTCTTTATCATCTTGCACATAGTGTGGGCCCCCAAGCTGCAAATTGTTCAGGTAGTTCTCTAGAAGGCAAAGGAGTGGCAGGATTTCACAGAGGCCAGCTTCCTTTAGAGTCACCCTCGCAGTTTCCTTAGGATCTTGCACACAAGTTGATTAGGTTGCCACTGCTTCTCAATCCCGCCAATTTCCTCTGTTCTTACAACAACTGAAATAAGAAAAATACTACTAAGAAAGGTCAGGAGAAACAACTATTTACATAAGGAGAGAGACTGAGTGAGAGAGAGGGTAAATGAGAGTTCAAAACATACGTCATAATACCAGTCATTGCCAGAGAGCACGCTGACCTTTCACGAGGAGCTCCAGTCCATGCTTCAATAGCTGCAGCCAGAGGTTTTAAATGTTGACCGAGCCAGCAACACCTTGGCAAACAGCTCTTTCAAAAACAGCATATCTTCGCACATCCGAGAGCCCGAGACCTCCTCTGTGGTATGCTTTTCAATAAATCGGGTTCCATCACATTTACAGCAGCAGGAGCTTCATGCATGTTCTTCAAAGTGCCCCTGACTCTGATCATCATCATCATCAGATATATCATATCAAGGGTGCTGTCTATCCAACACTTATGATCTGGGCATGACAAATTGCAGTAATAGCTATCATCAGAATCAATATACCAGTTGGAGGGTGAAGTACACTCTTTTTGGCCTATATCTTATCAGAATCATCACGAGGCGAGCACAGACTGCTATAGTTAAGCAAAGGTTTATTAGGGCTATTTGCATTATTTTGTTTGGTCCAAATCAATAATGTCAAATGTCAATGGGAACGGGGTGACTTCTGTTAATGGTGGACAGTTTGGCTCTTTGGCCTGCAAATCCTAATCCAGGTTCTCTTCCCGGTATGGGTGATCTATTCACACTCACAGTCCTGTGGTTGTGAGTGTTCTTTCCTAACTTCTTGGTTTATGAAAATCAGGCTGTCTGATTTTAATTTTTGGATGTCAATGCCTGCCCTTTGCCTGGGTCTCAGGCTTATGTGTGCGGTCAGCCAGGTCTGCACAAGGGTATCTCTAGTGGTGGACCAAACCTCAACGGATCAACCAAAAAGCTGGTAGGCTCCATTTACTCAAAGGCTTGACTTCTGCTTTCCTGCTCTTAAAAGGAGGGCCTTTGTGTCCAGAGTGATGCCAACCAATACATCAACCCTACCAACCACAAATGGCGTGAAAGATCACACCCTTGAAGGAACAGAAGACTGCGAGAGGTGAGCAGGAAAGGAGGACACAACGTCTGGTAGTGACAAATGCCGGAATAGAAAAAGAAAACTGGTTAGATAACAAGGAACCAGTTGCAGTCAACCCACTGCTACTCTACTCATGAGACTTTACCCTAGTTTACCTGGCATAAAGGAAAACAGGATCCGAATAAGAGTCCAAAGCACAGCACAAAGCAGACAACCCAAAAAGTCGGAAAAACCGTCGCAAGCAAAACCAGGATGTAAACAAAAAAAAAACAAAGAACGCAAGGTGTTACCTGCATGGCATGAGGGCACAACCTGAAGGAGAAGAACCCAGGTGAGCCAACCTATGGAGGAAGGGTTCCAAGAGAAATGTTCCATCTCAGGAGTTCCGGTCCAGGTCATAGAAGGAAGGGGGCCAATACAAATCCAAGTTTGGAAGGCAGTTAAGCAGGGGACATGTTGATAGACTGAAGATGAAAAAGATGAACGTGTCACAAGCACAGTCACACAGTTCAATACAGGTGACAGGGATCCAAAGTAGTACCAAATCACTTAATCCAAGGGACACGGCAGGCACAGAGTCAAAATATACACTAAAGTTGAGCAGGTAGAGGAAATGACTGAAAATACCTTTGCGAGAGTGAGGCAAGCATAAATCCACGGAGGCAATAACTAAAGTATTTATGTGGCAGAGACTATCCTCAAAAGGGAAGTTCAAGGGTGACTGGGTCAGACAAGACAACAAAAAAAAAAAACAGTTTTGTTGAGTGGCAAAACTCCAGCTTTCATGACCTATTCCATTGCTCGTTTTATTATGGAACCTCAAAGGGTGTGCAATGCATGCCACTTTTGAGATGCAAAGAGGCAGGAGCAGGTGTGCCTGTGTCTTTTGGCCCAGTTCCATATTTTCCATGGGTGATGCCACAATCATCTCCACCCGAGCCTACATCCTGCATTCCTGGTCTGCACAAGACCAGATTCCCAACAGTTGCCACCACCTGGATTAAGATGCCTCGGTGCATAACATACCAGGTTCGAACCACCTTTGGAAGGGGGATGACTTCAGATTCCTGGGGCATGATTTACGAATCAGCTGTGATATCACAAGACATACTTCCGACTCCTGGGACATCACTTGCGGATCAGCAGTGAGGTCACTTGTGAGACAGGACTTTATGAATAGACAGGAAGTGGAATGGGATTGGATAGGAATCGGATAGTGCTTAGGAAGATGGTGGACCTTGTGCAGGAAAGAGATGTGGACATGAAGGTGTGGTACTAAGACAGGGAGGGGCAGGTGATATGTGATAGCCTACCGTGAGACTTTCTACCTACACAGGAAGGGAGTAAAGCTTAGACATGAAGTGGTGAGGGCTTACACAGAATGTGGGTGGGGCTTACACAGGGCTAGGAGAAGCAGGGAGGTATCCATCATAGCCTAGGATAGGATTTCTTCCCTAGACCGGAAAAAGATTGTGCCTAGACAGTATATAGGTGGGTTTGTGTCAAGAAGGGGTATAGGTAAGGCAGGAAAGGCACACAGCCCTGCCTGTCACTTTTTAGTTTGACAACACACAAAAAGGGAGGTCAACCTCTCTACTACCATTTCACACAGGAGCTCAGTGGGCGTCAACAACCACAAGAAAAAAAAACCCTGTAAAGTTTCAAAAATTCAAAGGACTAAAATAACAGGTATGCAATGCAATGGACCCGCATACTCAATGTATAGGTTTATTGGAAACAACAAAAAATGCAATTTGGAAAAGTTCTAAACATGGGTACATTAAAAAAAAAAGCAACAAGAATAAATATTGCAACACCAGACAAGGTGCTCGATCACCTTGCCGGGAAAAAACAACTCTGACCAACATTCATGCATCAACACTCATTCCAACAATTATACAAAACATATACTCACAGTAATAAAACATACTGGATATAAGAAAAATCAGTTACTGAAATCAGGAGCTAAACAAAGAACCAGCTCACTGCGCTGGTGTACAAATCCAATGGGCACTGCCTTAGAAAACACTCTATGCCATTACACTGTAAGACATGACGAGAAAGTGAATTAACATGCAGGGTCTACTTATTGTATGATTCATGTAATTGTGAAGCCCAATTTTATAAATTTTATTTGCTCAAGCCAACTCGAATTACGGCCAGCATTGTGGTAAGATAGCAACGTCACACATAGCCTTCTTCAGGGTGGGAAAAGGGCAAATATGGTAGTCGGAAACTGACTGAAGAACATATCTAAATAAGGAAAACGGATATAGGCTATCATTGAGGCTGTAAAACATTCGTGGATAATCCAGGACACACTCGTTATTAAATGATCCCAACCAATCTCGTGTGTCCAGTAATACACTCTTCACATGTCCCCCTCTCTGATGTTACCACACCACAAGCGAAAAGACAACCATACACTAACCAACTGCTATATGCAAATTGTGAGACCCCAAATGGAAATTGAGAAACCAGAAATGGAACACCAGAAATGCACAGACCACCAACAATAGTTAGTGACATCCAGAATGAACCAACAAGGGAAACCTAAAGTCCTGGCATGCCCAAAACAGCTTAATACCATTCCTGGTAGAGCTGTGTTAAATGTTGCAGTCTCTTACGGGAACTCCCCAGTATAAACAATAATAAAGTACAGGTGCTTTAAACCTGTGTTACCGTCAAACAATTCGGAGCATTTTAGTTAGACAACAGGTAAACCATTCCTCCAATCTCCACATCTATTGAAACTTTGCATTCATCTGCATTGCTTGCAAATGAGTTCATCTTCAAATATAAGGATTCTCTATCAGCTTTAACATAGGACAAATAATACACTCGTGTTTTCTCACAGCCTTTGTTGCATTGACAAATCAGGGCATCCCTAAAAAGATATGGCAAGCCAGGCTGAACATATATACTTAATCAAAAGGAAGGAACACAAACAACTATCTATGTAAAACAGTCGATGTACCCTCAGATAACAATTTCTCAAAACAGCCGCTCAGCAAATATGGGCTGCATTCTGTCTTCTATGTACTCAATAACAGGCAGTGTTATCAAAAAATATCATTTTAAAATCATTCCACCTCACAACATCAAAAGTCACCAAATACTTGATCACAAGAAACAAAAATGGCAACTTAATTATCCTTATTCCCCATTTTGTTAAACAAGCCCAATTTATATAAGTTTCTGCCCTATGTGTTACAGGTAACTGGACATTCTTCAGGGGCAGAAGTAGTCCTGTGCTTCAGGTAGATTTCTCTAATTCACATACCAAATTCGTATATCTAAGGGTACAAAACAAGAACAAATTACTACAGAAACTGATACAAGCTGGGCTTGTTTAACAAAATGGGGAATAAGGATAATTAAGTTGCCATTTTTGTTTCTTGTGATCAAGTATTTGGTGACTTTTGATGTTGTGAGGTGGAATGATTTTAACATGTATATTACTATGTGATGTGTATATGTTTTTTAATGTTTGTATTACTTGTGCTTTATACAAGAATAATATATTAAAATGATATTTTTTGATAACACTGCCTGTTATTGAGTACATAGAACACAGAATGCAGCCCATATTTGCTAAGCGGCTGTTTTGAGAAATTGTTATCTGAGGGTACATCGACTGTTTTGCATAGTTAGCTGTTTGTGTTCCTTCCTTTTGATTAAGTATATACTATATATCCTCACTGAGTAGGAGGGAATATCACCTGAGCGTGGGGCTACCCCTGTAGATTATTATCTCTCCAAGCCAGGCTGAACATACAGAAGCATCTATGTCTAAACAGCATAAAAGAACAGTACAATATATTAATGATGTATTTATTTAATTATACCAAGTACTCTTACAGACCAATGAATGATTTCATTTTGAAAATCCTAGGCCTTTGGATTTGGAGATTTTAGCAGTCTCTTCGGATCCCTGATAGTTTGCCTCCTCCCAACTTTTCTGACATAACGTAAAAATACAGCCTAGATTCATGACCTTGACTCCCAGGAATGGCTGCTGCATGTACACGCTGAACTCAACTTTAGCAGACAGTGCAAATGTTATACTATTAGCCCGACAAAATGCTTTCTAAAGTGCATTCCATTTAATCATAATTCGATAATTATGTTAAGATGCCCTTTCTCCACAGCCAATTACAAACCTCGCATTCAAGAGGATCGTTTCAAGAGACGTTGGTGATGAGCTATCAGTAATGACATCAACTGAAGCTTCTGGATTGGGAAAGCATAGACAACTAGGGCCAATTCAACCATACACACAATACCTACCAAGCACAGCTGGGACTACCACACAATTGCATTCCCTGCATACACAGGTCTGTAAAAGCACTCATTTTTTTGTTGGAAATTGTAAAGTATTTATTTTCATTTTAAGTTAAATTGATCTTTACATCACTTTGGGTATAAAATATCCCTATTTGTTTCCAGCCCAACAGTCTCACACTGACTTCTCTCATTCTCCGAGTGTAGGGTTGTAAATAACAATAATAATGCATGACTTTTCTATAACCCTATAACTGGCAGTTCCCCCCAGGAGCCCAGAGAAAAGTAAACATATAACTATTCCCAACAAGAGTTATGACGTTTATATATACAGCAATAGAAAAAAGGGACCAGTCAGTCCATATGTCCTCAGGGCAGTCGAACGGCTAAAAAACGCATTTAAAAAAAAAAAGAACAGAACATTTAAAGAGGACGGGTTGGCCAGCAGCACCCTGTGTCTTTAGAAAAATGTTAGTGGTGTTCCTGAAGCAGGCTTGTAACAAGCAAAGGTGTAATCGCTTCAGCCTGGGTCCGAAACACTCAACAAATGTTTTGGCAGTCCTATAACTAACAGTGGGGATAATTTATTTTCCCAGTACCGGGCGGAGAAGCCTTACATAGGGGCAGAATTATCCATGCGACCTCTTACTGGCACACATGCGCTGTTGCAATGCAGGAATCCCCAATCCTCTTTTCAGCTGCTGCAGAGTGAGGATTTTACTCTTGCACAGCTACCCACCCACCAATTGTTTTAAAACATTACTCGCTTGGGGTTAATGTGTGTGGTATTTCCATTTAAAAAAACTTCGAAGACGGCACGAATCCAAGACAATACCTTCATATTTTCTTAACAGTTTGATTCAAAGCATCTCAAACTTTTCCGCTCAGAAGACTGCAGTACACAGGGTCATCGTGGACTCTGCGATTCCAGCAAAAAATATCCCTCCATTGATTTTTTACTTCTCTCACAGAGTAGTAGGTTGTTGACCTGGAAGGGTACATTGTTGCAATGCTCTTCCTGCTAATGACATTAACGGCAGTCAGAGCAAGTAAATAAACCGAGTGACCTATTCTAAAAGATGTTCGGAGGATCCTGCAAGCCAGGATTTGAATGAGCGAGGAAAATAGTACTGCAGTTTCGCAGCGGCACGGATGCAGTTCATGAAAAAAAAAGCTTTCCATTGTGAGTAGAAGGAGGCTTGTGTTCAGGAAAACTGGACTGGCTAACACAGGGGTAGCCCAATCTCATATTCCAATCACTATACCCAGTTCCTCCCAACCCAGTCAGAAAATATAAAGGAATGTACAAACTCTCAGAGAACTACCTGTCCCACAATGCCTCAGATACTGGCAAAGTGAAGGGAATGCAGGGAAAGGGGAGGAAAGTACCCAGGCTTGAGACTCGAGACCCACCCCCCCCCTCTTTTCCTATTCAAGCCAGAGCCCTCTCCTCTTTGGTCAGGCAGGGGTCACTTAACTTCATACCCCATGTCCCTGTCTCCAATCACTGGGATGAACAAAAGTAAGCAAAGAGGAAGGAGGATTTCCCATAGGGATCAACAGGGAACAGCTTCCTATGGAGAATGGCCATGTTGTCCCCTTAATGAAGTCAGGCAATTCATTTTAATCAACCACACCTGACTTCACTTAACCAATATGCAGAGTATAAAAGGTGTGGTTCTAAACTGCATAGTGAGCGAGCTCGGAACCTGTTTCACACAGAGGAGAGCACAAAGCAGAGAACCGCTGGACCAGAAGCGAGGAGGAGCATGGCGTGCCAGATCAGCTAGACCCCTTTTGCAATGGCACAGACGGGCTAAAAAAAAGGTAGTGTGGAAGGTTGCCCAGAGCAATGCCAGTGGTTCAGATTCATTCAAAACCTTTCACTCATCACTTTTGTGGTTATAGTTTGTCTCACTATGTGAGAGAGGGTATGTCCAGACATGGGTGCCTTGCTCGCAGCGCCACAGGGAACCAAGCTACACCTCACTGAGGAGGCCCAACAAAGCCGAAACATGTCTACGGTTGCTTGCGTTTCCGTGTAGGGGGGACCTGGCCTAGTAGTTCAGGCTGGGCTGCTACCATTGACTGATATGGCTCGACCCCTTTTGCAATGGCGCAGATGGGCTAGAAAACAGTGGTGTGGAAGGTTGCCCAGAGCAATGCCGGTGGTTCAGATTCATTCAAAACATTCCATCCATTACTTTTGTGGTTTCACTTAACCAATATGCAGAGAATAAAAGCTGTGGTTCTAAACAGCATAGTGAGCGAGCTGGGAACCTATTTCACACCGAGGAGACCGCGAAGCAGAGCATCGCTGGACCAGAAGCGAGGAGGAGCAGGGCGTGCCAGATCACCAACCCACTGAGCAAGAAAGGGTGCAGCACGGCAAAGAAGCCGTGCTCCCCGAGAGCTGGAACCAGGCAAATAACTTGCTATGGACATTTTGTGAATAAGTGCTTGTTCCCCTGGGGTAAAAAGAGTCCAGGTGTCAGAGGGGCCGCGAGAGTGAGCCCTGACACCCAATGCTGAAGGAAATTGTTACAGTGCCACACGGCAACCAGTGAGTATCCAAAGCTCACAGGAGCCCGGTGCACGTGTGTGTCAGGATTAAGTAAACTCAACAAAGGAGCATTTTGTGTATATATGTGAAGTGCATTGCCACCAAAGAAAGGGCATGTGAGAGCAGATTTCCGAAAGCCAAGTAAAAAAAAAGAACAGTATAAAGAGGGTGCAGAAGCAGTGCATTCTAGAACTGGAAGTTCAAAGTATGTGAAAATAAAGAAAAGGAAAAAGAGAAAGAACTTGGAAGTGATACAATTATAAGAGAAAGAGGCAAGAACAAAGCCTTATGGGACTTGTGGTCTGAAAGTAAAAAGTGAAACAAAGTACCAGAGACACAAGCCACAACCAGGATATCAGGGGGTCCTGCACGGGGTTGGGAAAAATATACTGTCCGTTTTCGAAAGGCCCTGATATTAGGAAGTAAGAAGGAACTATTGAAAGCTGGAAATTCGTAGGGGTCCTGTAGAGGTCTAACAAAAACCATGCACATTTGAAAGTCTTCGACATCAGGAAATGGTCCGAGCCCGGCTGAGGGAGACTGGAAGTATAAGAAGTTAGGGGAAGGGAACCCCTAAAGGATACGAGTTGTGCTTGGGGGACGGGAAACCCTGCAAGTGTTGTGAACATTTACTGTGAAAAGGTCTGAGCCTGACAGAGGGGGACCACCATGAACCATTTTTGAGTATTGTATTTTGAGAAATTGGAAGGTAAGACTAACGTGGAAGGCCAGGCGTGCCTCGATCCACGTTTTGAACTACCTTTGTGTTAAGAGCCTGAGCCAGAGGGTTCCATGTGATACTGTCCCTGAAAAAATGTAATCCGACAAAAAAAAAAAAAAATGGCTGCGGTTTGCAGGGATATTATCACATTGAACATGCGGGGGACAGCCCTGCATCCCCCACCCCCCTTGACCTCATATATATGGTCACCATATATAAAGTTGCCACAGCCTTTTCCCCGACGACCATATATATGGCGACCATATATATATGGATAATATTACCGGATACAAGTCAGAGTGTGTCATCTTGTCTACAGGGACCACCTTACTCTGTGCTAACCAACGTGGGGAGGAGATCTAACTCAGCCACATTTATTCTTTTGAACACTGACTTTCCTTTACATACATATATGCATGTACACTCTTCTGTACTAGGTATAGACCAGGCATTAGGTTTTTGTTAGTATAGGCCATTTTGATTTGACAGACTCAACTAGCACTGTTTTGTTTGATTTGATGGTCGAGACTACTCCCATTCTAGCTATAGGGGCAAAGTATGAGTTTCTCCAACCCCACTGAAACTACAATAAAGGTATTACAAATTGTACCTTGTGCGTCTGTGTCATACTTGTGATAATATGCCTCACTTACAGTACACAGAGTAGTAGTAGCCCATTCTAGATTACAACCATAAACACACAAGAAGGTGATAGTTTGATAAGGCCCCAGCTAATCAGGAGGACAGATCCCTTTCCCCAGGCAGGATCCCTCAATTACCTAAAGAAACTCCCCATCACAACCCAGGGTTTGGTAAATAAAGGGAACAAAGCAATCGAAGAAACTAAGGTTTAGTTTGGGTGCAGGCTACCAGAAACTAAGATCATCAATATCTTGGGATGGCTTGACAATCTACCCACAATCAATGGGGAATAAATTGATGGTCATCTGACTTTAATCTGCGGCGTGCCTCACAGACAGGAGTGCTCAGGAGTATAGAGGGATGACCCAAGAACTGCAAGGGAATTTATGAGTTTCATCACGAGTTTGGCATGAATTTCATCTGAATTAACACCAAACTCTTTTACCATTAATGCAACTCGGTCCCGCACTGACTCAGTGCAGATTTACAACAAGATTATGAGGACTAGAAAAATCCCCAATTTTGGATTCCATGCGACTCCATAGGGATTTTTGCAGAGTGACCAAGAGGTAATTCTGTTGCAGAAAATCCTGTAAATCTTCTAGGCTATCGCTGTTGTCCTGCCATCCCAAATCCATTGGCAAACATCCGTTTTACTACTGCCTTTCTCCAATCTATGTATTCATAATAGATTTACTCTGCTTTCATCCACCGCCCCATAAAACAAATGAAAAGAAGTGATAAAATGTGCGAGGAAGAGAAAAATACAAAGTAAACCTTCTCAAACACATGAACAAAGTTGGTTGCAGTTTGATATCCAGCCAACTATTTTGCATGAGCCGCACCTGGCTGTATTCCCATTTCTCCCGCTTCTTATTGCTACTAAACGCATTCTCAGTAGAACACACTTTGGCTATGCTCCCTCTTCCCCCCGGTTCACTAATTTTCATATCTATAGTCATGCCTGGCGTTGATCAGTTTTTATAATTTTGCCTACCCAATTGTTTGGATTAGGTCCAAAATCTATGCAAATATTAGCAGGCACCAGTACCTGAGACCCGTACACGGTCTTTGACATTACCCTATATTCTTTTCACTATTGAGCATTATCCACCATCAGATCCAGAGCACAGCCCCCACTGCAGCACTTTTTACCAAATCACCAGCACTACAGGATACTCTGAACCCTGCTATGCTTAGATGGCTTCCCTATTCCTCTGCTGAGTCCAAAGTCTACAACACGCAGTGAGAGCTGGCCCCAATATAGTGGATGTCTTGCAGGCACCACTTGAGACACAATCTTCTTAATGAGTGACAGGGTGCCTATGAGGGCCTGAAACATTGATGATCAGGATCTGTCGGTACTGATGTGGAATGGGGTTGTACTTTGAGCCACTTGCATTGCAAATGCACCGAACAGTGTATTCCCTGAGATCCACAAGGTGAGCCCACATGGTAGCCTCTGGGTGCTTATGTTGAAGCACCTCGAAAGACATAGAGGTACCTTGGCCCCAGCCCCATCTTCTTTTGTTACACAGGCTGAGGGTAGGGTCAGAATACGGCCAAAGCCCAAGAACAAGCAGGTGGGGTTGGGGTGAGGCTGAAGGGCAGCCCTCTGAACTGGGTAGCTCGCCTCATGGGAAGGAATGGAAGAAAGGTCCTTCTGAGGGGTGGAGTCGCCTAGTACAACAGGACCGTGAAGGTGCCACCATGGAGCCAGACTGAGGAGACCGACAACACCTGTGCAAGGGAGGAACATGGGGGGCGGGGAAGGGACGAGAGAAAGATAGTTAGAGAGAGAGAGAAAGAGGAAGAGAGAGAGAGAGAGAGAGAGAGAGAGAGAGAAAGAAAGTGGGGGAAGGAACTCATGGTGCCAAGCCTGCGCCACACAGTACGATTTAGTGCAGAACTTGAACACAGAGTGACAACTGACCACAGTGGAGCATAATTTGAGTAATGAGAGCAACATTGGAGCAAAGCATGAGCACACAGAATGACCAAGGCACAACTTCAACATCTGCTGCAGGAAGGAGAGGAAATGTTTAGTCTTCGGCCACCTGATGACGACCCAGTAAAGGTCGAAACATGTACATGTCGTGGCACGTTACTAACATTGGCCTTTAACAAAAAAGGAATATCTTGATGTGCAAATCACAAAAGGTGATTGATAAACAGGAAAATAAAATTAAAAAGTCTTGCAAAGGTTTAGCGATTTGCACTTTTTGTTGGTAAATCATCCCTTCGGACAGGAAGTAGATTCCATTGCGTATTGTGGACGAGGCGCAACTCCAGCCAGACCATCCAGCGTATAGCAACAAAAACATTTGTAATTTTTAAATGTGCTGCATAGTTTTAGAAATGCTGCTAAAAAGGCAGAAAAACATAATTTACCCATCTGAAAATTATCATAATTAGCCCGCTCAACAAATAGTGCAATTTTCTCATATATAGTGCCCACAATTTCAGTGGCCCCAAACCCCACACATAATTTATATGAACAAACTCTTTGTGAGTGATTGACGTTTGTCTGGAGGCCTACTAAGGACATTAAGTTAAGTTTCATAGCTACCTACATGTACTTTAATGAAGCATAAATTCTGCAAAATGTACATATTTGTGCCACAATATTTGTTTTACTCACCACAAAATGTGGAAACCACTGCCGCAAAATCCTGTGGGTTTGTTGAACACTCCGTGCAAGGACACGAGTAGTGAGCACTGAGTCAGACCTTAAGCACGGACAGTGACTTTGGAGAATGATTAAAACACAGAGCAAGTTTGGGACAGAAAGAGTGAGAGTAATACTGGGGCAGACCTAGGACACAGAGAGACACACAGAACAGAAATGGGACTGGGCATGAGCGTAAGAAATGGGGACACAGGTGGAATACATCCCTCTGAAAATTTTAAGTTGGGGGATACAATATGATTTATCCCCCCGGCCCCAGAATTTGGAACAAGTGAAAAAGGCTGTTTATTTTTCCATTGGGAAGCATGGCCTTCAGCTTAGAAACCTGTCTTTCTTTTCCCAAGTGCTAGAAATGTAAACAGACTGTGCGTTCCCTCGAATTGCCCATTAAGGTCACTGTTCTGCAGAATAGGGGAGGAGTGGGCGCATAGCTGGATGCTGTTGCACCCTCCCCCACCTTCCTGTCAGAACTGGAGGGCAAATCTGAGAAATCAAAGGCATTCTTCAGAGCATCTTTTCAAAGATAGTGACAAGATTTTAATGTTAAGTCCACAAAGTCACCAAGTAATATTTGTTTTGTAGAATTCAGTGTTTAAAAGATTAATATTCAAATAGAATGGCTGGCATTTGTAATTTATTTAAAGCAAATAAAAGCCATTTAACCCCTCCTCGCCCCACCACATCCACTGGTATGTGACAAATGCACATGCAGGATCATCGTTGGAGTGCCAAATGCTTTCTGATTGGCCCGCCCCCATTTACCATTAAATTGCTTTATTTAGATTTAACAAGGTGAGAATTGCTCTCCTGTTAGACACATACTGGTTATTTTTTGTATGTGATGGGTTGGAGAGGAGACCTGTGCTTTTGTACAAGTGGGATTAAAAAACGCCACACTTTAAGAGGGTGCTTTATTGCAGTTCATGCTGAGGGCCTGACCAGAAATCTTTTGCAAAACTGATATTTCACAGTTTGCCACAGAGAGGAGATGTGACAATTATTACCGGAAGACATTTCTTTTACAAGAGGGGTTATTTTCCTAACCTTTTTGGTTAGGAGAGCAACATTTCCTCTCCAAATCACAATCCAGCTACAGAATGAAAGAACAGATAAAAGACTGATGCTTGAGTCAAATATTATTCACCACCTGAACAAGAGGAGTCTTGGCTGAGCTGCAGTTTCCCAACTTGGACCTGAAGGGGCTTTTCAGTCCCCAAACCTGTGGAAACGTTACTAATTGGTCCCATTTCCTACTGGTCCTACTTGCATGCCCCTGCAGGAGACCTGCTGCCTGCTGACTGAGCCACTCACTGCAGAGCTGGGATGGCGTCAGAGCCTTTACATTTTTTCAGTTGAAATGTGCGATTGAGCTTTAAGGAACAGGTGCCCCTGGTTGGAAGTCTTATGAAACAAACAAAAACCTTTAATTTGGGACATTAAAGGTGTGCAGCGCACACATTGCAGACTGTCACATCCTTCTGGCAGTCGCTGGGAATGTTTTTAGCACTTTGTTGCCTTTTTATTCAGGATTTCCCATCATTAGCATCCTGCTGCCAAAGAGCAATTAATAGCTTTTCAGGGGACATTTAGTGTTTCAGCCACCTGCTGGCTGCTTTTCCCACGATAATATGAAGCTATTAACCACCTGACTGCATTCTTCTAACTTTATTCTAATTGAACCACATCACATGTGCCTCTATTTTTATCATTTGTAAGACAAAGGGGGCTCCCAAACATCATGCTGAAAATCCCCACCAGCCTTGATACATCTTCACCTGCCTGACTGATCCAAATTTTACGGAACCCAGCTTTGCTACTTTGCTGAGTAAACAAAATGTAAATACACTCAGTAAATGTGTGCTTCTGCAATTTGGCTGGAAATGTACTACATTGACACAATGTAGGTGGTAAAATAGCTTAGTGGCTTGATGTACCAGCTGCATCCCATGCTATCAGAGCCAACTCAGACTTTCATCCTACTGAAAGTGATCAAATGAGTGCCATTGAGTGGGTCCTAAAAACATGCGTTTATTACAAGAATGGCAAAAAAAAGCTGCATAGTTGTGTAAGGAAATGATCAAAATAATCTATTTTTTAATATGCTGTGAGAAACCTGAAGGTGTCTCCCTGAATAGTCCCCGGGGATCTGTCATCCAGGTGGCCAGGACACGGCCATCGCTATTGGATCCAGTTCCTGGGGGTAGACTAGTGAGGGAGGATCACTTGGATGGGGGTCTTGAGGGAGTGTAAGGGGGACAACGACGGGTGAGACGCGGTATCCCACTTCTCAGACCACCTTTTCCCCATCCTACCCCATAGAATATTCAAACCCTCTACCCCCTACCTTTCTGACACAAACACTTTGGCACATCGTGAAAGACGACAGAGAAACACAAGAGCCGTTTACCTGATAAGTCCCAACACAAGAGGTCAGGTAAAGTCAGGCAATTGACCAGAATCCACACACCGGACGGCCCTTTTCCTTCCCCACAAGGTTAAAAGGTGGAGCACGAGAGCACAAAACGTGCAAGACAGATCGTACAACGACACAGACACAGCTATCCAGACACAGCAATTCAGGATGAGAAGAAAGGAGGCAAGACCGGAAAGGCTGACAAGGAGAGAAGTGACCTTGTCCTTTTCAACACAGGCCACCGAAACCTCTGCAGAAGGAATAGTAAGACCGCAAACAATAGCCCAAGTGTGATGCAGCAGATGTCAACGGTACACAGAGCTGGTCTACGCTGATAAGCAGGACAGATGGGGACACCTGCTACCGTGTTACCGGCCTTGACTCCCAATACGAAGAAAGCCAAGCAGTTCATCACAGCTGAGTTGAGGGGAGAAACGATAAAGAAACCGAACTGTGTTGAACAAAAGTAGCAAAGCCCTGATTGTAGAAAGTACGAAGAACTGTTAATGTGAAAGTGGAAAGCCAGCTGCAGATGAGCCAGGCACCATGTGGGTGTGCATTCGAGAAACTCTGGGCGATTACCAGATTGTTGAAGCTACTGTTACCAGAAGGCCTTGGGACAGGCAATAAGAGGGTCAAAGTGGCCACACAAGGGTCTAGTAAAATCCTCTGTACAGTCAAAGGTCTGACTGTCAGATGATCGTAAAGCGAAGGGAAGTGAATCCCACAATGTAAGAAAGTGAAAAGAACAGTGTGTTGACAAGAGTGAACTCGGCAGAGGGCTGTCCACAGTTAGCAGTTTAAGCATTAAGATTTGTGAATATCCCAAAGGAGAACCTGTAGTGAACCCGACAGAGGGAAGCAAACATTCGAGAAGGGTCTGAACCCAGAGGAGGGGGATCCAGGGGTGAAAAGGCTTCACCTAAAGTACCATTGCAAAGGAACTTTTTATTGTTACTTTGAACACATGTCCTCGAAGGCAAGAGACTTTTTACAGAGAAATACTTGGCCATGGACAGCCCTGATCATTGAGAACGGAACAGCTGTCTCGTGCTGGGAAAGCTTGAGTGTGCGCTGTGCTCCAGTGTCCCACCTTTTCCCATGCTCAAAACGTGGCTAAGTGAGACCCCGATTACCGCATCCTGACTTATTATTTATGAACACTTCTTTTCTTCTTGTGAGCCCTATCCCACACTCTTTTGTATTTAGCGTAAGAATTGGCAATAGGTTTTTCTTAGTATAGGCCTGTTTATTTGACAATATGCCACTAGGACTGCCTTATTTTGATTTGATGGTCGTAGCTTGCTCCCATCTTAGATTTAGTTATTTTTCCACCCTACCTATACAGTTTAATAAACAACCTTGAACTGTGATCAGTTGTGTCCGTCTATTCTTGATACCATGCATTCCTTACAATACATACTTTTATTTTGAATTTTGTCTAAAAGTTGGCAAAGCGAAACTTCTTTAAAAAGTGTGAAAAAGGCTTTTCTTTAAGTTGCATTGAAAGGAAATGTGTTCTGAGATGTGTTCTCCATTATGGACCTTTTAATTATAAAGCATGAAGCAGGTACAACATTTGCCCAAGTGTACTTTGGCAATAAACATGGAGATTATTGCCCTGAACATTCACAAACACCAACACCAGCTAACACAAGCCCCTAGCCACGTACACACCCACCACCCTAGCATTGTGTAAACACCAACCATCTGTACTTCACACCGACATCGTCCGCATTTCAAATACACCTTACTCCATGGCACACCTGCACCACCTAGCACCGTGCATGCACACCTCCCCACTGCATTATGCACTCCAATGCCAAGCACAGTTCACACACACCACCCCACTGCACTACACATGCACACTGCTCTACACTCGCAGCATCCACTGGACTGCACACATGCCCACAACCCCAACACTGTGCTACATTTGCATCATTCGCACAATGAATTAATGTACACTGCCCCAACCCTGCTGTTCACACACTTCCTCTCTCTCTCTGCACTTACAACATCCACCAAACTGCATGCAGTCTTACAGCCCCAAAACTGCTTGTCACACAATAACCAACTGTCTCCAACACTCCCATACAGGCTCTTTCACTGCACACATGCTCACACGCTGCCCACAGTATTGTACTGTACACACATATGAAACTCACCACCACATACATTGTAGTGTACAACGACACACTAACCCCAGCACTGTACACCCCGACACTGCAGACACAAACTGCCCCAGCATTGATTGCGCAAACAGCACTGCTTCAACACACACACACACACACATCTCCCTGTAGCTCACTCTGCCCCAGCACAACACAGTCATCCCACTGCTCCACACACACCTACAATATATGTTTTTGAGGGATAACGGATATACTGAGGTCTGAGCTTACTGTGCTGGTTGGCATAATGGTATATTGCTTTGTTGTGATAAATTCAAATAATGGAATTTGGCCTCACTGTGCTAACTTGGTACATTTGAATCCGCCATGGCTTTTGATTACTTGGCATATTGGTATCTGGCCTTTTTATGCAAAGTGGGCATAATGAAAGCTGCCATTGATGTCCAAGTTGGTGTGTAATGGAAGCTTTCACTGCTGCGCCATCTAGACATCTCAGGAACTACCACTGGCACTACCTCCTAATTGGAATCATAGAGATTGGCACTGTTATACTAATCGTGCATAGCCTTGACAATGGTGTGGGTACATGGGTATTGTCATGGGCGCTACTCCCGAGGGGCCAGGACTGGCCCAGCGCCCTCGGAAGCAGACCCGTCTTCCACTACTCCGGACCCAGCAGACCCCTACAGGGGCCCTTTGGACCGTGGCCTGGTGCCTGTGGCGCCAGGCTCATGAAGGGTTTCAGTCCCGGCGCCATAGGCGCCGGGCTCATATTGATAAACACTGTAATAATGCTTGGGTGGACTTACCTGAGGCAGACCATGCTGCATATTTACCCAGAACAATCCAGTCTGGTTGAAGTCCCCAGCCATCAGGGCTGGGAGGAACTATTCCCTCCATTCAGGAACTCTTTTCTTACCTGGGTGGAACCGGTGGAAGAACACAAACTGGAAGCACTTCTCTGCTATTTAAACCACACCTGATGGAAAACACGTGCTTCGCATTATTCTGCAGCAGCAGCAGGACGCTCACCGAGTCGGCTCCTGCATTCCAGGTCCAGAGTCATCTTCAGCTTCCGCGCAGCAACCTGTGGATGAAGAAAGACACAGAACAATACTTACCAGATCCCGGAATCCAGTCACCGGCAAAACCTGCAAAGAATAAACATAAGGTTAGAAAAGTGCAACTCGCTCGCAGCCGCGCCCGCTTACCTGATCCATCCGTGATTGCAACGGAGCTAACCGCGGCCTTCTCTTCGGCAGCTTCTCTGCACCTGAAAGGCAAAGGACATAATTAAAAAGGGGTTCGGGTGAAGGCAGTCGCATTCATCTTAACTTACCAGTTTTTGCACGCGCAGAAGCGGCCGCATCAACCGCAGCATCCCGGCACCTGAAAACTAGAAAAAGGACATTATTAGAAGTGCCATTAAAAGCGGCCAACGATCATTATACTTACGTGCATCGGCACGTGCAGTGGCAACGGATATAAAGCCCGCAGCATCCCGGCACCTGAAAACTAGAAAAAGGACATTATTAGAAGTGCCATTAAAAGCGGCCAACGAACATTATACTTACGTGCATCAGCACGTGCAGCGGCAACGGAAAACTACGCCCACAGCATCCCGAGGCCTGAAACAAAGGAAATGGGACATTATTGAGGTGCCCATCTTTTAAAGCCTAAAGACTACAGTATACTTGCAGGCATCCGCTCGTGCAGTAACGGCGGCATCGCTCTTCGGCATCCCAGCACCAGTGCCACAACTAAGGCCGCAAAAGACTTGAGCCTCAACACTGAACTCATCCAGTGACGTAACTGGAATCCACGCACCCCTGCACCAGACGCAGGATGGAGGGCTCAGCATTTATACGCCTAATGTTAGAGCTCGCCGAGACAAGTAGAAAGCTAGGCTGTGGGAGAAACTGGCGATTGGTGGGAGAAGGAATCCCATCAAACGGTGATTAACCCTTTTTCTTCCACCTGCAGAAAACTTACCCTGCAAGTCAGACATTCGATAAGAGGAAGCCCAGTCCGAGCTCTACGCTTCTCAAGTGAAGAAACGATAGCAGCCCAGCCGGGATCAGCGCCTCCGTGGGAATCAGGTGAGCGTTACAGGTATTGAATGGTGTAAGAACCTAGTTTATTGAAGGAAGTACCTGGTAATGGTATGCATACCTTGAATTTCGATAAGAAAACATTGAAAAGGGGAGTGCCAGGGCTTTTTATGTGATAACCTGTTATAGGATAGCATGATATGGTACATGGTGTGAGTGCCAGAGCACGTCATGACAATAGCTGAAAAATTCTGGTAGCTGGTTTTTAGCATTAGTGCCTAGAGTTATGATGACAATGCCTATAAAATGCTTAAAGATGAGCCAAAACTGTTGGCTTCATCAATACTTGTTCTGAGTGGTGTCTAAAGTGTTACATCAGGAATGCTAATAGGTAAATAAGTAATTGGATCCGACCACCTTTATTGTGCTCATAAAAATGTGGGTTCTTATAATCGCGCTTCATGTCGGAGTCCAGCCTCCAAGCACGGGGCTGGGTTTTGAACCTGTGCTGCTCTGTGTGGTCTTCCTTCCAAAACAGCACGTTGCCCCTGAGCTATCTTCCCGACCCTAGTATCTGCGACTCCTCTGCCTCTCTCAAACGCTCCTCCACTGAGATCCTCTTCTTTTACCACCATTCGCTCTAGTTTGTTAACTACTCTCCTCCCGTCTACTCGCTTCTTTCACTCTCCCACACTTCTGTTCTATGCCAACCAGTGAGAGGCTCTGAAATGATTGTTAAATACCCAGAAATCAAATATTTCCTTCTCTCTGGACAATTACCAGCGTATGGGAGAGAGGGGTCCTCAGGCCCCCTCGCGTCATACACTCCTCAGTACAAAGCTTGGACCACGTGCCTCCGGTAGTGGAATTGCCCCTTGCCCTTATGTAAAGTTAACCACGGTTGACTATTGCATAGATGGGACTACTGAGCAGGACACGAGGGCATCCATCTTTTGTGCCCCCTTTGGACTCCATCTTGGGTAAACAGGCCTCACTGCAATAGTACAGCAATGCTCAGCTCACCTTTCCACCGCAGCAGCCAAGGACAGAGACACCACCCTTGCACTCCCTCTGCGAAGGACAGCTCTGCGCTTCCATTCTCACGCTGAAGCCGGAGAAAGTTGCAACACTCAATATGCTACAGTTTTCTTCCTCTGAGATCACTGTACGCCTGAGAACCGGCATGTGAACCAAGATGAGCTAAGAACTTTTCTGCTCAATTCGTCCTCATAAACGTACAAGCCACCCACCCCCATTAGAACAATTTATTGCCATCCTGACCCTGTACCCCCAGTAAGGTATTTCTTTCAAGTGCCAGACCCTCGCCTGTGCTGTGAAACCCACCCAACACACCCACTACTAACCTTAAACATTTTTATTATTATATATGCTTTTACTTGCCCTAATGAATTTGAAACCTAGAAAGAGATGCGAAACATAGCCTGATTCTTTTACATGCACAATAAAGGTCAAGGCCTTCAATTAAAGCCACGAATGACCCAATTGTACTGACAATAATCATTGTGTGTAACTTATGTAGAAATGTGACAAGTAGCATAAAATGTTTTAAATAATTTGTCATTTAGTATGAAACAATACTAGCTTAGGTAGTGACCACAGTGACCGGACCCTGACCTGCATGGAGCAAAAGATGTTTGACGTCCGTCGGCTACTCAGCCAACCAGGAGGAAGAGATGCTACCCACACCTAAAGCACCACACTGTCTGGCCAATCGGGTCCATTTAGTATTTTTTGTTAGAGTTACTTTAACTAATATAAATGTTGGCAATGATGTAAATGAGTTCGAGTTTTTTGGGTTATTTCCTAGTTGGAGAAATAAACCATCCTTTGAACTCTTGCAGCCGGGTCTCAGCGCCTCTTTCCCCGACAAGGGGTTTTGCCTGTTATTTTATTTCTTTTTTCTCTCAAACGTAGTAAGACGGGGAAAGGCACCTACATTTTTGGTGACCCCCGCGACGTGATCTAGAGAGGTGCCTTGAGGCCTGCGCCGCCCGGCAGCAAGATCCAGCGCGCCCCCCAGCAGAACCATCGCCTCTGCGGTTGACCAGACTGTGCACACCAAGAAGAAAGGGTCAAGGGTTCCCGGTTGACGAATACCCGATCTAAAGCTGCTTGCCAAGGCAGGCCACGGCTTGGTTGGGGGACGGACCTGAGCGAGGTCCTGCCGCGAGCGTTGACCCTCGGAGTACCTGACTGAACACGTGGAGTCCCGGTTGCAAAGACCCCAAAGGAAGGTAAGGGGAAAATACGGGAAGACGGGAATTAGCAACAGAGGGAAGGTAGCCAAGAATAGGGTCTGCGTGAATGACGGTGAGGCTTTTCTGATCCATCCTTTATATGGCCATTAGGTGTTATAAGAAGTGAGAAGAAGAGAAGTGGTATCCTAGCCGGTAGGTGGTAGAAGGCGGCGCCGCGTAGCATGTGTCCCGACCAAGTGCAGAATAGAGATAAAGAGAAAAATAGTAGGGATCTCGTGTAGGCTCGGAGTAGTTATTAGAATATTCTTTTTCCGTGGAAGTAAGACATTTTGAGACATAATAAAGGTGAAAGAGGTGGGGAGTGAATGCGAAATAGTAGGTAGTATAGGGAAGAAGAAAAAACAGGGGCAGTAACGGGAATAGGGAAAGAACAAACACGCGCAGGCAGTGCATGCGTATGTTGCATGATTATATGTTTGTTGGTCTGCTTTTATGTATATGTCTTGTTGAACACGCTAAAGTATTTTAACACAAGTAATTTGTGATTGATATAAGGTAAAGCAGAAGAAATAAACTTTGAGGGGTGATCAGGTAACACCTCTCAGAAAGCCAATGTGACATTAATTGTGAGCATTGATAAAGAACGTATTATTTCTACATATTGTAACTGATATACCAAGTAAGAGGTGGGAAGAGATTCAAAAGGTACTAGAATACACAAGAAAGGAAAAGAAACATTGCCAAGGGGGGGGGGGGGGAGTAACACCACTGGCACATATTTGCCAGAACCTTCCACTTTATAGTGACAGGATACAGAAGTATCACGATCAGTGGATCACTGAGATAAAGGAAGAAGGGGCTACACCAATTTGGCCAGAAGGAGGATCATTTGACAAAAGAGTATTGGACTTAGTATCAACACATTTGCTAGCGCGATACAAAGGGAAACAGTTACAGAACCGGAGAGAAGTGTTAGATTTATGGCGAATGTTTGAGGAAGTTTCCCCCACGGCAGAGGTAGGTACAAACAGAATGACGGAACAGCAGAAAAACCCTGAAGAAGTAGGTGGGACACCAAAAGGGGAATGCTCAACAACTACAACCGAAAACGAAGTAACAAAAATCTATCCCTTAATGACTAGGCCAGCGATAGGGTTTAGTGAACCCCTGTATATACCACCCACCGCCACTACCCAGAGCGGGGCAACAGCTCCCGAACCTCCACCATATGACAAAGGAGGCCTGTATGGCCCCACGAGTGCGCTTCCCGTGGATATAGCACGTTTAACAGGTGATTTGGACCGTCAGCTAGCACAAGCACAAATGGAAATAACACGGTTAAGAGCTTTATGTGACAAAGGGCAAATGCTGCCAGGGGGAGGGGAGGTACCCCGCTGTCATTGGCAGATCTCACACCTCCGATCGGGGCAGCAAGCAATGCAATCCCAGCAGCCTCGGTATCAGGGCAGTCTATAGTATCACAAGGGACGTCATCACAACAGAGGCAAGAACAAGAGTGGCAGTCAGGACAGTTCCTGTTCCAATTGAATAACGAGCCAGTGAGAATTATACGCCCAGATACACCAGAGAGTCAACAAAGTGGAGACCAGAGTGGAAGACCAGGAAGTGAACCCAAGGAAAACTGGGAGGATAATAACGAGTTAGAGTCAGAAATAGAAGAAATATGGGACGACTTAGATGAATACGAAGAGGCAGCTGCCGCGGAGGGATCCCCACTGCCAAACCACAGTTACCCAGACACACTATCGCCACCATTATAGCAAGGGAGATTAAGACAATGAACAGGGAGGATAGGAAACATACTAGTAAGTAAAGTGAAAAAAGGGAAGACATGCAGAACGGGAAAGAAAAAAAAAAACTACAAATGCCACCGATACATAAAGGAGCAGGTAGGCCAAATTACATTCCGTGGGCCCAAATGGACAAAACCAACCTGTTAAAACTCCTCCCCCCCGCTAACGGGATGGGCAGGTAAGTGGATCCATGTATTTGAGAAGAACACGGCAGGCGTGCCGTTTGATATAGGTGATGTAAAAAGTCTATTAGTTTCAGCAATTGGGGACCAAGCAGACCCAATCTGGGAAAGGGCCAGGTTCCCGGGAGTAACAATGAGCTGTGACCAACACGATGGATCACCATTTAACAATGTTCGAGCACAAGTGTGGGATGCATTGCGGCGTGCATTTCCAGACGTTCCAGATTTACATGCAGTGATGCAGTGTACAATGTAGGAGAACGAGGATCCTGCGCAATTCATTTTGCGAGTGCAAGATTTATGGAGAAGCGAAACTGGTACGGCATGGAATCAATCAACCGCTTTATTCTATTTTATCATTAAAAAGGGGTTGCCTAAAGAGGTGCAGAAGGCCTTGGACAAAATAGCTGGGATTGAAGCCAAAGGGTGGCCTGAAATTCAGAGCATAATTGTACACCACTGGAGGAGGATCAAAGAGAAGGAAAAGGAGGTCACGCAAACGAGGCTGGCTGACGAAGCGAAATTAGTACAGACGAAATTAGTGAGGGTCGCCTCCATTACTGCCAGTGCAACAGCAGACAGAGGAAACGAAGGAGAAGAAAACGCGGGAGGAAGGCCCGTCGGGATAGCATCACAGTGGGTTGGAGAGGACCAAGGACAGTGGAACGGAGAGGAACAACCATGCCAAGGATCGCAGTGGCAGAACAGGCCGGCCCAAGGAAGAGGTGGGTACCGCGGGCAAAGGGGAGGATACGGAGGAATGGGAAACAGAGGGTATCGTGGGCAAGGACCAAGGGGAGGACAACAGGGGTTGTGTTGGAATTGTTGAATATGGGGACATTATTCACGAGATTGTAGAATGCGACCATCAGGGAATTTTCAACAGCAGCAACAACAGCCCATGAACAATGAACATGAACAGGGGTGGGACTGCCCACACCCAAGGTAGCCCTTATGGAGCTCCAATGGGGACAACAGGATCAATACTTCCATGACCCCCAAATGCAACAGAGACAGCAGCAGCAGCCACAAAAGCAAAACGCACTACAGCCCATGGCGAGACAAAACCCAGCAGGGAACATAAACAATAACCCTTTTGCAGCGGCCGCAAACGGTGCCCCTGCACCATTCCGTGGCGTAACCATCGTGGGTGACAACATTTTTTCAATGCCAGGTCAGCAAAGATACCAAAGACTAGGACAGCCCACAGGGAGCACTCGCGTGACCAGTTCTATCCACCACACAAAGTGCAAATGAGGAACCACTAGTGGCGGCAGAGATAGGAAACAAGCAGTTTATCTTTATGGTAGACTCTGGAGCAGAAAAATCATGCCTCACAGAAGGGCGGTTTCAGCTCTCGGGAAGAAATTTGGAGACACAGGGGTTCTCTGGGGCTATTTTAAAAGTTCCTTATACAAAAGATCTTGATGTAACAGTGGGGGGAAAAAACAGTGCGTGCACCCTTATTGTACTACGAAGACGCGCCAATCAATTTGATGGGACAAGACCTACTCAGTAAGTTAAACATGACCATAGTCTTTACTGAAAAAGGAATAGTGTGCTCAACGCAAGGGGTATGCCCCGTACGGGCACTCTTGCTAATAAGTATGATTACAAAGGAATTTGCAGTAAGAGGAATTCCCATTGACATGGATATGTTCATCTATGTCAGGGATCCCCAACGTGTAGCTCGGGAGCAACATGTTGCTCGCGGCACCCTAAATTGTTGCTCGCCAGTTGCTCTGGCCCATTGTGTGGAGGCCTAGAAGGAGGTGCTGAATGGATGAGACCTCCGTAGCACTGTAGTCAGTACAGAGTCCCGGACTGTGCAAGAATGTTGGCCAATGAGCCGCTGTGTTTCCAGCTGGCTTATTTTTATACATGCAAGATTTGTGTTTGGTGCCTCCATGCACATAATTTTACAGTAAATGTCCTTACTAGTTATGGTAGTCTCATTGCTAAAACCCTGTCATCCCCAGTTACTTTACTCAGTTGATAAATGTATTAATGAGTACATTATTTGAACCATGTTTGTGTCATGGAGAAAATTGGCCTATTCCGTTCCTTGGTACAGCTAGTATGAGCATAGCGGACAAGGAAGTGGTATGCATACCCAACTTTCATTTATTAAATAATGTGCATGCACACTTTCTGTACAAGTGAGGTTTGTGTTTGATGCCACCATATTTATCGACAACATTAATTTTGGTGTCACCTGTATTTATATTACATAGTGTCCTAGTGGAAAAATGGTAATTGTTTGATACTGTGCCCCTCTGGCACATGGTTAATGGGCAGATACGGTAAATGCATGCCCACATTTTTCATAATCAATTTTCCCTGTATTCCAATCCAGTTATTGTTAACTTAAGGCAATTTTTTATGCCATTTTGAAACTATAAATCTGACCAGCAGTGTACACACCCCTCATTAAATCATGGTTCAGTTTTCTTTTTGAGATTCTACATTCTGCATCGAACCATGGTGCATCCCTTTCTATAACCTGGAGCTCCTAAACTTGGGGGCATGGTTTGCCAATAGCTCTGTCCTGGATAGTTTCTCTAAAGACTCAAACAAACTCTCGCTTTCCTTTGTGGCCTCTGAACTGTTCAACAGTTTTAGGAGAATATCTTTATTTCTTGTGAATTAGTAATTCTTTCCAATGCCTCCTTTTCGAGCGTAGGCATTGCCAACCAGCCGCTCTGGCTGTCAGATATCTTCTTCGTGGTGCCTACTCTGGCCATTGGAAAATGAACTCCAGAGGATTGTGTTTACTCTTTGTTCAATAAGAAATGTAACATTTCATAACATTCCTGAAGAAAAAAATATGCACAATACAGTCATCAATGACTGTGGAACAGTATTGCTGATCTCGTATGCTTAGGAATGCACCATTTGCCATTAAAGATCCCATAAATTCCTAGGCAAAATCTCAGTAGATCTGAAAAATCAGTGCCCCGTTTGTGGCCCTTTTTACTGTGCATACATGTGCACTAATATTTTGCTCAGGAACCTGAAACTCCTGGTAATGTTTACTTACTCCTACTCTATTTTTGAACAGCTGAACTGGTCCTATATGTCTAAAAATGTACTACTGACCACTCAATCTCCTCAACATTTCTTGGAAATCACTAAACGTCAAATTAAGTTAAAGGCCTTCCACATTTCCTTGACTAGAATAACACGTGGTCTAGATAACTATTAAGTACTGCAAATTAAATGTTCTATACACAGTTTTAACTTTGTTACATTTCTAATTTGTGTTGCAAACAATTTGTCCGCCAACTGTGCGCCGATATGTTCCGTCGAAAAATTGATGTTGCTTACCATTTAATTTGATATGCCAATTTTGCTCATTGCACACAAAAGGTTGGGGACCCCTGATCTATGTAATACAGGTATTAGCCCGAGTAGTGCCTGAAATAACACAAAAAGAGTGGAGAATACCATCCGATTTCATATTCCGCCCAATCACACCAACAGATGTAGTGCCAGGCACAATTAGGTCTTTACCATTCTTGGACTTGCTAGTCAAGAACCTAGAGGGTTTTATTGCTGTTGATCTGTATAGAAAAGAAACCGATCGGAATACTATTTTAAGATTCGACAGCTTCCACCCGGAATCATTACGCAAGAGTATCCCATATAGTCAATTCCTCAGGGCTAGACGAAATTGTACTAAAGTGGAAGACTATAAGATCCAGGCTAATATTATCGAAGATAGACTGCACCAACGCGGCTACCCAAAATATTTACTTCGTCAAGCACGAAAAAGAGCCAGATCTCAACACCGAGATATCCTCCTTGAGAAACACTGTCGGGAAGACATCACTAAGGAACGGCTAGTCTGCGCCATGACTTTTAATACCTTTCATCACAAGATCAAACAAAGTATTATGAAACATTGGCACCTTCTCCAATTAAATAATCCAGGACTTGCAAAACCCATTTTTGCATTTAAGAGAGGCAAGAACCTCAAAAGTTGGCTCACTAAAGCCGACAGGTCGAGCACTGGACCCAAATCAAATACGGTGCCAGGCCTTTGGGGCGGTAAACCTATTCAAGGCCATTTCCCATGTGGTTTTTGCAATCAATGCACTTCCACAATTACTGGTACCGTTGTAGGGATTAATGGCAAAAATTGGAATCTCCACCATCACACCACTTGTAATACCAAAAATGTGATTTATGTCATTATCTGTCCTTGCGCTCTTACGTATATCGGCAGAACATCTAGGCCCATCAAAATCAGAATTGGTGAACATAAGTCAAAAATTCGCAATAAAATCGCATCAGCTCCGCTAGTGTCACACTTTGTCGATAATAATCATGATCTGACTAGTTTGAAATGGTGTGTTTTGGAAAAAGTCTATGGCACTGATGCCAATAATATAGCAGCTCGCCTGTCTCAAAGAGAACAATGGTGGATGTATCATACCAATAGCTACGAGACAGGTTTAAATCGCCAAGAAGAATGGCTCCACTGTATACCTTAAAATATGCAATACAAAATATAATGGACTAAATAATTCCCATTAGAGCCCTACTCTTGCTGCGAGGCTGTTTACAGTCCTTTTTTAGTTTCAGTTTCGCCTGGTACTAGGGGCCCTTATGCAGTCTTTTCTCTGTTACTAGCCCCAGCATTACGTGTGCCTATACTTAGTCCTTTTTCTATCTTTCCGGGATTTGGGTTACGCACACAGTCCTACTTCTTTTTCTAGCATCGCGCGTGTTTATAAACACAGTCGCGGGTACCATATTGGACGGCGCGAGATTCCAGCGGCCGTCTACAGAGGCGAGAGTAAAGGCGTACTCCGGGTGAGCAATTCATCTTTTATATAGACCTGTAAGAGCTACGTCCAGTGTTAGGTCAAGGATAGGCAAAGATTGAAGTTTACCCATCGGGTCGTACTATACTGAACTTCGATGCAGCTTGTCTTTTATCCTTTCAGGCTTCTTGCAAACGCTGCCTTTAAAGCTCTTTTTGCAACCACCAAAACGCAAACTGGTCTTATATCTTTCCTTTAGGATTTGCACCCACGGCTATTTCTTCTACGGTCCCGAAACCGTTGGCCTCTTCTCCCGGCTTGAGCTTACACCGATTTTGGAATATTCCGGACAGCCCAGTGGGAACATTCCTGATCCTTTTTTCCAGAACTGGGTCCCTTACGGCTTCGATCAAGAGTTCAAATCATTTTAAGGTTAGTAATTGGAAGAGGCAGAACTCTGATTTACTTCTGGCGGTGACAGGGGATACTGTGCTTTGGCCATTGAAGTTAGAGTTAATCTTGGGATATCTCTTTTAGCTTCTGTTTGGTTTGTCTTTTTAGATGTGAATTAATTTGCATCACCAGTCCAGCTCGGGTGGCGGATCGAATCAAAATTATTTTGCGGCACCACTATCTTGGACCAACTTAGGTGAATATATATATAACATATGTCCCTAGGCTCTATTCGTATGGTTATGAGGCATTGAATATTAGGAGGCTCACTCATTCATTTTCGGTTTTTAACCACTAAGTTTTTTTGTTTTTTTTCATTCTGTTTGTCCTAATGTGTTTTATCAAGGGTCTACGTCTTCAAAACAGACTCCAGATCCACAATCAAGCCCTTATGAATCACACAAAGATTTTATCTACGAGAACTACTGAATGATATATCGATACTCATGCATTAGTATGTTCTAGGTTTATATCTTTAATACATAGTGCGCCCTGAAGAAGGCGACTACTGGTTCGTTTAATTGAACCAGATAGGCTGAATTCGCCGAAACTGTTTTGATATTTCAAGATCATCTATGCACAGTATGTACAGTAGGCACTTAGCACTTTTTCTGCATCCAGCACTTTATTTCCTGGTTAGCATTCGTTTGCAATCAGCACTCAATTATTAATTGGGTTTACAGCAATTCTATCTTTTGAATGCAACTTATAAATGAGACAGTGATGTTTTTACCTCGATCAATACAAGGTTATGAATTGTGGTAGTTTGGCACTTAGCACTTTTTTTGCATCCAGCACTTTATTTCCTGGTTAGCATTCGTTTGCAATCAGCACTCAATTATTAATTGGGTTTACAGCAATTCTATCCTTTGAATGCAACTTATAAATGAGACAGTGATGTTTTTACCTCGATCAATACAAGGTTATGAATTGTGGTAGTTTAATTGTGTCTGAATATTTCGAGGCATGAGATTTGACAACAATTTTATACATAAATTAATTCTTCCTTTTCATTGATGTTTAGATGTTTATATATCATGCGATTTTACTATGATAATAAATTAAAAATTAAAATGTGAATATCTATGTCTGAGCTTCCTCCTCTTCTTTGCCTCTAGTTTTTACAATTGAGTACTCTGACTAATATAGTACTTTTCCATGTGAACTTCTTTCCCCTTCCGGGGTTTTCTCGTGCTATTTTGTTGTTTCCCAGTTCCATGGTTTAGGGGTTACCCATCCGTTGTGATACACTATTGGTGCAACCGTGTGTTGCATGGGTTGACAAAAATAGGTCAATTCAAATTTGAGACAACATTTTGGGAATTCTTCCCTATATGGCTTGATACAGTGTCCCTTCCTCCGCTCTGTAGATCTTCTGTTTCCTAGAAATAATAACCCTCTCTTAATTAAGATGGCAGCCACTGATGTGGTCTCATTTAGTGAAGAACAATTGGCAGATGCCATTAATGTTCCATCATTTTTTGACAACATGGAGGGGATTATGGGCCCCAATGATGGCTCCTCAATCACTAGTGACAGCATCATTAAATTGAAAAAGAAAAAATTCCGAACAGAGATGCACAGTCATCTATTGACAGAATATTTAAAAAAGAACATCATCCCTCAGGGTCTTTTAGTTAGAAATGAGCCATGCTTATTTATAGACGACGAAGAATACAAAACATCGTTTTCAGGAGTCGCAACTAAATGTAGCCGGGATTGGATGTTGTTGACAATCAATACCGCCCTTAGGCAAAGTGCCATCATTGGGGATGAAATAGACAAGGCAGAGACAGCATTTGCCCTGGATACCACCATCATTAACATTAAAGAAAAATTAGAGCTCATAGAAAAACATACCAAGGATTTTGTCAAAATCACTACTAATAAAAAGATGGATAAATTAAAAAAGGATATTAAAGCCTTCTCCAAGGAGGCAGCTTATCCTTATCTGTCCTCAGATTATCAGGGCCCAGGACATTGGCGGGATCCCTACAACCCTCTACAGGGCATTATCCCTGCTCAAAAGAAAGTTACCTTTTCGGATACATCATCCGATGGCAGTGGATCATATCCCACTAGAAATTCCCGAGGCAATAGGGACAAGGGCAGGAACTCGAACAGAGGTTATAATCGAGGCCGTGGACGCTCCTATTGGCACTATCAAAACTATACTCGTTCAGCTAATTTTGCTCCTCAAGGCCCACATACTCCGTTTCCTCCTCCCAACCTCCCTTTTCCGCCTCCGGAACAAGGGGCTCCCCCGTTACAAAATTATTTCGAAACCAGGAGAAGGTCATACCGCAGGTAGTCCCACCATCGGCAGTATACAATATTTCTAAGAGACAACTTAGTGAACATGAGACTCGAATTTTGGAGAAGGGGTTCTCTTTTGTTCCTATGAGAAACCCCTCCAAAATGGAGGTAGAGATCGAACTACGCGGTTTATTTCGGAAAATACGATTACGTGATTTTTATGGGAACCAGGCCCATGACAATGATGTTGATAGCACCCACACTACTCTGAAATGTAAATCGACTTTTACCCCGACTTTACAAATGGTCTCTGATGAGACCGCGGTATTTGAAAAGGCGGTTCTGAAAGATTTTAACTCCTGCTATGACATATCTAACAATCATATCAGGAGTTCTTGTTTCAATTTTGGCAGACAAGATTGGGCCAGCCTCCAAGAACTCAAGTCAGACACCTCGATAATTATCAAACAGGCAGACAAAGGCGGCGGAATTGTTGTCATGGATTCCATCCAATATGACAATGAAATTCTGCGCCAGCTGGACAATCCAGCTATATACAGGAAACTTTCAAGTGATCCAACAGAGAGCATTAGAGCCCAAATTACAGCTATTGCCCAACAAGCATTAGAAATTGGAGCAATTAATGATAAGGAATTTCGTTTCCTTACGACCAAAGGAACCAGGACTCCACTTATCTATGTACTTCCCAAAATACACAAGGACCTTCTTAACCCACCAGGACGCCCTATTGTGTCATTATGTGGCTCTATATTAGAACCCATTGGCCAATTCTTAGATTATTTTCTTAAGCCTTTGGCGGCCTCTACGGAAACATACCTGGCCGACACCACGGACGCTATTAAACATCTTGAGGGTTTCCCGTTCAATCACGATTCCGACATACTTATGACTTTAGATGTGGAGTCTTTATATTCCAATATACCCCAAATGGAATCTTTAAAAGTAATGAAAGACTTCTTGGATCTACGACCAGGCACTCAAGTAGTTCCTACTGAAATACTAATAGATTTACTTGAGATAGCCCTTTCACGTAATTACTTTCGTTTTAAATCTTCTTACTACCTACAAGTGAAGGGAACAGCGATGGGGGCAGCTTTTGCTCCCAACTATGCCACACTTTTTATGTGGAATTTTGAAAATAGATGTATCCTGTCAGAGACTAACCCCTATAGAGATGCCATCAAATTGTATAAACGCTATATTGATGACATTATTATAATCTGGGACAAAACAAAAGCAGATCATCTTTTATTTCTTCCATGGCTCAATACGATGGACACGAACCTCAAATTCACTATGTCAGCCAACAGTACATCTTTACCATTCTTGGACTTGCTAGTCAAGAACCTAGAGGGTTTTATTGCTGTTGATCTGTATAGAAAAGAAACCGATCGGAATACTATTTTAAGATTCGACAGCTTCCACCCGGAATCATTACGCAAGAGTATCCCATATAGTCAATTCCTCAGGGCTAGACGAAATTGTACTAAAGTGGAAGACTATAAGATCCAGGCTAATATTATCGAAGATAGACTGCACCAACGCGGCTACCCAAAATATTTACTTCGTCAAGCACGAAAAAGAGCCAGATCTCAACACCGAGATATCCTCCTTGAGAAACACTGTCGGGAAGACATCACTAAGGAACGGCTAGTCTGCGCCATGACTTTTAATACCTTTCATCACAAGATCAAACAAAGTATTATGAAACATTGGCACCTTCTCCAATTAAATAATCCAGGACTTGCAAAACCCATTTTTGCATTTAAGAGAGGCAAGAACCTCAAAAGTTGGCTCACTAAAGCCGACAGGTCGAGCACTGGACCCAAATCAAATACGGTGCCAGGCCTTTGGGGCGGTAAACCTATTCAAGGCCATTTCCCATGTGGTTTTTGCAATCAATGCACTTCCACAATTACTGGTACCGTTGTAGGGATTAATGGCAAAAATTGGAATCTCCACCATCACACCACTTGTAATACCAAAAATGTGATTTATGTCATTATCTGTCCTTGCGCTCTTACGTATATCGGCAGAACATCTAGGCCCATCAAAATCAGAATTGGTGAACATAAGTCAAAAATTCGCAATAAAATCGCATCAGCTCCGCTAGTGTCACACTTTGTCGATAATAATCATGATCTGACTAGTTTGAAATGGTGTGTTTTGGAAAAAGTCTATGGCACTGATGCCAATAATATAGCAGCTCGCCTGTCTCAAAGAGAACAATGGTGGATGTATCATACCAATAGCTACGAGACAGGTTTAAATCGCCAAGAAGAATGGCTCCACTGTATACCTTAAAATATGCAATACAAAATATAATGGACTAAATAATTCCCATTAGAGCCCTACTCTTGCTGCGAGGCTGTTTACAGTCCTTTTTTAGTTTCAGTTTCGCCTGGTACTAGGGGCCCTTATGCAGTCTTTTCTCTGTTACTAGCCCCAGCATTACGTGTGCCTATACTTAGTCCTTTTTCTATCTTTCCGGGATTTGGGTTACGCACACAGTCCTACTTCTTTTTCTAGCATCGCGCGTGTTTATAAACACAGTCGCGGGTACCATATTGGACGGCGCGAGATTCCAGCGGCCGTCTACAGAGGCGAGAGTAAAGGCGTACTCCGGGTGAGCAATTCATCTTTTATATAGACCTGTAAGAGCTACGTCCAGTGTTAGGTCAAGGATAGGCAAAGATTGAAGTTTACCCATCGGGTCGTACTATACTGAACTTCGATGCAGCTTGTCTTTTATCCTTTCAGGCTTCTTGCAAACGCTGCCTTTAAAGCTCTTTTTGCAACCACCAAAACGCAAACTGGTCTTATATCTTTCCTTTAGGATTTGCACCCACGGCTATTTCTTCTACGGTCCCGAAACCGTTGGCCTCTTCTCCCGGCTTGAGCTTACACCGATTTTGGAATATTCCGGACAGCCCAGTGGGAACATTCCTGATCCTTTTTTCCAGAACTGGGTCCCTTACGGCTTCGATCAAGAGTTCAAATCATTTTAAGGTTAGTAATTGGAAGAGGCAGAACTCTGATTTACTTCTGGCGGTGACAGGGGATACTGTGCTTTGGCCATTGAAGTTAGAGTTAATCTTGGGATATCTCTTTTAGCTTCTGTTTGGTTTGTCTTTTTAGATGTGAATTAATTTGCATCACCAGTCCAGCTCGGGTGGCGGATCGAATCAAAATTATTTTGCGGCACCACTATCTTGGACCAACTTAGGTGAATATATATATAACATATGTCCCTAGGCTCTATTCGTATGGTTATGAGGCATTGAATATTAGGAGGCTCACTCATTCATTTTCGGTTTTTAACCACTAAGTTTTTTTGTTTTTTTTCATTCTGTTTGTCCTAATGTGTTTTATCAAGGGTCTACGTCTTCAAAACAGACTCCAGATCCACAATCAAGCCCTTATGAATCACACAAAGATTTTATCTACGAGAACTACTGAATGATATATCGATACTCATGCATTAGTATGTTCTAGGTTTATATCTTTAATACATAGTGCGCCCTGAAGAAGGCGACTACTGGTTCGTTTAATTGAACCAGATAGGCTGAATTCGCCGAAACTGTTTTGATATTTCAAGATCATCTATGCACAATATGTACAGTAGGCACTTAGCACTTTTTCTGCATCCAGCACTTTATTTCCTGGTTAGCATTCGTTTGCAATCAGCACTCAATTATTAATTGGGTTTACAGCAATTCTATCTTTTGAATGCAACTTATAAATGAGACAGTGATGTTTTTACCTCGATCAATACAAGGTTATGAATTGTGGTAGTTTGGCACTTAGCACTTTTTTTGCATCCAGCACTTTATTTCCTGGTTAGCATTCGTTTGCAATCAGCACTCAATTATTAATTGGGTTTACAGCAATTCTATCCTTTGAATGCAACTTATAAATGAGACAGTGATGTTTTTACCTCGATCAATACAAGGTTATGAATTGTGGTAGTTTAATTGTGTCTGAATATTTCGAGGCATGAGATTTGACAACAATTTTATACATAAATTAATTCTTCCTTTTCATTGATGTTTAGATGTTTATATATCATGCGATTTTACTATGATAATAAATTAAAAATTAAAATGTGAATATCTATGTCTGAGCTTCCTCCTCTTCTTTGCCTCTAGTTTTTACAATTGAGTACTCTGACTAATATAGTACTTTTCCATGTGAACTTCTTTCCCCTTCCGGGGTTTTCTCGTACAATTAGGTCTATAGACATTGAGGCAGTTCAAGTTTCCAACAAAAGCATTGTGGTCATAGGCCTGGACATGCAAGGACGCGAGTGGAGAAGTGTGCTATGCATAGAGCCAAACATAATGCTAAAAGATATTACTGATGAAGAATTGTTTACTGACTACGAAGGGGATGGAGAAATAATAATGGAAATAAGCATACCATGTGACATTATGATTCAATAAAGAGAAATACACAACCCACTCATGGCTAACAAAGGCCCCACTGACAATATTTGAAGACATGGCCAGGGTAGCACCTGAAATTTGGACTACGGGACCACACGATGTTGGATTGTTGCATGAGGTAACTCCCATAAAAATAAAACTGAAACCAGGTGCCCTCCCACCCAGAGTGAAACAATACCCAATATCCAAAGAAGCAGAGGCAGGTATTAGAGAAACAGTGAATGCACTCCTAAGCCAAGGGATCTTAGTGCCATCGACTTCCCCATGCAACACAGCGATTTTTCCAATTAAGAAAGCAAAAGGAGGGGCGTGGAGAATGGTCCAGGACCTCCGCCCACTCAATGACGTCATCCAAAAAGAGTTTCCTTCAGTGCCTAAGCCGTCATCAATATTGTGCAGTATACCAAAAGAGGCAACTTGCTTCACTGTCATTGATCTGAAAAATGCCTTTTTCTCTGTGCCACTCGCACCAGAGTCGCAGTACCTTAAAGCTTTTACATTAGAAAACAACAGATATGAACATCGCAGACTCCCACAGAGGTATTGCAAAAGCCCGAGCATTTTTAACAGAGTACTACGAGAAGACATTGGCAACATAGATGTAGGGAGCACCATAATACAGTATGTAGACGATTTACTCGTCTGCAGTAAAACAGAATAAGAATGTACAGAAGACTCAATAACACTGCTTAACGTATTGGCTGCCAAGGGATACAAGGTGGACAAAGGAAAATTACAATACTGCCTTGCTGACGTTGTGTATCTTGGCCAGAAAATATCTAAAGATGGAAAAAGAATATTACCAGACAGAGCAGCAGCTATTCGACACATTATCATACCAAAAACAGTGAAGGACATGTAGAAATGTCTTGGCATATGTAACTATTGCAGAGCATGGATCCTCGATTACGCAGCGTACACCCGGCAAATGCTAAAAGAACTAAAAGAAGCACAAAAGAACAGAGCCCCAATAAAATGGACACAGGAGACAATTGCTCAATTCTCTCAATTAAAAGACCTTATTTCAGACGCCCCAGTACATGCAAATCCAGATTATGAAAGGGAATGTTTCCTGTTTTCACACAGCAATGGAACATTGATGACAGAAGTATTGACACAAAAGACATCGCTAGGCCACAAACCATTAGCGTACTACAGTGGAATATTGGACCCAGTAATGCAGGGACATTTCGCTTGCGAACAGGCCCTTGCTGCAGCAGCCTTCGCCATTGAGAAAAGTGCCACGATCGTAATGGGATGTTCAGTGACGCTATATGCGGAACACTCGTTATTTGCTATCTTGGAAAGATCAAAATCTACCCTCACAACACAGAGAGCCTCTGCTTATGAAATAATATCAAGTCCAAATGTACATGTGGTCAGATGCAAAACAGTGAAACCAGCTACCTTCATTACAGAGCCATGCACAACTGAGGATTTACAGGAACACGATTGTAGCACACACGAGGGAGAGAGCGATGACATTCCCAAAGCAAGCGAAAACGCCCTTACAGAAGGTGAAATGTATTTCATAGACGGGTCAGCATCCATAAATTCAGAGACAGGAGAGAAACATGTGGGGATGGCGGTAGTGGGCATGGAAGAAGACACATACGAAGTGATTGTGCAAAAACGCCTCCCCTCACATTACTCTGCACAAGCAGCGGAACTGACTGCGCTAATCAGCGCGTTACACACAGCCAAAGGTTGTGCCGTGACCATATATTCAGATTCAGCTTATGTTACCACCACAGTTCACTCAGAGCTATCACGTTGGCGAAGGAGAGGGTTCAGAGGAGCAGAACGGGTCCCCTGTACAACATGCCACGTTGCTAAATGAACTAATAGAAGCTTTAGCAGAACCATCGGTAGTAACGGTGGCTAAATGCCAAGCCCATACCCATAACACAGACGCTGTCTCATTGGGGAACGCGCCAGCAGACGCAGCAGCGAAAGAAGCCTCGTACTTCAATAAGACACCAACATCAGAGTACACTGTAAAAACAACCACAGCAGAACAACCAGCAGATACATACAATAACACGCCCATAGCACAATTGATAGAACTCCAGAGAAGGGCCCGACCAGAAGAGCAGGAATTGTGGGGCAAAGAAGGGTGTAAGCAATCAGCCACAGATCTCATTTGGAGACAGGAAACGACAGGCAAGGTGGGGATGCCCCGTAGAATTATTAGAAGTAGCATTCCAACAACTGCATTTTCCAGCTCACGTTGCAAAACAACACATTGTCTCAGATATTCGAGAGGATTGATTTGTTCCTAATCTACATGAATACTTAACTAAATTTGTGATTGAATGTACGACATGCCAAACATACAATTCAGGAATGACATTGCGAACTCTGCGTGGCACTTTGCCACGCCCTACAGGTCCATTTAGAGAACTACATATCGATTACACCGATATGGGAGAAAGATGTAACGGAGCAAGATACTCGATTGTGGTGGTATGCCCTTTTTCACGGTGGGTGGAAGCGGGCCCCTGTCCCCATCCTGATGCAAAATGTGCTGCCAAATTCCTTGTGCGAGAGGTATTCTCACGGTGGGGAATCTGTGACATGATACGTTCAGACAACGGCACACACTTTGTAAATGACCTCTTCAAAGAAGTGACCTCCCTACTGGGGGTGAAACACAAATTATGTTCGATTTATCATCCAATGACCAATGGAGTGGTGGAGAGGATCAACGGGCTGCTTAAAAGCAATTTATCGAAATTATGCAGCACGATGAAAAGAAATTGGGTATATTGTCTGCCCCTAGCACTGTTCCAACTCAGAAACCAACCATGGAAGGACCATCATTTAAGCCCGCACAAAATCGTGACGGGAAGGAGAATGCACACACCGCCCTCCCCTGTTAGGAGAGCGTCTGATGCACACAGGGCTGCCACAGTGCTGGGAGAAGAATTTAAGGAATACCTAACACCGCTAACGTGCGCAGTACACAGCATAGCAAAACAAATTGTTTCACTATTTACTGAACATTTAGCAACAGACACCTCCATGCCGACAGCAGACAGCCCAGAGGGGCCTTTAATGGCAGGGGAGCAAATTCTCATTAGAAACTTTGTGAGAAGGTGGAATTCACCAAGATTTCATGGTCCATACACAGTGATGTACAGCACCCCAACTGCAGTAAAGGTCACAGGGTTAAAATACTGGGTACATCTCTCAGACGTAAGAAGGGCACACAGTGTTACACCTCCCCAAAATGAAACCGACTGTGTGGATGCCACCACTGGCACAGGTTAACATGATGACAATTGCAATTTAGACAGGGAAAGTATAGGGGAAAAGCAAAGGTTATATATATATATATATTTTGTCTCTCTCTCTCTCTCTCTCTCTTTTCTTTTCATATAAATCGTGTTGTTTTTTCTATTTTTTTCCCTAATCTATTACATGATAAAATTAAAGGAATTGTTACATGCCTGAGTAAAGAAATGAAAAAAAGTGAATAATTGCAATTATGTTTCTTTTCATATGACTTAACGAATTTGTCTCGCCCACATAGGTTCAACATGAGCCAATGCGATGAAATGGCTGAGCAAGCTGAAATGTTAGATAGAAATAGGGATGCCACTAGGGCCAGTAGATTTAATAATTTGGAATGTGTTATAAAATATGCTACCATATTATTTGCAATAATGATGTTTTATCTTATTTGGTATAATGTTGTTTTATATGTGGCAAATGAAATGAACCAAGGGGGGAGCGGAACTGATATGACAAAACAAGGGTCTAAACTAATATGGAGTGAAGCAACGGCTATTTTGAAGGACATTTATAACATTGAATGGAATGATAAAAATATAACATTGCCCCTTTTACAATTGCACGTAAACGAAACTGCTATTCCATTGTTGAATAATACTGGAGCCAAGGAAATAGAGTTTGGATGGAATGTAAATGATGATTACAATTGGTTAACTGATTCCAGAAATACAAGCATGCGTACACACACTGCACCAGAAACCATAACTGAATACACAGGTCACAATGGACAACATAGATGAAGCATGGTCTAGAATATTTCCGCTGCAATATTCACTAGTTGGTACCCAATTAAAAAACAGAAGGAGGAGAAAAAGGGGGGTGGGAAAAAACAGATACGATATTTATCATAACTTGGGGTTAGATGAAATAGAGGACCCTCGACACCCTGACCAATCAAACAAATGGTATTCAGACATGAGCACCACAGCAAAGCAAGCAAGCAACGAATGTTGTTACGTTTGCTCACTTATTCCCCACGCAACTGGAACCCCAAAAATGTTAATCCCACAGGAAGTACCCTTGTCTGAGGCCCAATGTTTCATTCATCTGACGCTGTGTAGAATAAAAAAGAAATTTCAAGCACATACAGTCACTATGCAAAAATTGGAAAACGAACAAACTTGCACCAGCAGACGACAAGGAGTAATCTGCCTCCAGGAGCCATTTTTCATTATAAAAGGCACAAGATATGCAGATAAGTGGCATGATGAAACGATTGAATGCAAAGCTGAGGGGCTTCGAGGGCTGCCAGATGAAACATACGACTGGGCAAAAGAAACATGCATCCCCATCTGGACACAGCATATCACCAAGCCGACATGGGTCACACCCCTGGAGAGACCCATAAAGATTCAAAAAGAAATACTGCACGAACTTTGCTTCCATGGAGAAGGGAAAGTGAACATGGGAACCGTGCGGCAGTGCAATAAGACTTTAATAATGCCAGTCATGAAAAAAGGCACTGCTGCATTAATGGACATATACTGGATCTGTGGCAAACATGCTTACCTGCATCTCCCAGCATCCTGGAGGGGCACTTGTGCCCTAGCCACACTTCACTCAGCACTAATGGTGATACCAGAGAGCCACGTCCAGTTTACAGCAAGGCCTTTGGCTGACACATCAACAGCAGGCCAATCGACTGAACCATCGACAGCGCCGATGAGACAATCACAGAGCCCCCAGCATAAGAACTATTGTCAGAAGAAACTTTGAAAACCAAGTTGTCACGCAGCAAAAGATCCAATTATATTTCGGCCAAATCGTCAGAACTCCTTGCTAAAATCCCACAACAGTATAAACTTTTCTCATCTGCAGAAACATTCTTTGCATCGTTCCTAGCACCAGGCGTTCAAGCAAGGGCAAACGCGAAATGGCTGCAGATAACACGCTGGGAACTCATCCAGCTGGCCAACGACACTGAAGAAGGATTCAACATCATAAAAATAGAGCTCTGTGCACTGCGCCTGATGACGATGCAAAACAGATATATGTCTTAGATCTTATCACAGCGATGGACGGTGGTTTTTTGCAAAAAAATTGGGGGGGCGTGTTGCACGTTCGTACCAACTTCCGATGCTGATAACGGGACACTGTCACATGTGATAACAGCAGTGCATAATTTAGGAGAAATAATGAGAGCAGAAGGTGGAGTAGACAACACGAGGTTCGACGATCTGTTCAACTGGATACATTTGTGGGTGAACATCGCAGCAAAGATACTCATTCCCATCATAGTCTTTCTTCTCTTGATATTCTGTGTGTGCCAACTGGGACTAAAATGCTGTGAAAATAATATGCCTAATTCAGCAATGATGATGGTAACAGGGGGCCGACAGACAACAGTGGCTACCATGATAGATGCCCATGTACAAACCGGAGAATACACCGCACCACAGTATAGGATGACTGCCATCTATAGACAGTATGGGGACGTGGTCGATAATCTACATTACACTACCATTAGAGAACCAAAAAACTTGCTTTGGTATAACGAGGTATGGATAGATTTAGATGGGGATGGTGGGATATACTTAATGGTCACCCCCGAAGAATATGCAAGAAGGGGTAACAGCTTAAGAAGTGTGTGTAAAGCATGGATGCCAGTAAAGGGTACACCTGCTTGGGATGAGGCTGTGGCTGAAGCTGAGCGCTACCGAAGGGAGAACGGAAAGAACAAGATAAAGTAGTTTGTTACTTTAGATGTAACAAAAGGGGGGAATGTATGGGAGCGAGGGGTCCTCAGGCCCCCTCACGTCGTACGCTCCTCAGTACAAAGCTTGGACCATGTGCCTCCGGTAGTGGAATTGCCCCTTGCCCTTATGTAAAGTTAACCACAGTTGACTGCTGCATAGATGGGACTACTGAGCAGGACACGGGGCATCCATCTTTTGTGCCCCCTTTCGACTCCATCTTGGGTAAACAGGCCTCACTGCGATAGTACAGCAATGCTCAGCTCCCCTTTCCACCGCAGCAGCCAAGGACAGACAGACAGACAGACACACACACACACACACACACACACAGCTGGCTGGCCCCCACCCTTGCACCCCCCCTGCGAAGGAAAGCTCTGCGCTTCCATTCTCACGCTGAAGCCGGAGAAAGTTGCAACAATCAATATGCTACAGTTTTCTTCCTCTGAGATCACTGTTCGTCTGAGAACCGGCATGTGAACCAAGATGAGCTAAGCACTTTTCTGCTCAATTTGTCCTCAAACGTACAAGCCACCCACCCCCATTAGAACAATTTATTGCCATCCTGACCCTGCACACCCAGTAAGGTATTTCTTTCAAGTGCCAGACCCTCGCCTGTGCTGCAAAACCCACCCAACACACCCACTACTAACCTTAAACATTTTTATTATTATATATGCTTTTACTCGCACCAATGAATTTGAAACCTAGAAAGAGATGCGAAACATAGCCTGATTCTTTTACATGCACAATAACGGTCAAGGCCTTCAATTAAAGCCACAAATGACCCAATTGTACTGACAATAATCATTGTGTGTAACTTATGTAGAAATGTGACAAGTAGCATAAAATGTTTAAAATAATTCGTCATTTAGTATGAAACAGTACTAGCTTAAGTAGTGACCACAGTGACCGGACCCTGACCTGCATGGAGCACAAGATGTTTGACGTCCGTCGGCTACTCAGCCAACCAGGAGGAAGAGATGCTACCCACACCTACAGCACCACACCGTCTGGTCAATCGGGTCGATTTCGTATTTTTTGTTAGAGTTACTTTAACTAATATAAATGTTGGCACTGATCTAAATAAGTTAGAGTTTTTTGGGTTATTTCCTAGCTGGAGAAATAAACCATCCTTTGAACACTTGCAGCCGGGTCTCAGTGCCTCTTTCCCCGACAAGGGGTTTTGCCTGTTATTTTTTTTTTTTTCTCTCACACCTAGTAAGACGGGGAAAGGCACCTACACCAGCCTTATCCAGCATCAACAAGCGTTCTTCGGTCTCAGAACTGGTAGATTATTTTTTATGAAGGATCCGTCCCATTGAAATAGCTTTCTTTGCACAGGTGAACCACTGTGGACCCTCTCAACTGTTCCAGCGTTTTCCTGTGATGCTGATAGAAGCATCAGTGCTTTGTAATGACTGAATCCCTTGCTACATTCAACAATGTCTCAGAAAAGACTGACTCATGTTGTTGTGTGCAATATACATAAGGACAACAAGGATCTGGAAGAAATTTAAGCAATAGCAAAAGAATTGGTCATGCATACTGAATTCCACAGAAAACGTAACAAATGTTAATGATCCTCACAGACTATGAAATAATTGACCCTTTTCACTATGTGACTATTCTTTCAAAGAGAGATGGTGAAGGAAAAGCCAAACAGCAGTCAAGGAGATCGGGCTGATTGGTCTAGATGGAATTTCATGTTTATCGTATTTGTTATAGTGTATGTATTTTATATAATTGTATTTCTGACTTATGTTTCTATATACCATTGTACATGAACCAGTGGGTGTTATGCAGTACATATGTATGTAAACACAATATATATTGTGAAATACAACCTATCTTGTGGTTCAGGTTATTGTTTATTGATTGGTGAGATGTTTTATCAATAAGCAGATCAGCAAACACCACACTCTTAATGCTGCCTGTAAATGTTGGTGACAACGTCAATGGTTTAAACATGTGAATGGTGTGGGGATGGGTCGGCCTTGATCTCATCTCACTCACCATGTGTTATCTCCAACATTCTGAGTGCGCTTCCATCAGTAATGTCCCGTTAGTGCTCTGGGGCCATAGGACTCCGAACTCCCTGCAGAAGGGGCACCACATGCAACAGAAATCACACTATGTGTGTTCATTCCAACTATTCCACCTTAGTGCTATAGGACACCTGCAGTGTGGCTTTCTCCGCCAAAGTATTGTCAGTGATATAAGGCTCCAAAGAAGTTTGTGTAGCAATAGCTCCAAAGGTACATTAAAAAAAGCATCTGGATTGTTTGTTGAATCTAAAATTGATTTTTAGCGAAAACTGTACACTTCTCCATCCTGTGCCCAATGTTACAGGAATCCAGCAGTGCAGAAACATATCTCTGAACTCTTTTCTTCCTCATTTGGAGGCACCTCATTCAAATATTGATGTTTACCTTTTTTTCATAAAAGACAACCAATTATTGTGACCCTCTATAAAACATTCTTCAAGTCAACACATCAGTTGAACAATATAACGATATCAAATCCCCCTCACTACAACTACATTGAGATCATCAAAGAGATTTGGAGAACCTTTTCCTTAAAATCCCTGTTAGATTTCAAATGTTTGAACATTTGTTTTAGCAGTGCACACATACTTTATTTCTGTTTTTTGATAACAATTGCAGTCATTTTTACATGTTGTGCCATAGATGAGAAATCCACAACTTATTTGAGGTGTATCTGTGTTTTTAAAACTGCCATTATTTGGTGTACTTTCTTAAAATAAATCTACCAACACATATGTTTATGGGGGTTTTAACACTTTGGAACTTAGCCCTATGGCAGTTTGGATTGTGTCTGTAGCAAAGTCCCCAGGGTGACCCCCACCCCTGGATTTTGACTGTCTCCTGCGCCCCTAGGAGAGGGAGAGGCACATAGGGAAGAACTGGTGCAATGAGATTGTCATGGACCAGAACATGGGAAGGAAGAATGCCATGGGGAAGAACTGGAGCTACAGGAAACATGAACATGGTTTTCTTTTAATGGCAATACCGGAATATATTGTTGAGTCAGGCCTTGGGATTTTCTTTTGGCACAACCAGCCTGAAAATGTGTTTTCCTTCGTAATGCAAGCATATATCAGGCAGGCTTCATGATTTTCTTTGGGTACAAGCAGCATGAACCGGTAGAGCTGGCAAATATTCTTGACAGACCTCATTTTCTTTAGAAACAAGCAACATGGACATGCATTTTACAATGGCAATACTGGTATGTATATTAGACAGCGCCCATAGAATATGAAAATGGGTTTTACAGGATGTATGGTGGACGATATTGTTGAGACAGGATTCATGAATTTCATCGGACAACAGCAGCATACAAATGTCTTTTCCACTACCAATGCTTGTATACATTGTCACATATACTGCTGAAAAATACTGTGGTGTACTGGTGGAGATGAGGTATCTAATGGAGTACCCAAGTTCTATAGCTTTTTACCCAATGTGTGCTGTAAAATGCTAGACTTTGGCCCGTTATTTAAGATAGTGGGCCTGAGGTTTAGCGGTATCCCGGCAGTAAATCCACAGATCCCGCCAACGCAAATAGCGTTACCGCAACTGGGTCCGACGCTATTAGCGCCGGAATCCCAAGTTGTGGTAAGGCTGTTGCTCCCCATTTTGTTAAGAGTTCATAGGACTCTATGGGGCAGTATCGGCACTATTACCACGGCAGTAATAGCACCGCAAATGGGCGGAAAGTGCCACAATATACCTCCAGCATAAAGCTGGAAGTAAATCTGCTACTTTCCACCCAAACTCTGGAATGGGCGGAGCGGTAATAGGGCTACTGCCAGATTTTTACTGCTCCACCAAACAAATGATGAGGCCCATTGTCATGAGGGGAAAACCATACTGAAATGTGTTTAATTGGTTCAGACTTTGGTCAGTTTAGAAATTCCCCAGCTGCCACTGCCCATAGGTATCCTTGCACATGTGTACAGCCTATTCTGCACAGATTTTTATGATGTGATTCTTAAGCAATGTATCTGCCAACTCTGATACAATGGCCCGCCAACACATTTTAAGTACTGAGGGCTTCCCTTGGGAGACAATCCCTACCTACACGGTTGTAGGATGGATAGGTAATCAAGCTTGGAGCAGGCAGAGTCTCGGATTACTATTGCTTGAAAGAACTTTGGGTTCAGAAGGGCAGAGAGTTTTTCATATCTCAGTTTAGAGATGCTCCATCAGTTGCATTGAAAGTAGCCAAATCGACCAACTTAACCCCAGATTTCTAACAGAAGCAATCACTCTGCCATCAAACTACTCCATTAAACAACTCTGATGTTGTCCCCCAAGGATCTTTGCATACTGTCTTCAATCGCAAGGCTGTAGGTATCACAGTATATGACCTTGTTTGGGTGCACTTCACTTTTATCCCTTGATCTTGATCCCACCCATGCGGGGGTACAGTGTCAAACTGCTGAGTTTGTTGCTCACAGCACTCTAAAATGTTGCTCTCCAGTTGCTCTGGACCAAGGTGTGGCAGCCAAAGAGGACCATGATGGCAGTGTAGGCTAAGCCAGGACAGCATTGCAAAGCCAACCTGACAGACAGCTGACATGGTATTGTTGTGGTGTCCTCAGCGTAGTGGGCTATGGGCTTGATGGATAAGAGCACAAACAGCACAAACAGCATGTTATTGCTTTATCGTGATGGGTCTTTGCATGGATTTGCACTGCAGACAGCATGGGAGGCTGCTGAATTTAATCTTAAGGGAGAAGATTAGAATGGCCCTTTGAAGACCACCCTACTGCTTTTTAAATCACCTGTGTAGGTGTGCAATAAGCATTGGCTTATTGACACGGCGATGGTGGAACACTTGAGGGCCAGAAACTAAGCTGGCCTCGTGAACCCTGTGAAGAACACACTACTGCTGTTGTAATCAGCAATACAACCTCCCACCAGTGAATGTGGACTGAATGGCTCAGAACAACTCTGCACCACTCCACAATTATGGCACCACTTTCAGCTGCTGGACAACAAGAGCCATGCTGTTGGTTTTTGCAGGTACTCCATCTGCGTAGCAACTGCTACAACCAATGTGCCCCCCCCCCATCTGCACTACGGTATGGTGTAATGGGGATATTCACACGAGTTTGGCAAATGGACAAATACGTGGCATGATTGCCCAACAGTCCCCGATTGTCTTTTTTGTGTATATGCAAGGTTCACATTTGTTATCACCATACTCATTTGTCTGAAATGATCCAGCCTGTGCAGTGCGCTCCAATTAGTCATTTCTTTTATTTTTCGAAGCCAGCAAGGGTATAATGGACAAACAATTGTATTGCATGCCCAACTCTCCATTATTAAAGTAGCTGCATATGCCTATTTCTGCTTGGGCGGCAAGCTTTTGACTATGCCACCCATAATATTTGTCAGAAATGTTTCATTCTAATGCCAGTGTCCTCGTGAAAGATTTTTCATTATCTGATTTTTTGTCCATCTGGTATGTGGATAATAGACTAGTAAGTGAAATGCAGGCAAAATGGTCTTTGATTAAATAATGTGCATAACTTCTGATTAAAATCAAAATGAAGTTTCAGTTATATTGTTGGATTTAAGTGCCAATAAATGTGGCCAAATATCAAGGTTAGAAACGCCAAGCCCATCTACAAAATGGTATTTTATTACACAAAGTTGTAACCAATATTACTGGCCTAATGGGCTTAAGCATGCACCATTTACCACTAACTTGCATAAGAATCTTTTGGGGTAAAGGAGTAGAAGGTTACCAAACTTTTTGATCAATTTAATTGGTCTCATGTTTTCAAAAAAGCACTTCTGACCACATTTTACAATTATTTCTATGGGAATATCGTCAAAGCCCCCAACAAACTAATTGTTAATTACTACCATATTTCGACGACTGTTACTTTTGTAATTGTAAATTTGTAAAGCGCTTATACACAAGTGAAGTGCTTCAAAGCGCTTCAAGGCGGGAAGGGAACAAGTTGTCTTGTGTGCCTAAAAGACACAATCTGCCACTTAAACATCCTGAAAATTCCTTGGTTATGAACTGCAAAATGAACCTACAAAGCTGGTGTTAAATACTCCAACTTGTGACCATTGTTACTGTCAAGATGTGCTTAAAATACACGATGTGCCACTAGAAGTCCTGAAACTTTCTCGAGAAGCTCCCAACTAGGCTGTGATTTCTAAATGCGCTGCACAATTTTTCAACAATGTTGCTGGCATCATGCCAATAAAATTCCCCATTTGCTAATTGATGTCCTAAGCATTTCCTTTAAATACCAATTTAGTGTCAAATGAACTTAAAAGCCTGCACTAGATTTGCAACTGGACTGGATTTCTTCTATTACAGCGTAACATATTTTATTTGTAACATTACGATTATAATTTGTATTGCACCTATTTTGCCACCACATGAACATTGATATGTTACATGGGGTTCTGAATGTTACTCATAATTTCATTTGATACGCAAAAATTAGTCTTTGTACATAAAAGGTTGGGGACCCCTGGTGTAAACGTTTTCCCACATGCTTAAGCCGAGTGTCAGCAATATTAGAATGTCCCAATACATTTCGGGTTGAAGTCTGTCATGGGTGATGGGGAGCATGTTACTTCTCTCAATGTAGATGATGATGCCTTGGTATATTGTTTCTTTGTCCTCCCATTTGGTAAAGCCAGTCTTGTAAGGCATCATTGAGATGCACATTATGGCCAATTTGGACCAATTTATTTTGAAACCTGATATTTTACTGAATGCATTAACTTGTTCTTAAAGTCAGTTCAACTTGTCTAAGTATTTAGGAATTGTAGTTAACAGGTTGACTGAAAAAAATCAAATCTTTGTATTTTTGATATCCAATTATCCCCCCTCTAATGTTCACTTCCCTCTGGGAGCTAGATCTGACAAAGAACAGCAAGCATAAGAGAAAACACCAGTTTGTCATAGCTTATTTAGAGAAAACGTTAGATTAGACGTCAGTAGGCTGCTTTTCTTTACATTTGTGGGTGAGCTCTTGCAAAAGGCTTGCAAGTTATTAGAACATTTCTAATCTAGGTTCATAGATTCAGTTCTTCAGAAAAGTTAGGCCACTGTACTTTGGGAACAGCTTTCTCAACATAGAGGCTTATTAGAAGATTTTTTCCACCCCTTTCCCTTTTCATTTTTATTATAGTGACTACTTGTCTGATGCTATGTGATTCTTAACTGCCTTTGAAAAACCTGACTGGTCTTCACGAGAGACAGTCTCACAGCACATATTTTAGTCACAATTTTCTAGTCGACGTCCATTAGACAAAACAGTCTGAATTTTGAACAGTTCTATGCTCTCGTGCAGAGTTTTGCATCAAAATAATTTGCGTTTTCTTCACAGAACAAGGAGATAATGAAAGTGTGAGATTATACATATTAAGAATGGGGACATTAAATCTCTGAATGTTTTATAAAAGGGTTTCTGAGATTTCTCCAGTCATCTTTTTGATTATGTCTTTACCATCAGCATGGTGATTCTATTGAAATATAAAATGTATTCATCACTAACTTTAGTAAGCCCCATAGCCTGCTGGGAATGGCAACAGAATGGTTGCACAATTGCACGAGTTGCATACTTTTTGGCAAACAGTGATGTGTAAAAGCCTGTAATCTCCGGTTAATCCAATCACTCAGTACCAAGATTCTACCAAGAGCATCCTTGGTGTGTGTATAATTCCTAGGTGCTTTAATGTTTTAAATCTGAGTGCTAAAGGTTTTCCTCCTCAATCTCCTTGCTCCCAATATAACTATATAGTTTAGAACAACTAATAGTCTGCTTTATGTGAAAGGCCCAGTTCATTTTTTCATGTTTCACTTTTGTCTCAATTAAAGTGTGTCCTTGTTAGTTTTTACAAGATGTTCTAGGCTTTGTGTTCGACAGGAAAGGGAGAGAGCTTCCGTTTCTCAGACTTATTATGTCTTGTCAAATCCGCTATATAAAGCCAATGCAGAGATGCTTGGAGAATGCCCCAAACGTGTCCAAGGTTGGGAGTGCTACCTCCAAACGCATATAAAATCCACTTTACTTCTTGTTCTGCATTCAGAACACATGACTTGTCTAGGATGACAAGTTAATTCTCCGCTGTTGTGAACATTCTTTATGGAGGCCGAGGTTAGGGGTCAGGTTGACAGCAGCATGGTCTGAGATATGAATAGCGTCTATTTTTTGGACAATGTGGATTCAGTAAAGTTCTGGTCTGTGAGTAACAGATCAATTTCGGACAATGCCAGGCCTCATTACAAGTTGGGCGGTATGGGTTAAATGCAGAGGTGTTACAGTATACCGTTCCATTCCCGCACAGCCCAACTATGAGGTGGGGGGGGGCCAAAATGGGAGGATTCACCTCCGGCTATGAGCTGTAAGTCAATCTGCTGCCTTTTTGCCCAATTTCGGCAGAATTACTGCAGTAGAATTACTGCTGCAGTAATTCCGACAAAATCCCCCATTAGTCCAATGGCCTCAAATAAATGGTGATTTACACCACCCACTGCAACTTGTAATCAGGAGGAAATACCGCCAGACCAAGTAACGGTACCAGTAATACCATTTGGTGGTATCTGGGTGAATTTACTGCTCGTGATGAGGTACTATATAGTCTCTACTGCTGGGATGCAGCATTTGCATGAGTCTTTGCGACTCCGCGTGGCTTTGAAGCCATGAAAACATCTTCTTTCCTTGAGAATGCAATCAGTTGACTAGCCACTGCATTCTAATGGTACACCAGAACAAATATCTCCACTGTTAATCAGGTTAGTGTTTCCCATCATAGATAATGCATTGTCCTGGTCTATTGGGGTTAATTTCATTTAAGACTGAAAGTTCCACTGTACACTTCTGCTGCAATGCCATGAGTTTTCTATGCAACATTTGCGGGGGGTCAGGGCGGTTCCTTACAGGGTTGGTGTTATGCAGCCACGAGGGCTTTCAGCCACACCTTTATTTCTCCCTATTGTTTATGTTTGGAATTTGACCCTTCCTTCAATTTTCGGGTGAGTGTGTTTATTACAGTGCGCCACCAAACAGTTTATACCTATTTTGTACTATTTTGCATAATCAAGTGTTCATGCTTTGGTGTTATCCCTGGTGCAGATTGAGGATGAAATACCTTTGGTATTAAATCAATAATTAAGTAATGGGACGAGAAAGGGAGGCGGGGGGGGGGAAATGCTTCAATTACACTGGGAAATCAGCACTACACAAAGTCATATTATTCCTCATCAAATTACTTCTGACCCTCCACCCAGTAAACAATTGTTCATCAAACCACCATGCTGTTGCTTTGGTGTGCCAGAGAAGTATCCCTTGTCTGGGCAGGTTAAGGCGATAAACACGTTAAAGAGATTGGATGGACCCTGGATATCGATTTATGTGTCCGGGATTGAGATATCATTCAATAAGTATTATGGCAGGGAAGAGTAGGACTTTAAGTAATGAAGATGCTAATCAAACCATTGTTCATTTGGAAAAACACCAGTCAGACCTACTGTTAAACTGTGTCCCATTCGCTTTTATTCCTGTGAGAAACCAGAGGGTGTTATCACTCCTGAACCCCTTAGATCCTCTATGCATGTGGCCAGGGAAAGGCCATCGCTATTTGATCCCGACCCTGAAGGCGGAGAAGTGAGGGAGGATCACCTGGGTGGAGTGTCCTTGGGAACTAGGAGTGGCATGCCCATGGCCAAGACATGGTATCCCCTTTTCCTACTGACAGTCAGCCCAACCTTTCCCCAACTTTTATAGGCTGTTACAAGTCAGTTCCTCTCATTTCTTCATTATTGACATTTGACAGTGCTGGGACAAAGAAGAGGAACCTAAGAGCAATAAAGAACAGGCACTTTTACCGCTCTGGTACTGGGGCAAATAAGTTGCCTACTAAGAGCTGTCAATTTTAGTCAGGCAGGGCTCTTTGACTGCTCACACCTGCAGCCTGGGCTGCAGGTGTATAAAAGGTGCTCAGAGACATTGAGAGGGAGATCGAGATCCAGACATGAAAAGCAGCAAGGAGATCAAGGATAGCGGCAGAGAACCTTCCCGGGAACGAGGTGCAGAGACGCTGGGGGCTTTGAAGGGGCCTTGGAAGCGTGGTCGAGGAGCTGGGACTCGGAGGAACAGAGGGAGTGAAGATAGGGAAGTCGTGAGGAAAGGCTTTCCCTTTCCCTCATGCCTGTGTTGCTTGTTCCCCTGTGTGGAGAGGTCCACAAAAGAGTGCCTGGGGGGCACAAGGAGGCGGCCAGGCCTTGAAAATCAGAGGCCGAGTGCTGCGGGTTGTAATGAGACCTGTAATAGGGACCAGTGAGTTTCTGGTGGCTGGGAAACACAGTGCATGAATGAATTAACCTTATTGTCAAGAGATATTTTGAAGCGGCATGGCCGCGTGGCTCTCATGAGCACATTATCAAAAGACTCTGGTCTTTCGCAATTGCAATCACAGAAACAGCAGGATCATTTTGTATTGGAGTGATCACGTGCAGTGTAAGACATGTTTTCGAAGGCCTCTGGACATTGGGTAATCCACTTAAAGCAAAAGTAACTTTTAACCCTTAATACAGAACTAACAAATAACAGACAATTACAGAAGCATCTAAAGCGGAACGAGCAACACTACTTTAACAATAGACAATGCCCAACTAAGTTACGAGTGAAATATCATCATTATTTCAAACCGAACTAAACTAAAGCTTGCGACCAGCCAGAATCAATAACCGTTAGAAACCAGAAAATGAACAGGATCCTAGATTCAAGCAAACCATTGCATGCAGAGTTCCATAGTGCAATTTACTTAACGAACAAGCAATTTACCACATGTTGTGCTTCAAATTGAACTTAACTCTGAATAATAACACAAATAAACTCTGAAGTTGAATTAATATTGGAACTTTTAACTAAAACCACCGAAAATTATATTTTTTCAACATTTATGAAACCTACAACCTGCCAAAAAGGAATCTTTGAAAACATCAAAACTGTGAAAGTTAAAAGGGAGCAAGGAGCTTTCCTTTAAATTGCATTCAGGGAAGGGAACCCTTGAGATCAGAGACATTTGCTGAAGTGAAGGCGGAGTGTCGGTTCCCTTGTGTTTTCTGGATTGGCACTTGGGGAAGCGAACCCTGAGCCTGGGTTAAAACTATATACTTTAAGACGTTATGGGGAATTGTTTTACATTTGGGGAAGGGAGCTGGAAGAAGCTCAGACTTTTGTACTGAACACTATTTTCTTCTGGTTAATGACATCCCTACACATGGTATAGAATTAGTTGTGAGGGCAAGCCTAGGTTTTGGACTCCGACAGATGCCTAGGTTGAAATCTTTGACTCAGACTTTCCCTAGTTTTATTTTGGTGGGAAATCCCACCTTAGCATAGCGCAAGTTAGACTTTCAACCTTCCTGACATTTGAGTTAATAAAATCTGTTTGCTTGAACTTTGAATCTGTTGTCCGTTTTCCTCATTCATGCACTACCTAAAGACAGGCACATGCTACCAACAAAGAAAAAGGGAGTTAAAATGCATGCAGCAAAAAAATGGTATTCAGTGATGAAGTCGCCAGGGAAATGGTCGCCATGGGGCAACATTTCCCCAAATGTGCACTCCCAAGAAAATCAAGCACTTTCCCCAAATATTGTACGACTTGTTTATAATAGTAAATTTTACCTGGCCTAGAATATGTGGGGTCAAGGCTTTTAGGGGTGCAGGAAAAAAAGTTGCCTGCCTGGCAACTTTTCCCCAGGCAACATTATCACATACAAACCAAAGGATGAGCTATAATGGACACTTCAGAGACTTCCTGCTGCTTCCATCCATGCACATTCATGGACATGTTCTGATAAGGCGAACCAGGGAACCAGGGAAGCAGGGTCATAAGAAAGTACTCTATTATTACTGGCTGATGTGAAAAGGTATGTTAAAGTAAACCTGCATCTTTAAATTTTCATTAGTTACTAGGAGAAAAGTAGCACTGTATAGACTAAAGACGGATATCGGTTTTAGAGTTATAATATAGTTGTACTCGTTTAAAAAATACCCCCGCTGGGAAGGTGAATGGGCTCCCTAAACGATCATTTTACTGCAACTACAAAAAGTATGGCATTAAAATACTCTGCGCCAAACTCTCATTTGGAACCCTGACCATCCAAAATATTCTATTACTTTACATATGCAGCTGTAGCATCATGAATGTTGTACAGTGCAATGAGGATGTGTTCTGTGGGCACCCGCATCACGAAATTATTTCAAAATGGGTATGCTGGCATATTATGGGTAGAGCATCATGACAGTTTTACAGTGGAATGCTGGCACTGGTGCAACATCCTGAAAGTGTTTCCCAGTGTCAATGCTGGCATATATCGCAGGCACACGCATCATGAAAATGCTATAAAATGCTCCTGTGTAATATTACTGACCTTGCATTTTTTCATGTGTTACACTACAGAACTGATTTGTAAATTGTATGACCTCTTCCCAATGTTTCTCACAGATTGTGCTTCAAAGTGCCCTATTTTATCCCACTTTTAAAACAAATGTGTTGCAAGGAATCCCCCAGGCCCAGCCTTGATTACTTAAATAGGAGTATCTCTCTACCACCACCACTGACCTTGTGGAATTCACAATGCCAGTGCCCCTCAGGAACCGCCCAAAACCACCTCCCCCGCACCAAAAGATGACTCTGCCACGGTGTGATTTGGGCTGGACAGTATCACCTTCGAAGACTGGGCTGCTGCTACAAGGAGCAATCCACCTGCCACGCTCCCTACACATTTAAACAGTGGAAATAGGCATGTAAAGTTAATGCTGAGAGACCTCCACTCCTCCTGTTGTGTTCTGGGCTTTTGTTAAACAGTCAGACTAGATTAGAAGATGATGTGTGTTGCATGCTTGAAATTCCTGGCAGCTGCATAGTTGACAATGGGGTCACGTGACATGGCACTGCTGTGGGATTTGCACTGCTTTTCCCACACATTCACCCACCATCACATTCTCCATCCATCCTCAGACTCATTTATCCATCCCGACTTGCTAATTCAGTTATCCATGCATCCATATCACACATATGCAGTTATCACTCAACACGTTCAAATATTGTCATATGACCTTAAAAAAGCATTCATTCATCCATCCATCCATCTTCAAATACTTTACTGCATTACTCAAGCATCATGCCTTTATCCACCCGTCCAGCCTCATAATTCATCATGCACACATCCCGCCTCTCATTCAAACATCGCTCCTCACATTGGCTTTCATTCATTCAACCCTCTCGCCACCCTCTACCCGCTCTTTGGCTCCTTTCCCTTCGGCAGAGAACCCATCTGCGTGTGTGCGTGTACTAAGAAAATGTTTCCATATAAAAGCAGCTTAAACTATAGGCTTCGTCAATGCTTGTTTTATTGAGGAGAGAAATAATGAGGCGTACAAAGTTTCCCATTTTTATTTTTATTTATTAGTGCTAATAACTACGAGATGCATAAAATCATAATTACAAAATCATGGACACCCATTATATAAATAATCCCCTTGAGTGGATTTAGGCTCATTAATTCGCTCCATCACTGTGAAAAGCGAAATTGCGGACACATAAGGAGGCTAGGATAGGAAGACAGGTCAAAAAGCAAACAGCGCGCTGCTTTGTACTTTGCGTATTCCCCTTAAGTATTATTAACGCGCGTTCTGCATAACTTTCGCAATGGGAAGGGCGCTGACCTTGACGCAACACCACCGCAAAATGTACTTTTTCAATTTCCTGTGAGGGCGAGGCCGCTTTGGCAAATGGGTGTTTCCCGCCTCCGCCCAGCTCCTCCTAGCTACGCGCCATGCACTGCGTTACTTGAAAAGGCAGATCCTGCCGGAAGCGCCCAGCTGACTCAGCAGCCGGATTTTGCGTAATAAAAGGGTCAAAGAGTTCATATTTATGGAGAGTGTGCAGAAACGTTGGACCGGTACTCTCTGGAAAGGAACGTCACAGTTAATTTGCAGCACAGGCAGGCATTGATCCTAAGCAGTCACGAATACATTATTTAGCGGAAAGCAACCTTTTATTTTTTTGAGAATGCATGCAGGTAGACAAAATAAGCCCACTAACAAAGATCGGGTGTGCCTGGATAGGAAGGAACGCAAATATCTATTGCAGGAACAAACACGTGGCATGATGAAACCGCGCACAACGATTGCCCACCTGCTCCTGGAAACAGAAAACATACCTGTGTGCCCAATCAGCTTGCAGGAGCAGGAAGTTACAGTTAATGACTGGCTCATCGACAGCTCTGCTGCTGAATTGTCCCAGCCAAGCTGATGAAAGAAGCCTTGACAATGCAAATAGGTCTGGCAGAGGCGTTGCTAGGGGGGGCCTCACGGGGCTATAGCCCCGGGTCTTTTGGTTGTAGCCCCGGATAGAAGCTCAGGGGATACAACCAAAAAGGCTAACTAGCCCTGGGTCCCCACAGTCCCAAAATTAGTGTAGCCCCGGATCTGCTAAAGACCTAGCAACACCCCCGAGGTCTGGATTCAATAAATACCAGTTGCACCCTCATGTGTGCAGCTAGTTCTATGCCCTGCAAAGCCCTCCCATAGTCAAAGGTTACCGTTAAACGCCAAGTGATATGATATGGCATGGCATTTGTAACGTGCCTATATTTCAAGGCGCAACAAGGCAAGGAAGGGGGAACAGAGGGAGTACAGAGACAACAATCCTACTAGACCAAGTGACATTGAGATCGCGCAGGGTAGGGGAAAGGGGAAAAGCAAGGGGAAAGGGGAGGGTGCAGCGCTATACATGGGCTCAAAATAAATGCCAGGAGGCAGTGCAGGTGTGCAACTGGGCGGGCAGGGACCTGGGCCCGAAATCAGAGGCTAGCCAGGTGACCAGTGCAGTATCAGACAGGAAATTTGCAGGCAGAAGCAAAGAGGAAGGTCTTAAGGTGCTTCTGGAACCGGAGATGGTTCTCCTCGAGCATCAGAGAGGCAGGGAAGCTGTTCCAGAGGGAGGCCCCAGCCGAAGAAAAATCTACCACCAATTTGTTGCTTGGAAAAGCGACTGACCCTGAGGGATTTGGAGGTGGAGGAGCAAAGAGCTTGAGTAGGAAGGTATTTATGAAGAGAGAGTTGGATGTTTTGAGGACCCAGGCCCCAGAAGGGCTTGTGAACAATGCAGAGGGTCTTGAACTTAATCCTTGCAGCCACTGGGAGCCAATTTCAGTGCTGGAGAGATACGATCCCTGGGCTTGAGGCCGAGGACAAGTCTCACAGTCCTGTTCTGGATGAGTTGCAGAGGGCGGAGAGTAGAAGAAGGCAGATTTAGAAAGAGGCTGTTGCAGTAATACAGCCTAGAGAGAGTCAGAGCTCTGGAGACAGTGTGCTTCTGGGGGAAGGAGAGGAAAGGAAGAATACCTCTGAGGAGGTGCAGTTAGTAGTTTTACTTCTTAGAGACGTCAGAGATGTGAGGAGAAAAGGAGAGTGTGGAGTTAAAGAAGACCCTGAGGTTCTTAGCCACACAGGTGGGAGCAGGAAGAGGGCTAAGGGAGGCAGGCCAGAGAGTGACAGGAAAGGGAGGGTGCAGGTGTGCCGATGAGGAGAATCTCTGTCTTAGTAGCATCAAGGGAGAGATTATTGGTGGCACACTACTCCTGGAAAGCAGACAGTCAAAGATGAGCAAAGGATAAGAAGTGGCAGAGGGGAGCCTGAAAACGAGCTGAGCGTCATCCGTATAGCACTGAAAGTTGGAGCCGAGAGCGGCAATGCAGTGGACAAGAGGTGCCGAGTATTGGTTTAACAGCCAGCGAGAAAGGTTAGTCCCCTGGGGCACACCAGAGGTAGAGTGCGAGATAGAGGAAAGGAAGGACCCAAGTTGGACCTGAGAGGGTCGATCAGAAAGGAACAAGGTCACCCATCAGTGATACCCAGGACATCACAGAGACGATTGAGCAGGATGGCATGTTTGACCGTGCCAAAGGCAGACAAGAGATTGAGTAAGATGAGCACAGAGGGGAGATTAGAATCAAGGTTAGAGAGCAGGTCTTCATGGATGTTCAGGAGAGCAGTTTCCATGCTTCTGGCTGCTCTGAAGCTAGACTGATGGTCATGGAGACCACCAACAGATTGGATGATGGCCAGCTTTTCCAGGAAAACTCCAGGAAAGGAGTGATGGAGATTGGGCGATAGTTAGCCAGGCAGGGGGGGGGGATCAGCTGAGGGTTTCTTGAGAAGAGCATGCACAAGAGAGTGCTTCAGGGGGAAAGGGAAGGCTCCAGTGGCGAAGGAGTGGTTGCAGAAGTCAGCTAGGGCAGGAGCGAGAGTGTCAATGTGGTCCTTGATAGTTTTGGAAGAACCTGTTTTGAGCAGACTTTCATAGATCGGACTTGTCTAGAAATCTTGTATGGGGAGAACAGAGCTAAGGAAGAGAAAGAGAGAGGAGAGATGGCCACAGGGGGCCGGAGGTAGATGATTGAGTAGAGGGAGGAGAGAGTAGAGGGAGGAGGAGGAGAGGACGAGAGGGTGGACAGGATGCCCTGGATTTTAGAGATGAAATGAAAAGCCAGGCCCTGGGAGGGGACAGGAGAGGTACAAACTGCAGCAGGATTGGCAAGCTCCTTGCAGATTTTAAAGTGTTCGGCCAAGTTGTTAGATGCTGCAGAGACATGGGCTTGGATGAGGGCTCTCTTCTTACTGCGGACAGAGAGCCGGTATTGCCTTTGGAGCAGGCGGCAGGCCAGTTTGTCAGAGGATGCGCAAGAAGCTGGCCATTTCCTCTCAGCCACCCTGCACTTGCGTTTAAGGGTGACGAGGTCAGAGTCATATCAGGAGTTGCACTTGGCTTTGGGCTTCAAGAGGATCCCCATGACAGGGGCAAGAACATCAAGAGTATCAGAGATGGAAGAGTGGAGCATGGAAAGGGCTGTGTAAGATGTGTGTCAGCCAAAGAGGTGCGGGGGGAGAAAGTGGCGGCGCAAGCCTCAACTGACATACGCTTCAGGGGTCGGATGACCGAGAAGGTAGGTGGCAGTGCTGGAGGTGGCTTGGCCTGAGGGATAGAGAGGGAGAGATGGCAAGAAAGGAGAAAGTGATCACTCCAGGAGAGAGTAGTGGTGAGGATTGCAGGGAGCAGCTACTGGCAGCAGCCACTGCCACAGCCAGCAAAAGTTAAGCAAGAGTTAAGTGGAGGGAAGGCGGGCTACGGGAACATTTACATATTTTTTTAAATGGCGGCCTGCGACGAGGACGTAGCTACGGGTTCTGTAGAAGGTGGGCTAGGATCAGAGATTTCAGCCCGCGTTCTGTGGAATCCGATTGGCTGCGCCCCCTGCCCAGGGTGTTAAATGTAAAATGCATCATACAGGAATCCAAAAACCTCTTATTCTTTTTGGTGATCCCACGTACCAGTATTGGGACATGCAAGACGCGCCCGTCTTTGCACAGCATTCGCACCCCTAGCCACTCCAAAAAGAAATGGCAGACCGAGATGCTGCACATGCGCCACAGCCCACAACCGACAGCCAGTACCTCGACAAGGAAACTGCAATTCTGATGATTTGCCAACTGTAATAGTGTAGCCTCCACAGACCAATATGCTAAGGTAGAAGCATTCAATAAAAGATCAACAAATTCCAGCACCACAGAATGGCCTGGCATAACTAAGTCATGTACCAGGACCCCTATTGGCCCTCCAAAGCAACTCCTTTGAACAAGGAGCAGATAAACACCCTAACCCAGAGAATACGCTCACCTCCAACTCTAGCCATCACACGCCTACGACCACAGCAACCTCCTGTATTCCAACGAACGCATCTAACAGCAAACCCAACTAAATCATACTACCCCTGATCTGCGCCCTAGTCAATGCCAGATCGATCCAAGCACATCCACTCGACATCCATGACCTCATTAAAGCCAACTATGTAGACCCTTTTAGCCATCACAGAGACTTGACTCCACAGCGCCCATCGCACTGCTCCAGGGGTTCACCATCCTCAGGAGCTACAGAATGGATGCCAGAGGAGGGGGTAGTACTAATGGTGAAGGACACCCTGCCCTTCAGGCAGCCTACCACCACCATTAAATCTGACTGACATACTCACTGCAAAATTACCACTATGACACAACACCACCATTACTCTTCATGTAGTCTATAGCCCTCCAGGACCCATTATCTCATTTGAAGAATATCAATTACACGCGCTTAGCGCCAACATTAAGCCCACCTCCAAAATTTTTCTTCTAGGTATTCAACCTAGTTCTTAATGATCCAGAGGTCACACGTGCAACATCACTTGCAAACTCTGTGCCTTAGGATTCTTCCACTGTTCAGTAGCCCCTACACATGCTAAAGGTTGCACCTTGGATTGCTGACCTTAACTACCAAATCAGCCCTTCCCCAGGACTGATCACCATGCTATCGCCTTCACAATGGCGCCCGTAACACTTCTGGTACACAACACCTTAGTGCTACCTCCCACTACGGCAAGCAGTTCAGACAACCTCACCAAAGCCTGCATTCTGCCCTTTCTTAACGCCCTACAACCTGAGGCTCTACCCATCACATATCCGGGCATCCCAGCGGAACTATGCTCTAAAATCCTGCTAGAAGCAGTCAACGCTATTACACCGTTGGCTCCATGCAAGACTAAGCCAACCACACACTGCAACTCTTGGTTTACCCCAACCTCTCAGAACTACGTGTCAAAAACCACACAAGCAGAGCTAAACTGGAAAAAAAAAATCCCCTTCCGACACGCACAAGCAGCTGTTTGCAACCTCTGCCAAGGCATACAAAGAAGCTATCCTTGAAGCTAAATCTGACACATACAACACCAGAATAGCTAATGCTAAACCCAACACCTGTGAGATCTTTACAATCATCAGGGAGCTAGAATCCCCCACCTCCCCTCCTGTCAATATCACTAAAACTGAAGCCTGGTGCACCAAGATGCAAAATGCTCTCCTCAACAAAATATCCACCCTTAAAGACACAAATCGATACTAAACAAGCCATCAGTGCCAACCCTCAGCCCTTTCCCTGTCTTAGCCCTCCCCCACTTAGCCGGAACCCCCCCCTTTCCACTTCAACCAGGTCACACAAATGGAGGCCTCTGATATTTTTAAAAGCTTTAAACCATTGAGATGTAAAGGTGACATCTGCCCAGAAGCCATCACCAAGGAATGTTCTGAAGCCTTGACCCCATTCATCAACACTTTCATCAACGCTTCGTTCGCAACATGCCAGGTCCTGCCACTCAAGGAAGCTTGGGTGCTACGCCTACTAAGCCTCAGACCATTCCATGCCTACCAACTACCGGCCTACCCATTCCTCAAGATCTTAGACAGAGCTGCATACCTTCAAATTTGGTCTTTCCTGGAATCTAAACAAGTTCTGGGGTTGCGACAATCTGGTTTACGACCGGGGCATTGCACAGAGTCTGCCTTACTGGACCTAAAGAATCAGATAGACTGGATCAGAGACAGAGGAAAAGCAGCCCTACATCTTGATCTTTCTGCTCCGTTGGATGTGGTCGATCTCAAGATCCTGTGCAGGCCCCTCACTTCGGCAGCCAACTGCTCGCCAAAAGCTGGATCCCCTCCTTCTTAGAAGGCAGATCAATTAAAGTATTTGCCAATAATGCAAGCGCTCCTCCAGCTCCCATTTTCTGCGGCGTTCCCCAAGGATCCTGCGTCTCTGCCACCGTGTACAACATTTTTGCAAAACCGCTCTTTGTCCTACTAGAGTCTTTAGGCATTACATACAACAGCTATGCAGACGATACTCAAATTCTCCTTCCACTCACGGGTAATCATGACATTGACTCTGCAGCACTAAATGAGGTCTACCAAGTCATCTAGGTCTGGATGGCCACGCACTGTCTGTGTATGAACAACGACAAGACAGAGAATCTCTACTTGTGGGATCGACAGTCACCCTAAAAACACGATCACCTGTATGCCTCCTGACTGTCATGATGCCTACCCCCGGGGATCCAGATCAAGTCCAGCAACCCCAGAAGCAGGCTTCAAGTTATTCCAAGCAAGCCCAACAACCCCTGCTAGGGGCTATTTGGGTGCAGTCCTGGCGTCTATGGCGCAAGGCTCATATGGAGAGTCAGTCCTGGCGCCATAGGTGTCAGGCTCATAGATTAAAACTTACCTGATGCAGACCATGCTGCAAACGTACCTGATGCAGACCATGTTGCAAGAGCTCCAAGCCAAAAGAGGCTTGGAAGGGACTACTTTACCTAGGGACTATTTTTTACTCGGGTGGGGTCGGGGAGGAATACTTACCTGGGACTACTTTGGAGGCTATTTAAACCACGCCCGAAGAGCAGCACACGCTTCGCGTTATTCTGCATCCAGCAACGAAACGCTCACCATGCCTGCAAGTCTTCTGCCACGCCCGCCTCGAGTCTGGAGCTCCTAGAAAAAGGGAGAAAGAAGGGGAAAAGGTTAGAACAAGAGCAATACCTTTGATCCTTACCTGAATTCCTGATCCACTGCGCCTTTGAGCTGGAAGAAGTTATTTTATGCGCGTCGCCTTGCCTGCTGCAGCGCCGCGTTGAGCTCACCGGCCTTCGCAGCATCTTCACTATCCACCGCGTCCTTCTGCATGTTCCCGCCGCACTCCGGCACCTACGGGGAACACAAGAACAGCAAGGAGAGCCAAGGGAATAAACAGAAGGCAATATTAGTTACCCCCCCATAGACTTACCTGATTTTACCGCCGGGGGTACTATTCCTCTTCACGGGTCGGCGTTGCCTCCACCGCATCTTCGCCGTACCCCGGCCCCTAAGGGGAACAAAAGGACAGCAAGGTGAAACAAAGGGACAAACGAGGGGAATCCTTCTCACCACAATAGACTTACCTAATTTTACCGCCCGAGGCATTATTCCCAGAGACGTCATAATTTCTCTCAGCACTTGAATAAGGTAGAAAGCAACAGGTTACATACTGACATTATTTTATCGAACTGTGTTGGATAATACAAATCGTTACCTGAATGTTACCGGTTGCCACGAGGAACTCTTAGCTAGGGTCAAGCAGCAACCTGCAAGGAATCGGACAAGAGTGAAAGTCAGACATTTGAACTCTTACGAACTATATACTTACGGCGTCTCGCTGGAAATCAGAGTCAATAGTGTTCTGGAACTCATCAATTCCTTCGAACCAGTGAAGCAACTGGTTATCTACGCCCCCCCTGCGCTCAATGCAGGATGGAGAGCTCATCTTTCCAAACCATCAGAAGAATACGCCTACGGGTCAAGCAAACGAAGCTAGGTGGGCCAGTCCAGTCTGTCATCTCGGCACTACGCGTCACATTGGTGGAGACCGCAGCTGTCCAGTTCAGATTGATGCCCCTGTGGGAGCCAGGTGAGCAGTGACTGCCTCGTAATCCAAGTCTCGACATCAGTAAAAACACTTGAAGTTTACCTTAACGCCTCGCCCTCTCTCACGCGCCAAGTTAACTCCATTGCCTCCTCAGCAGCATACACCCATCAACGCATCCAGAGCCTTCCTCTTCCCTGACCGCTGTCTTATTATCGATGGGGCAAACACTGGTTCCAGACTGGACCACTGCAATGTGCTATTTGCAGGCACTTCTACGTGCAACGTCCAGAAAATGCAAATCATACAAAACAATGCACTGCGCGCTGCCCTCAACATCCCGAGGCAAGCCCACATCTCAGAAGCTAGAAGAATCGCCCACTGGCTTCCCATATGAGACTGGCTTACCAAACAGTGTAGCTCACCTTTGTACTGTAATGTGGCTGGCATTTATGGATCTGTGGACAATTGAGCCTGCCAAAGGCAGTAAGGAAGCTTTAGAAGGCTGCCACTCAGGATCCAGGCAGCAGGAGGGTTCCTCTCTTTTGCGGGATGATGGATATCACTGGCAGTCCACCCAGTAGGAGGTTCTCCTCAAAAAAAATATTGTGTTCTGCCATTGAAGAGATGGCCAGGAGCCCCAGGTACAAAATAACAGCTGTCTTAGTTAGTTACAGCATCAGAATAGTTGTGTCGCCAAGATACAAAGGGCACAACACTTTGGTATGGTAAGGAAGACATCTGCTGGCCTACCTCTCACATAGCCAAACTTTCTCCAACTGTCATACATGGAACACTCAGCAGCCAGCACTCACAACATATTCTGCATCCAGAACTCTCATCCATAGAGAAGACACATTTACCATTGAATGAAGGTTGTTCCTATCTATTATTTATAATATTGATGTAGTACCTAGACAGTAGGAAAGGTGGGTTTCCGGTGTTGAAAAACATTCTGGGACATACCAATGGTAACATCCAGAACTCTCATGACATCAGCATGCAAGCACAGAAGACACGGCTGGAAGAAAGCAAAACACGTATAAGCAATGATACTGGTTAGTCTTGCCTACTGCATATTTTTGATCCCTGAAGCTAGGTCCACACCTACAAGCCAGCCCTGCTTGTAAGCAGTACTATTTTTAGTAAAGCACACTATATGCCGTACTCCCTAAAAGGATTGAAGATATGTGCTGGGCAAGAGCTAAAAGCAGCTCCCGGGCCTCTGGCATCACCAAGCAAACAGAAGCCACCTCTTAGGAAGCAAAAGTCAGTAACCAAATTCTGCATCAGAGGTAAACTATACTTTTCTCCATTAGGTATCACCCATTACGGTTTAAATGCTTTCTAAATGTGTCCTAGCACCCCTTTAGACATATTCTTAAACACCTGGAGTTGAAGGCACATATGTATGTTTATATAGGCATCATTTGGAATGGAGTCAAAAGTAGCTACTAGTTGCAGTTGGTGTAATGTTAACCAGGCTCTAATAGGCGACAAGCTGGAGTTTTATAGCCCCCAGCTCCTGTCAATTTCAAATCCTACTTTCTACATTTACAATTTGTTACGTTTGCTTACTGTTTTGCAAAACCATGATATTGTCTGTGCGTACTCTACACTCCATTTCTCCTAAAATCCCAGCCTCATTGTATCCCACTACAACACCAAAAGTAAATAGAAAAAAAATAGGTAAAACTAAATATGTGAGGTAATAAACTCTTGAAGCCAAATATATCAGCTCAACACTTAAGTTACACAATGCCACAGAGAATTGGCCTATAGTCATCAGCATATATGTAATGCTCCAATAAAATACATAAAGAAGTATTCTATTGAAGTTGTACACTCCTGTATTTGGAGAAATTCCAAAAAGGTAGTAATAATATACAGAGTTCATAACTTACTGTGTCAAAAACCAAGTCAACAATTGTTTTGATCAAAATAGTGCTCTGTGGGTTTCGGTCATAAACCGTCATCCAGAGCATTAGTATCTAAAACAACACAAAAAATAAGTATCAATATAAAGTAAATGTATGCATCATTTGCACTAAGAGATAAAACATAAGCTAAAGACCTACAACACAGAAATGGTCACCAAACGATAGCAAACATATCGATCATCAAATGATTGATGAGACAGTATCTCAATATGAGACGGTTTGAAGCACTGGCAGATCCACCCGAGTAGAGTAAAAAGGTTCATTCTATTGTTACAAGTTATACAAATCATTGGGAAACCATACAGTGCCAGCATGGCCATAGAAAGAAGACCAACACATGTACATGACAAAAAAGGTAGAACAATATGAAAATGACAATCGAAATGCATCATTAATTACTCATGAAAGAGTGTCTAAACTAACCAAAAATGTAAACACCCCCTCTCCCAATACTCACCTCAGCTAAAACATGAGGAAAAAGATTAAAATGGTAACCCAGTCCATGCTTGCCATTTTAGCATTAAAGCATACAAATAACATAATTCCAACATACGCATTTGAAACTCCAAGCCACAACTATTTCTACACCTTTTTGATAAAGTGTCACATGGTCTCAAAGTGCACCTGAAGACCATTTAAATGGCAGCAGTGCAGAGTGTATAAATCAACATAACATACCATATAGTAACAACTGACATTCCATGTCCTTCAAGTGGCACAGAGACATTGGGCCTCATTACGACCCAGGTGCTAATGGGTTAACGGCACCGTAAAAGGCTGCGGCGCCGTTAACCTATTAGTGCCTAATTACGAGGTCCCTTTGCGGGACCCGACCTTAACGGCTGGTGTAGACCAGCCGTTAAAGTAGGGACCCGCAAAGGGACCTTGGTGCTAATTACGGTGCCGCAATTTGCGGCACCATACTTAGCGCCTTCCCCATTCCCATTGAGCCCTATGGGGCAAAAATGGAAATGGGGAAGGGCCATGGAGGAAGGGGGAATTACCGCCCCGCCAACCTTGTAATAGCACCATGGTCTTCCGCCAGGGTCGTAATGAGGCCCATTGAACTACATGGAACATTTAGAGGAGGCGCCTTATGCAAGAGGCTTTTTTGGATCAACCGGCTCTATACCCTGATGTCACAGATTCTTAAAAACGAACTGAATCTTATGTGCTTTGTTTAATTTGATTTGAGTATTTTTGCAGGATGGTCTGTTATCCTTTCAATGTTTGTTATCATTCTTAATGCTAGGTTTCATATATTGCCAATATAGTCTAATTTTTTTATTCTAATTATTTTTTTCTCTTCTCTATATTTTTTGTTTACTTACAATATTTTTGGAGTTTATTTGCAATATTTTATATAAGGCTAATCACTCGCCTCATTAGTTCTCTGGAAACAGCTAGATTTCCTATGAAAAATCATAAATGGAGAAGAAACACCTGCTTTACAAATCCTACAGGAAATCCCTCAGGCGATGAATAATACAGTGCTGAAACAGTGGAATTCACGACTCTTCCTGGTCATGACAAAAGAAGACATTACGGTTGAAATGCTTATCAAACGACCACAACGTGCAAAGGTTAAACTGCAACGTAATGATTGGCAGAAAACATCAGAAGACAAAACGAGGTACAACATGAATTTACTTTCATCATTTGATACACGAGCTCTGAATGAACTGCCCCAGTATCTCACACTTTTTCCTGACCCCACTATCCGGACAATATTCATGAAACTTCGTTTCAACATTCTCCCGACGCGACTAAGACTAGCTCACATTCGCAAAATACCAAAAGATGAACAATTCTGCCGATACTGCAAGGACATAGATGCCATAGAATCCCTTAAACATCTAGTCATGGTATGTCCCGAATTATCCGCCAAGAGAGCCCTTTACGGGGGAGCATTTAACATCGCCCAGCAACAAGAGGAAGGAGATAACAGATGGCTTAAGCTGCTTGAAGGCAAAAACAAAAAACTAATCTTCACAATTGTTCAATTCTTGATTGACATTTTAGAATATAATCTAAACTGAAGTGTTCTTCTTGTTTTTGTCTTGTCTGCACCTTTCTTAAACGTTGTAAACTAATGAAATGTATATGAAAATTCAAATGAAAAGTTTATATATAAACTATCATTTTAAATAAAAAAAAAAAAAATATATATATATATATATATATATATATATATATATATATATATATATATATATAGCTAATATAGATCTTTTTATTGTTTCCCCATGTCTTTTCCATGTTCCTCTCCTCCCCTTATAGCCCCTTCCCAAATCGCCTATCCTACTGCTTAATGCCCCAGTGTCTCCCCCTACCTTATGTGAGAAACCTGAAGGCGTCTGCCCATCTAGTCCCTGGGGATCCGCCATCCAAGTGGCCAGGACACGGCCATCGCTTTTGGATCCAGTTCTGAGGGGTGGACCAGTGCGGGAGAATCACCTAGATGAGGGGTCCTTGGAGACTGGGAGACCGACGGGTGAGATGCGGTATTCCCCTTCTTTGAACACCTTTTCCCCATCGTACCAGATAGGATATTCCAAAACACTGCCCCCCCCTTTTCCAACACAAACACTTCGCAAAACACGAAAGACAATGGACTAACACCAGAGCCGTTTACCTGACGTGTCCCAATACAAGGGTCAGGCAAAGTCAGGCAATTGACCAGAATCACACACACCTGACAGCCCTTACCCACAGGGATAAAAGGTGGAGCACGAGAGCACAGGACGAGCAATGCAGACTGCACAACGTGAGAGCTAACTCAACCCAGCAGTTCAAAAGGAGGAGAAAGACAGCACAAGTCGAGAGGTGAGAAGTGACCTTGCCCTTATTGACAGAGACCCGTGAAACCTCAAGAGAAGGAATCGGAAGACCGCGAACAATAGCCAACGTGTGTTGCCGCAGATGTCGAGGGTACCCAGGAGCCTCCTCCGCTGACAGCCAAGCCGGAAAAAGGACACATGGCCCAATGGTATCGACCTTGATACTGCAGACAAGAAAGCAAAGCAGTTCATCACAGCCAGTGAGTCGAGGGGAGAGCTGATAAAGACACCGAACTGTGTTGAATGAAAGTAGCAAGCGGCCAATTTAATTTGAATAAACAAAACTGTTGATATAAGAAAGGGAAAAGCCAGCATAGCAGAATCAAGCATCACGTGGGTGTTCACTCACGGCAATTACTTTGAGGTTGAACTACAATTACCAGAAGGCCTTTGGAAAAAGGTGAGAAGAGGGGTCAAAGGAGTCATACAGGGGTCATGTGAAACCCTCCGTACAGTCGAAAGTCTTTGACCAACAGATGTTTGTGGTGAAAAGAGATACAAATCCTGCATGGTGAAAAGACAGTGAACTGTTTGAAAAGAACTTTGTGATTTGTGAAAGCAAGAAGCTTTGCAAGACAAGGGGAACTGAAGTGCCCCTTTGTCATTTTGGGGTCCGAGCCCGGCTGAGGGAGATCCAGGGGGGGGGTAAGTCACCACCCAAAGTTCACTGAGAAAGTAACTGTTGATTATTTTGTTGAATACAACTTGTGAGGGGACTGCGCCCAGAAGTGGGGGAGCCAGGGGTGAAGCCATCACCCAAAAGGTATTTGCGGAACAGAACTTTTTTGTTGTTGAGAACATCAGACCTCGAAGCCAGGAGACTTATTGAAAAGAGACTTAGCCATCGATTAACCCAATAGCTGATGCAGAAATGTCGGCTCATGCTGGGAATGATTCACCCGTTTTCGTGTTCAAAACAGGGTCAAAGGGGGACCCTGAGCAAACACATCCTGGCTTGTTATTTGTGAACACTTCTTTACTTATTGAAACCTCTGTCCCGCACTCTTTCTATAATTAGTTGTAAGGATTTGGCAATAGCTTTTTTTTAGTATAGTCCTTTTTTATTTCGACAAGAGGTCACAAGGACTGCCTTATTTTTCATTTGATAATCGACGCTTGTTCCCATCTTAGATTTAGGTTAAGATTAGGCGTTTTTCCAACCTGCATATTGTTTAAATAAACACTCTTGAATCGTGATCACTTGTGTCTGTCTGGACTGTTTCCACCATGAGTTGCTTACACTTATCACCCTCGCTCATTCCATTTCTCATCTCCAATTCCCATTTCCTTTTAGATTGGTGTGTCTATTATTATGTGGCTTGTGTTTTTGTTTATGCCTATATGTTGCTCTTGGGGATCGGATTAATTGTTTTAGCTTGTTAAAAGTTACATAGTGTTTTCATGAACTTGTTTATTTTCTCAATATTTGAACATGCATTTTTATCAAATAGCTCTTGGAGGATTACATTAACATTTTCATCTTTGTTTCATGTTGATGTCAACACAGTGCCTTTTGGCCAAATTGACAGTAAGATGCAAACAATGATTTAGACACATTCATTCGGAAAAATGCTGCATTTCTATTGTACTTGCCACATTGTTTCGCTTTCCTTTTTACCATCATGCATATACCTTTGTCTAAGTTCTATGTCCATGCTGACACTGAATGTTTCTCACCATCTATATAACGTCATTGTCTTATATAACGTCATTGTCTTACCAGAATGATGGCTTGCTCTCTAATGTACACAGAATGATATGGCCGTGCTTTAAACTCTTATCATGAGACTGACTTGTAATTTATTTTTTTAATGATTAGCGTGTATGCTATTTTTGTGGGACTTTCTGTAATTTAGATCTTTAGCTCACATTGTATCTTTTATTATAATTAATATATTTACTTTATACAGTTAATGTTTAATAGTATATTTTTGATGATGATGTGCTGTGACGAATCGCAGGATTCAGTCATTTCTCCCAAGAAGGGAGTGGGGGAAGGGGTCTTTCCTTGGAAGGGGGGTCTTTACTTGGAAGGCTAGGGAAGTGAGCCTGTTATGCAATACCCCCTTAGGGGTGGCAGCATGTGGGACCTTGCGTGGAGAGTCTACCCTCTAGGGGGAAAAGGACTCCTGTTCCACAGAGGAACTCCCTAAAGCCCTCTCTTTTGGAACAACGGTACATCAGAACTTCAGAGACATCCATCAAACCAAGCCACTGTTTGTTATTATGACATAAGACCCAAGATCCAAACTGAGGAACAATATAGTAAAACTACTGTGCAGAAGAATGTGGAGGGTGTAATATCGATGACTCAATGGTTGGAAACCATCTGGAAGAATAATGAACAAATAATGAAGAGTGCTCATCTAAAAGGGAAAACGGACAATAATTCTGCGCTGGGGAGGGCCCATCAACCTATTCTAAAAAGAGAAGATGGACTAATGTCCATGAGAAGGGAAACCTGGGTGTTTCAAATCAGCCGAGTTGGTAGTGCTAAGGAACTTCGGGAGATCCTCGAACGGGAGGAAGCCACAAAGTGCTGTGGGCAAGTAGTACAGAGAAAGCCGAAGGCAGAAGAGAGAGAGGGAAGAAAACTCCAGGAATGAGAACCGGTCGAGGGCATTGGCGTGACCCAGGATAGGTGGACCATTCAGTCTGGCAACAACGCCGAGACCACTGGATTACTGGTGCCACGGAGTTGAGTCGTCGTAGCAAGAACAAAGCTGTCCTGACTACAAGACAAGTCCCTATTCTGCAAGCAGGCCCAGTGATGCCAACCCATAGGAAGCAAGTTAACTGGATGGTGAGAGACCCCGAGAGGGAACACAGGGAAAAAGAGTACCATCAGCCTAATCGTCCAAGTGAGTGACACAAAACTAGGAATAGTGAGAAACACTCTGGGACTCAGCCTACTAGTCCCAATCAGGGATCCAAAAGTAAGAAGCGTGAAAGACCCTCCGGGACGCAGCCTACTCATCCTAGTGAGTGGCCAGAGATTAAGAAGAATAGTAAGAAACATTCAAGGATTCAATCTACTCATCCCAGTGAATGGTCAGAAGTTAAGAACTATGAGAACCAGTACAAAACTTATTTTACTCGTCTAAGTAACATAAGGACTGGACAAGAGAAGAAGAATAACTACTTGGTCTGCTAGAATTATCTCAAGGAGAAAGACAGTGAATCAGAGGAGAAGTATCAGGATATCAAATGTCTTATTCATAAGGTGTTAAAGAATTACAGAAATGCTGAGAACAAGAATTCCATAAACATACAACAAAGAACAACATTGTAGCATCCAAAAATACAGCGATAATCATCAAGAGAATCAGTAGGTATACAGCAGCGCGCACACAATATTCTATCAACTTGCACCGTCGGAGGCTGCCTCTGATATTGACAGCAAATATTGTACATAGGGGCCCAAAATGTGTGGCAGATGGGCGTGGAGAGGCATAGTGCGAACAAACAGCATGTACAAGTCAAAGCAGTAGGCTACATCGTCTAGCCCTTCCACCATGCAATTGCTACCCTCCTGCGCGCCAACACCAGAAGAATTCCCATTAATCTGTGCGTATACCTGGGGAAAGCCCTTGTGAACCACAATAAAGCCACCATAGAGTCCAATTCAACTTGCTCTTCCACAATGAGATACATCTTTTCAAGAGCCTCCGTTAAGAACTTCGCAATCCGTGGGCATCTCCAGGCCAAGTGCATAAAATCCACCAAACTGGCTCTACCGCGTGGAGCCCCCTCTAACCCTAAAGTGTTCTAGGGAATATAAATGTCCATCGGGATAACAGTCACTGAACGTGCCAATGCCAACCTTGACCATTAATTAAGCATTCATGCTCGATCCGGCGGGCCCAACAAGGAGAAACTAAAGGAAAGTGACCTTGCACACAGGGGCAAATGTAGAGGAACCTGTGTGGGCTGAATAGCCAAGGGGTCCTGGTTGCGCACCCTCTGATGGATGGGCTCTGTGGTCTGACAACTGCACCTAGACCAATGAGCCCTACATGGCGAAGATAAAGACAGGGTGAAAACAACCAAGAAGGAGCGCTGCAAGTGAACTGGTGAGGCAAACCAGAAGGAGGGGCAGGTTGACCCCGTATTAAGCTGAACTTTAAAAGACTGAATTACACATTGGTTGCTACGTTGAAGTCTTTGGAAGGGAACTGTGAGACTTTATGAACTACAAGAACCGTCTTGAGGACAGGGACTCAAGGCCCTTTTTGTTTGAACTGTGTTACTTTGAACTTGGGGAAGGGAGCCCTGAGGTGTTTGTGGAAGTATTTGAACTAGAACAAGGTAAATCCCAAGACCTTTTGTGGAACGGTCTTGAACTTGGGGAAGGGGAGCTGAAAAATAAGCCAAGAGCTGGAAAAAGTTCAGACTTTGTGTTGATCATCATATCTTTAATTACTGACAACCCTACACAGGGTTTACTTTTAGTTGTGAGGGCAAGAATAGGTTTTGGACACAGGCAAACTTTTAAGTTGAACTCTTTGACACAGACATGCCTTAGTTTCGCTTAGCCTAGGGAAAGTTAGGCCTTCTACCATCCTGACATTTAATTTAACAAATATCTGCTTGAGAAGGCACTGTTTCCGAAAAGCCATCTGATGGAACTCCCAACCCTGGACCCGAAAAGCTAAGGAAGAAGCGCCTGAGACACTTCCTGACTTAGCCTTTGCCCAAAGAAACAAGCCCTTGTTAGTGGAAGCATTTTTGCAAGTAGTTATGGAACCAGAGGGTCGTGAAAAAGGAGGACCTTTTTTCTTTTTGAAACATGGGCTCCTTTATAGAGGAGATACCACTGTAGAGGGTGTGGTAAATACACAATTGGTGGTCCCTAAAAGTCACAAACAGGTGGTCCTATAAATAGCCCATTCACAACTGATGGGAGGCCATCTGGGGCAATACAAAACTAAAAAACATACCAAACAAGTTTTACTGGCCTGGAATTTGCACCCACGTTAAAAATGTCATTCAAGCATACGTCATCTGCCAGAAAACTAGGACACACATACCACCACCAGCTCCCTTAAATCCATTGCCAATAATAGAGGTTCCATGGTATGGACATTGTGGGACCCCTGGAGAATTCCAAACTGGGAAACAAATAAATTCTGGTGATTGAGACTATGCCGCACACTATCCCGAGGAATTTCCCCTGAGAGCCAACACAACAAATCCTGAAACACATGCTCCCTTTCTTCTCGCTAGTAGGGTTTCTGATGGAAATATTGACAGACCAGGGTTCTACTTTCATGTGCAAACTCATGGGGGAAGTTAAAAAACTGTTACATCGCCATCCTGAGGACATCTGTATACCATCCCAGACAGATGGTCTTGTAGAAAGATTAAATACCCTCTAAACCATACTCATTGGGTTCAAATGATACCCTGGGCTTTGTTTGCAGTCTGGAAAACCGATCAAGCCCCAACAGGATTTTCCCTGTTTTAACTACTTTATGGAAGAGAACCATAGGATGTTCTAGATAAGTTGAGAGAAACTTGGGAAGGGAGAGAGGAGGCCCCAATTCCAGTCCCCCAAATTGCAAATAGAATGAAAGAACATATGACAGCTGTGAGATCGCTAGTTCACACTCATATGATTAAAGCACAGGAACAACAAAAGACCTCCTATGATAAAAGGTTTAATTGAGGTCCATTTCCATAGGTCAAAAGGTGCCGGTACTATTGCATAGTTGTGAAAACAAGCTGGTGTCCAGATGCAATGGATATTGATATGATATATGACATTTTATTCATATCGCGCTCATACACAGGTGTTTCACAGCGTTACCAGGCGAAGGGAGGGGAAACAGGGGAGAAAAAAAACTGCAATATTACTAGGCCCAGTGACATTGAGAGCGTGCAAGTACATGGGAAGGGAAAAAGAGGGAAGTGCATTGAAGGGGGGAGAAACTGGATAGTGCGGAGGACAGAGCAAAATAAATAATAATAAGTCAAATAAAAATGAATAAATAAAAGGTGATACACAGTAGTAGTGCAGCCGGAAAGTGGCAAAGTGATAGGTAAGTCAGATAGGGTGGATCTGATAAGTGCAGAAAAAGCGTGGGTGGGGGGACTGTATGGGTATACAGGCCCCATAGCAAGGGGTGGCCTGGAGGCAGTGCAGGGGGATGGGCAGGGTGAGCAGGTACCTGGGGCCGAAGGAGAGGGTGGGCAGGTGCACAGTGCTGAGAGAGAAAGCAAGTCAGCAGGGGAGAAGAGGAGCAAAGGCAGAAGCGAAGAGGAAGGTCTTGAGGTGCTTCCGGAACCGTAGATGGTTTGCCTCAAGTTCTAAGGTGGCAGGGAGGCTGTTCCAAAGGGAGGCCCCAGCCGAAGATAGAGATCTACCCCCAGCTTGTTTCTTTGAAAAACGACTGACCCTCAAGGAGTTAGACATAGAGGAGCGAAGGGCTCGAGAGAGAGGAGGTATTTACAGAGGGATAGTTGAAGGTATTTTGGGCCCAGGCCCCAGAAAGCCTTGTGGACAATGCAGAGGGTTTTAAATGTAATCCTTGCATCCACTTGGAGCCAATGAAGGGATTTCAGAGCTAGAGAGATACGATCCCAGGGATTGAGGCCATGGACAAGTCTTGCAGTTCTGTTCTGGATTAGCTGTAAAGGGCAGAGAGTGGAGGCAGGTAGATTTAGAAAGTGGCTGTTACAGTAGTCCAGCCTAGAGAGAATCAGAGCTTGGGAGACAGTGAGCTTCTGAGGGAAGGAGAGGAAAGGCAGAGTACCTATAAGGAGCTGCAGTAAGAAGTTTGACTTTTTAGAGACGTCAGAGATGTGTGCGGAGAAAGAAAGTGAGGAGTCAAAGATGACACTGAGGTTCTTAGCCTCCCAGGTAGGGGTAGGAGGAGGGGCAAGAGAGGCCGGCCAGAGAGTGATAGGAAAGGATGGTGAAGGTGTACCAATGAGGAGGATCTCAGTCTTGTTGGCGTTTAAACAAAGATCATTGGAGGCACACCAATTTTGAATGGCAACGAGGTACTAGAACAAGTGGGTCCTTGTAATTATAAGATCCCACATCCAGATTGCCGTCTTAAAACCCAGGTTTTTCACATAAACCTATTGAAGGAGTGGAAGGAAAATCCTTCAGAGTCCCCAGCGAAATAATTGTCCTGTCTTTTACCAGAAGACACAGAAAGCAGGCTAGAAAAGATACCATCATTCAGGAAGTCAAGATCAAGCTAGAGGCTAACATCAGTGAACCTTCTAATAGTGCCTGTTCCTCCCCTATCTTGTTGGTGGCAAAACCCGGTGAGAGTTGGAGGTTTTGTATAGACTTTAGAAAGGTGAATTCCATCTCAGCCTTTGACTCTTATCCAATGCCCCATATTGATGATCTGACAGATTTGCTGGGTAATGCGGGATACCTTTCGACGTTAGATCTAACTAAAAAGGTATTGGCACGTTCCTTTGCATGGTCCAGATAAAGTGGAAACTGCCTTTGCTACTGCTATATAGTTATTCCAATATAAAGTCCTACCCTTCGGTCTGTATGGTGCTCATTCCAGAGACTAACGGATAGGATTTTACAACCCTACTCAGAATTTTGCAGAGCCTATACAGATGACATTGTGATACATAGCAAGACATGGAAAGATCATTTAAACCATCTTTACACTGACATGAGAGTGCTGAGAAAAGCAGGGGTAACCGCTAATTCCCAAAAATTTAAACTGGCCCAATCTGCAGTTAAGTATTTGGGATTTTTTTTGTGGGAAACGGCACTATCCAACCGCAACAAGAAAAAGGTGAGAGCTGTTCAGGATAACCCCACTCCAAAAACTAAAAGATCTAAGGGCCTTTTTGGGACTAATCGGGGTATTACCACAGTTTATCCCAAATTTTTTCCAGCAAAACATCTAGATTGACAAATTGAAAAATGCAGAGCCCCAATAGATCAGAGGGGAAGTGGAAGAAGAAATCTGTTATACGACCTTGAAACAAATCCTATGCCAAAGTCCCATTTTAAAGGTGGCAGACGTATCCAAAGAATTCATCCTCCAGACTGATGCTTCCTTACTGGGATTGGGAGCAGTTCTCTCACAAAACCATGATCGTTTTGAACACCCAATTTTGTATACAAGCAGAAAGCTCTTTCCCAGAGAGAATAACTACTCAGTCATCGAGTTAGAGGCTTTGGCCATAAAGTGGGCAGTGATTCATTTGAGGTATTGCCTCGTGGGGCGTAGATTTCGCCTAATAACAGATCACTCTCCTCTAGTATCGATTAGCCAAAGGAAGGAATCCAACCCTCCAGTAATGCAGTGGTTCCTGGATCTTCAACCTTACTGCTTCACAGTAGAACACCGGAAGGGTCGGTAGCAAGGTAATACAGACTTCCTCTCCCGGTTTCCATGTGACGCATCCCAGTCCAATCTACATTGGGGAAGGGTATGTGAGAAACCTGGGGGTATTCTCACTCCTAAACCCCCTGGATCCTCTTCTCAGGTGGACAGGGAATGGCCATCGCTTTAGGATCCTGACCCTGGGGGTGGAGAAGTGAGGGAGGATAACCTGGATGGAGGGTCCTCAGAGTTTGGGCGTGCCCCTAGGTGAGATATAGCATCCCCTTTCCCTAATTATGACAAACCTAGCTCTCCCCTGACCTTTATGGGTTATTGCAAGACCTCACTCCTCATTTCCCCACATTTTACACTTGAAAGTACTGGGAAGAGGAGACTAAGAGACGAGGAAGATGCCTGCAAAGTATGGTGAGAGTCAGGCATGTCCCCTTAATCCTGGTCACGCAAGTCAAATTCGACATCCACAAATGCAGCCTGTCAGGGGGCTGCAGATGTATAAAGGGAGACCATTGAAGAGAGAGGGAGAGCAACTGGAAAGAAGAGAGACAAGGGGACCCTTTCTGTGAGGAGGCAGCCGTGGTGGGACCTAAAGTGTGAACAGGACTCCAGCTGACAATTCCAAGGTGTGGGAACCTCGTGGGACCTGAAGTGTAACCAGGATGCCGGCTGACAATCCCGAGGTGTGGGCGCCTCTGCGATAGAGATTGAGCAGCTGGGAGCTGCGAACGAGCAAAGGAGACCGAAAGGACGCTGTCCGCGTCCACCCAGAGGAAACAAGATTGCTGGTTCAAGCAGTAGTCAAACCGGCATGCGAGCGGGTAGCCGGAGAAAGTAGCAAGACCAGCGGAGGCAAAACGCAGCAGATTGGTGAGAGTTGGGGAAAAGACACTTGGAAACCAGGGCACTCCGAGCGGGCTGCATGCAACAAATTAAGCGATGTATGAATGAAAGCTTCAAAGCAAAATGAGTCACATATTGAATACCAAACTCAATGGAACACTTTAAATAACGCTGCACTATATATATTGATACATATTGAATACTGAACTGAATTAAAGTTTTAAACAGAGTTAAACAACGCATATTGAATGCTGAACTGAAAGTTTTAAAACAGTGCTACACTACCCAGATTTAATATTAAATTTACTGAAAACCTAAAATTGAAACCATATTGAATACTGAGAGGAAATATCAACTTTATAAGCAAAACAAATGGCTAATAAAGGCTAAACAGTAAAATGCCCATATGAAAGCATTATTTGGGGAAGGAAACGTATGAAGGAGAGCAACCAAAAGATGGGTCATGAACAAGACCACCACCAAATAACTTTAGGAGTAAATGCAGTGCGGCAAGGCAAAAGACTGGCACGAGGTGTGTGACACGTTATGGCAGACCCGAGAGGCTAATCAGAAGCCAGAGGAGTGTAAATAGTGCACAGAAAACCAAGAGGCCAACACGGAGAAAATAAAAAGGAATGGGACCTTGTACACAGGGGCAAATGAGGAGGAACCTGTGTGGGCTGAATAGCCAAGAGGTCATGCTTGCGGGACATGTGATGGGTGGACCATGTGGTCTGACAACTGCGCTTAGACCAGTGAGCCAGTGGCCCCTGTGGTGTCAGGGGGCGGGGGGCATGGAACCTCTGCCTGGAGGGGGGCCCAAGCAAACTTAAGGGAGGCTCCAGATTCACGCTGCCTTAAAAATAAAATGAAAGGCACACGAGCTCTGTTCTGAGCAGGCCCTACAAGCACCCTTTTCAATTTTTTAAATCAAGAACCTCTCCTTTTGCCAGCAAACTGGAGTAGGAGAGGAGCATGTGTGAGGCAAGTACTTTGCACGTCTTTAAATTAGGTGTGACCCCAGCTCATTAATATGCAGCATTCGGGCCACGCCGACAGGAAAATGGCTTAAGCTATGTGAGCCTTCATGCTGGCGTGCAGCCAGCAGTTGCCGCCCGTGTGCAGTTCCTAGGTTAGCTCTCTTAGCCAGAAAATGATAAGAGTTTAAAGTTGTCCACTCCAAGCAGCACGTTGTGTTCCTTTTGGTTTCATTTGTATGGCTCCATTGTCTGTTTAACCTGACAAAGGGGAGAAGCCCAGGGCAGTGAATGGCAAGCCGGCAGCATGTGGATTTGGTCTCCATGCCTGGGGTCTGATAGCCCGCTGGGGGACACTGCCAGCCATGAACATACAAGGCAGTCATACACTGGCAGCACCTACCCACCCAGGACAATGGAACAGAAAGCTACAGAGTTTGGGGCAGAGGAGAAATACTTACTGCAAAGCAGAAGGGTAGGCGTAAGCATAGCACATTAATATCACAGATGTCATCATGTTGATTATGTACCACATAGAGCAGAGGCAGGTTAGTTCGACACCCAGTCCCAGCCTGGCCAACAAAGGTTGGATAAACATTTTCCTCTGCTCTGCACTTTTTTCTACACGCTTGATTGCCTGCTGCAAGCTGGCCAGCGGGCACATAGGCTGTATATTGCAATGTAGCTAATTGGGGAGAACTTGATAGGTTTGAGGATCTTGGTTTGGAATTAAATTGGTTTACCGTTAATGTTAGCAGGCAGGGGCGTTGCTAGGGGGGGGCTAAGGGGGCTATAGCCCCTGATCTTTTGGTTGTAGCCCCGGATAGAATCTCAGGAGCTACAGCCAAAAAACTAGCTAGCCCCCAGTCCCAACAATACCAACATCAGCGTAGCCCCGGGTCTTTTCCAGACCTAGCAACTCCCCTGTTAGCAGGGCAAATTCACCAAATGTCAGGGTTTAATCGCTTATTGTTTTAGTTAAAGCATGCCTGTGCTTTGACAAATTGCACGGCATCACTGCGCACTTTGGCTTATTTTCATGTGCAATGTTAGTACTTATTCAAGCATGCAATCCTTTTATAATGGAGATCCTTTGATTTGGCAAATATTTGTGGTCATTCTTATGGTCCTAAAATGCTCTTCGACTGTACGCAGAGCAGATTGGAACAATCACTGGTGCTCTTTGCCTTCTCACGTTTATTATAGTGGTATTTCAAAAGATTACAATAGTGTACCGGACTGGTTATTTTCGAATGATAACCTATCAGGAAATAATTTGTATAGGTATTCTAGTTATTGATAATTTCCTTTGCACAATAACACAAATTGAGCATTCCTACTATGTCTACAATATTTACTGAAATTGATAATTAGAAGTAAATGTAAAATGTTAAAAAGAGCAAGTGTACATTGTTAGTCAACTAAATAATTACCTTTTTTTAAAATAGCTTGATCTCACCCCCAGGATATCTGATTTTAAATCCAGTCATTCCGCTGTCAGTAAAGACTGGGGGGGGTGCTCCAGCAAAAGCACACCGATTCCGTAACTGTCACTCACATAAAAGAGAAATAAAGGGAGAGGGAGACGTAGGGGGAGGGGGAAGAGAGCGGGAGACAGACAGACATATACAATGTCGGGTACAGCTAGTAAATACTGAAAATGGCAAATCTTAATTAGAATGTGCTTGTGGTCCATAACGAGATTGGTTATTGCATCCAAGAATCTACAAAAGAAGAGATGTGTGATGGTGGAGGTAGAGTAATAGAAAGGACAGAGTAACTGATTAGGCGATATCGCAGCAAACTAGGAGATGGTCGCAGTCCATGATTATTGTTGATGGCGAGGCTTTGTGGAAATGTCTAGGTTGTGAATGAAGGACATTGTCTTTTGCTGTTGAACTGGATGTTCTGAAAGTTGAGTGTAAAGACTGTAGTTTTAGAGCGTAATCATCAGCCTCTACGAGCAGGTTGTATGCTTGGAGATTGAGTGCGCGTTGATAATAAGGTAACTCGTCCTGTGACCAGTTGCTTGTCCACCATCTTGTCTCGGTCGAATGTCTTCCAGTTGTGGCTGGACCTGGCCGATGTTTCCTAAACTGCGCCATTTTGTTTTCTAAAGTGTCGGAAGCGGCCTCAGGAGAGACGTGACGAGACGAGTTTGAGGTGCGGCTTGACACGGTACGAGCCGACAGTGCGTGATCAGTAAGCGCCAGCAGGTCCTTTCCTCTAGCACGGGACCCGAAAGAGTTAGAGGCGAGCGGAGCTAGCGGCAGCAGGGCCCGCGAGTGCGAGGTGCTGTCCGGTGATACCGGATCCCCCCCTGGTGTGACACAGAGGTGCCCTGGGAAGGCGAGACAGCAGTGCACGGAAAGCTGTGCTTCCCCCCCCATTATTTATTACTTCTGTGGCGTGCGTGTCTGTGCTGTGACCGCCTCCGTGTGCACCAGAGAAGCCGGAGGGGCTAGGTCGGCAGCTCCAAGGCGGCTCCTCGACTGTGGACAAGTAAGTGGAGGGGCCAAGGGGGCCACGGGTTTTGGCGGTGCCCTAGGGTCTCGCCAAGGTTGGCCTGGGATTAATTCCAGTGTCTGACTTGCCCAGGGTGCCTGTTGACTTTCTGTGTCTGTGTGGCCCGGGGTACCTTGTCTGCTTACAGACTGTGGGCTCAACGGAGTAGGTTAAGTGAGTGGAAGGAGCCCTTAAACCCTACCTAGCTTAGTAAGGCGGCAGCAGTGTAGAGATGCAGCGGGGGAAGAGAGCCCCGCACTCTATATACAACCTGAGGAACAACAAGCCGCAAGCTTCGAAAGAGCAAAAGGAGCAAAAGGAGTCCAACAGAAAGAGGATTAAACGTAGGAAAAACGCCAAACACGTTCTTCCCGTAGAACAAGGTGCAATTACCAAGTTCTTTCCGGTGAACCCTCCTCCCGAGATTAACTCCACCATAATCGATGAAGGGTCAGAAGGGTCAGTACAAGTGCCCAGGGATTGTCAATCCATCACTTCTTCCAACTATGAGGACATCGATAATAACTCCCTTCTGGACCTGTGTCTGTCAATAAAGAGAGGAATGCAGCCGTATACCTTACAACCCACTGTAAGTGGTCTACCGATCCAGAAAGACAACAACCTGAATGATGTAGTGGAGGAGCACATTGCGGCAGGATACCGCGATCGTCTCTCTGCATCTCCAAATCTGGTAATGGTTTCGATGGAGGACGAGCCGGAACATGATATAAACGGGGGCACGGGATCAGTAGCTAGCTCCACTCAATTGGCAGAGTTACAAACATCTGTCGGAGCTCTACAATATGCTTTAAAAATATTGCTACAGATGACAGGGCGTATTTTGGCAAATTCCAATGCCATTGCACTAGCACTGGATATGAAGAACACACTGCAAGAGGAGACGGAAGAAAATTTATCAGATGCCCTCCTAATTGCCAAAGAGATGGAAGATAAGGCAGCCGAGAGGGAGGAGAGCTGGGCCCCAAGAGGCACGGGAGACTAACATCTCGATTCTAGAGGCTCCCATTGAGGAAGTAGACCTTGAGTTGAACCTCAGCCCTCGGAGCCCCTGCACACGGAAACAGAGGAGACGGGCGAAAAAGGCTCTTAAAAATATGCCTCCAAAAACGGGCCCCCTACCGTCCTCTATAGGAAGTGGCCCCGCTATTGAAACCCGTTCAAAAAAAGCCCGGAAAACGATGATGAGAGCAGCAGCCCGGGCGGCAGGAAAAAAAGGCCCTCTTACAGGATGGCTGATGCCCAAAGAAAAGGAAAGCGAAGTGGACCTGGACTCCAATAAGGGGGAGGTTTCGGAATCAGAGGGTGAATTAAGCCTGCTTATCCCGGCAGAGCCTGTATATGAGGGACACCCATTGAGTGAACTTTCGGAGCCGCTATTACCAGAGAAAACGATGGATGCAGAGGAAAATCATACTAACCGCATCTGCTTCATAAAGAACCTATATACTAGGGATAACCATTCCTGGCTGGTACGCTCAGAGCTATTGACCAGGCTCTATCATATCCCGCAACTCCGAGTGCTAAAATCAGATGACTTTCTGTTTCTTGAGCCACTATCGGGGCCTAACCCGAATGTATCTGCGTTACACTGTGTGTTTCTGAACACAGCACAATTACTAAGAGACCATAAAGAAGAGCTGAGAGCAGTGGATATCGCCATTGATGTGGATTTACAAGAAATTGACCTCTCAACAATCCCCGAGGCCCCAGAGATTACACCGAACTTGGAAATTGAAAACAAGTCAGTTTTAGGGGAGAATCCCCTACTGTGTGAAGTGCAACAGGCAATCAAATCCCTACTGGAGTCCCTTCCCCAGCTGATACAGAAGCATTGAAGCTTATCATTATTATCCTGGAATTGCAGAGGCTTCTCCCATCTTTTGAGAGAGGAGGGCTCGGCTGATCTTCTATTCCAGCAGAACTGTATCTGTCTACAAGAGACTTGGGCTTTGGACCCTCTTTTTATGGATGGCTATGTTGTACACCAGTCTCCGGCACGACGTGGACCCAAAGGACGCCCATTTGGCGGCCTTCTTACGGGGATCGTCAATTCCTTGATGTCGCGTAAAATTCAATGTGGAGCTGAGGACCTACTACTGGCAGTAGAAGTTGCTTACCCCCAAGATCAGGGAAGTACTAAGTTTCTTCTTATTAACCTATATAACCCCCCCGGAGCAATTGCAAGAGACTCTCTCCAAGAGGCTTTACAGAATTTATTGTCTTCCTGGTCATTGGGATCTAGTAATACTGCAGCTGTGGTTGTTGGAGATTTTAACTGTCACATGACCGACGAAACTTCTATTTCCTCCAATCCGGGCCTCAGCACCAGTTGTATGATGACACATAAAAAGAGAGAGAAGGAAGGGCTGGGGTGGCTGCAACTGTTTGAATCTTGGGACTTGGCAATGATCAACGGCCGCACCCTGAGTGATAGGCCAGGGAAGCATACCTGGTCCAATGGATCGTCTCGGAGCACACTGGACTATATATTCATGTGCCCCTTGATGCGAACTAGAGTGGAGGACCTGTGGGTTAAGCCTAACAGTTGGAGTGACCATGCGGCAGTAATATGCTCACTCCTGACCTTAATTCCTGACATTCCGAAGTTGAATATTGGAAATATTTCAACTAATTGCCCAGGAACTAGAATAGTTTGGTCGGAGAAGAATGTTAGAGCTGCCGCAGAAGCTCTTAAACTGGTCACAGAAGAGGGCGGTAATGATTTTCTGGCTATGACTGCTAATGAAATAGAAGAATGGATACTGGGATTCTCAGGTCACCATGCAGCTATCAAAAAGGGATATCTCATAAAAGAAGGAACCGCCCCTCCTCGATATAACGGGCAAATCCGGGATGCCAAGAGAGGTCTTAGAAAAGGGATACGCAGCCTAAAATACCAGAATTTCACAGGAGCTTTATATCTTGAGAAATTAAGAACGATTAAAAGTCGTTATAGAGCAGAGGTGAAGAGTATCAGGAGAACTGAGAAGAACAATTGTTACCAGCGACTTGTCAAAACTATCTGCTCTAAAAACTCGCGTAGCATTTGGGTACTCTTAAATGAGAATAGAACCAAGGGCAAAGGCACTATTGTCAATCCTATCAATGAGAAAATCTGGGAACTATTCCTCCTAAATCGCAATATGGAAGATGATGGATCTACAAGCTGTCCCATGGGGAAGCCCCCTATTTTACAACCTTTTGATGTTTCCCCGGGGGCTATTCTCAACAAAATTGTTATCCTTAAGTCGTCGAGAGCCCCAGGCCCCAATGGGCTAGCTAATGTGGTGATAAAAAGCAACCCGCCCTTCTGGGCAGAGTTACTTTCCATACTGTTCAATAAGGTCTTTGCATCGGGGGAAATTCCTCGAACTTGGCAAACTGCTATTTTGATCCCGGTGTTTAAAAAAGGCAATCGCACAGATCCAAATAATTACAGACTCCTATCCATGTTGGACGTCACTGGGAAACTCTTCGACTCACTTCTGCTAAGTGAAATGCAAAAATGGGTGAATGATAAGCAAATACTCAGTACATTCCAGTGCGGTTTTAGGCGGGATTTCTCAACAACGCATAATCTCCTTGTAATGGACGTACTGCGTACGAGGGCACTTAGTAGGGATCAGCCCCCTCTATATGCACTATTTATTGACTTTAAGGCCGCATTTGACTCGATCCCAAGAGCAAGGCTTTGGAACAAGCTTGAAGCATTGGGGTGCCCCCCTGGTTGCTGTATTACCTCAGACTTTTGCACTGTGATACCTCAGTGCGCCTTCGTCTTAATCAGGAGGGCCAATCGACTCAAAATGTACCACAAAATAGAGGGGTAAAGCAGGGCTGCGTTACAGCGCCTCTCATCTATAACCTGTATGTACACGACATCCCGGCGACTCTAGCGGAGGTTAACAACTGTCCACCAAAAATAGGGGATATGTTATGTGCGGTCTTGGCGTATGCAGACGACCTAGTAGTCCTCGATAACACCATCAGTGGCCTCAGGCGTTCTGCCCATGCCCTCTGGGAATATGCAAAGACCAATGGCCTGACCATTAACCTAGAGAAAACTAATGTCCTGCGATTCACTAGGAAAAGGGTGACCCGTGTGAATCTAACAGTACTCAAACACATAATTATGTATGTTCCGTCCTATCGCTACCTAGGAGTGGAAATAGAGCCCCTAGGTGATTATGAACTATGTAAACAGGTCCGTACCACCAGGGCCCTCCAAGTGATCTCACTTATTGCATCTTTCACCAGCAAACAAGGGGGTTTCACTCTGTGGGGAACACGTCACCTCTACATGCAAGTCTTTGCACCAATGGTCATCTATGGACTAGAATCTCTGCTGACGGTGAACCTGGCTTGGCTCCAAGTGCTAGAGGGAAAGTTCTGGCGACGCATTTTGGGGCTTCCCCCGGGGGTGCCGATGGCCCTGATAAGATTAGAATTGGGCCTGCCATCATTGAAGGCCATGGTATTGAAAAGAAGAACTGGGCTCTATCTGAAAATGACAAGTGGACCGGCCAATCCCCTCTTAGCAGTCTTACATCAGGAATTTAGTAAAAAACTTACTTCCTCATCTCTGTATAAAGACATGGGAAAATTCCTCAACGAAATTGGCTGGATACACAAAGGGTCTACGGTGACCAAGGAAATGTTAAATGCCCTAGGGAAAAAGGTGGACCTATGGGATTGGCTGGAGAACTTCGCCCATCTGGATACTCTTAAATCTTATCGTTTTGTGAACTATAGAATATTCAAGTTCATGAAACCGCAGGACTACCTTTTTCTCTGTCCCACCAGAAGACTCCGCCGATTCATTATTCTGTTCCGTCTAGGCCAACTACCTACCTTGTCGATCACAGGAGCTAGGGAAAACATTCCTACTGCAGAGCGAACCTGCCGCATGTGTAAATCTCCCTTGTGCCCTGAAACAGCCAGACACGTTCTAACTCAATGCACTGCACTTAAGACGATTATTGTTAAGTTTTTGGCTGAATTCGTGCATGATCCTTGTACTATATCTAAATTTTCATTTTGGCTGTATTGTACTAATACATCCAATATGCACCTATTCATAGCCCTTTATAACGTCTGGCAACAGATAGAACTTGGATTGGGAATTTTAGCTCACCCCACTATTAATTAGCATAAAGTGGCGTAGGTTTATTTGCTAACTTGTGAAAGCAGTTGTAAATATTAGTAAAGAAGGAAGTTAGTTTCGTCGAACTTAGATAGTGTATTTTGTATTAGATGCTATTTTAGTGACTAATGCTTGTTGATCTTATGAGTTTTTATTTTTATGTATGATTTTATATGTATAACGTTTTGGTTTTTTGATTTATGTGTAAAGTTTGAATTTATTTTCATACTATATCACATTAAAGAATTATTATTATTATTATTATTATTATTATTATTGCCCTTGGTTGGTTTGCTTTGGTGACATTCCTGAGGTTGTTTGAGTCTTGTTTTGTTTTCCTTTGTAGTTTCCTGGCTTTAAGCTGTAGGTGTGTGTAGGTCTCACTGGGAAGACGTCAACACGTTTCTTTTTGTGTCCACATTGGTCTCGTCTATGTGGTAATTTCGGGTATGAAAGAATGCATCACGAAGGCTGTGTCCCTGTGGTGATGTGGGATTTGAGCACTGTAGGAGACCCTGCTTGTGTTCCATTGTGCAGCCTCTACACTATGAGGTGTCGCTGAGTTGAATTGTGCCGCATGCAGCATGCTGTACTCTCGGTTCTGTTCCTTTCATGTGACTTTCCAGCAGGGTGGTGGGGATGTGTGGAAACATCTGTGTATTGGTCGGATACTGACAACTCTCTGTGGGGACGTGAGGTGGAGTCTCTTAGGTGACAGTTGCACACAAAGTGCAGCAATATGGGTTATGGGACCCATTTAAAGATTGAGAGGTTTTGGGATAGTGCACCAGTACCGCCCTCATACTTCTACAATGGAATATTGAGGCTTGACTGTGGCAGGAAATAGAAGACACATTGAGTGACCTCTGCACTCCTAAAATTCCTATACAGGTTTAAGCCAAAAGCTCACAATAAGAATATATCAAAGAAAAAGATGACCCAACCCAGAGTATCCACAAAAATGTACTCACAAATCCAATGATAAGAGGGTATGAATGAATTCCATTCTATTTTATTTTGCACTTATAATTGATCCCAGAAGGCTTTTCCCCAAAAATATTTGTTTTAATTATTTTGTAAGTAAAATTTAGTGTAAACAAAGAAGTGAAGAAAAAGATCATAGTAAGCGCAATAATTGTTACACCATTCCACAGAAAATTGAAATTTATTAGCATGCATTTAATGCTCAAATAAGATGCATTATTAAGTACTTCCCTTAAAGATGTAGAACTCTGTATTTACAGAAATTCACAAAAATGTATCACTAACGGATAGATTTCCTAACATTGTACCATAAATAGAGGCAATGATAATGTTGATTAAAATAGATAACGCTTCTCAATGACAGTCCACAACCGGAATGCATTAAGCACTAAAACAATCATAATAGAATCCATTTTATATGTGTACCTAATGTGTTTGTAACTTAATTGTGTAATTTTGTATAATTGCTTTGAAGTATAACAAGTTTAATTAACCATATAACAATAAATAACAACATTAGCTGCTCAATGTAAATATGCCCATTACAATGAGAGATACAATGTAAGCGAAATCTCTAAATTACAGAAACAGAGACCCATAGATAGCACACTGTGGTAGGTCAGAAGAAAGAGACCGACCAGTTTTTGTCATTTCTTGAAGCTCTTTTTATTAAAATAAGTGGAAAAGGCCTCACTATCCCTAATCTATGGATGTCCCTGCCTAAATAAACAAAGGTGCTCGTCGTCTGTTGTGAAATCCAAAGTAAACAGTCTGTCCTCCGTCCATAGCTAAGCTGCTCTGTCCCTCCTAATAAGACAAAAAGAACAAAAGATGGGTGGCGCTAGAGAGCCCGATCCGGCATGGCGGCTTCTTCATGAGCTCCGTGAACCAACTATTTAATCCTGCATGACAGCGCGTTTGCAGAGAAGATGTTGGTTTGAACCAGTAAGGCAGCTTTTTGGTGCTGGGACTATGGGCTGATCCTGAGGGGGCAACAGCGTTGGAAGCCATTTAAGGTCAGTGGTGGCATCTGAATATTTTTAGTGGAGCTGCATTAGCATCTCCCACAAATTAGTGTGCGCGACTGAGTGTAGTGAGGGAGCCCTAGTAGTGTACGAGCTATGGATATGGTTCTCTCCCGAGAAAATGTTTAAATTAATGTTTGTAAATGGTCCATTTCACAGCAAAACGTTTTAGATAAATTGAGTAAAAAGCCATACAATTGGTTCTCTGGGGTAACACATGAACAGTACATGGGATTATTTCACTTCAGTTTCATGATGCCTGTGTCCACAACATACACATGCATTGCTTGAGTAAGTCAATTATATGAAGCTGCAGCCACAATCTATGCCAGTAATTGTCACATTAAATTACTTTAATAAAGCAAAAGAGAAAACCTATGCCAATAATGGCCACTGTAAATACATTTTTATGAAGCTGGGAACACAATCTACGTCAGTATGGGGACTGCCAAATTACTTTCATGAACAAACAGATGCAATAGATGCAGCTTCATGAGAGATTTACAATCGATGCTAGAAGCAGTCCCCCTCCCACAAAAAAAATACACGTATCTCCCCTGCATGTGGGGCCAGCATCGGGGCCTTTCAACTTTTTAAGTTGTAACTGGCCCAGGCCCTCAGACGGCCCCTCACATGTTGGAAGTCTTATGGCACAGCAACATACTCCTTTTAATTCCGGACATTAAGTGTGCCCTTTTGAAGCGCACACTTTACAGGCTCTCTCTGCTAGCAGCCTTGGGCCATTTCATCCCTAGGGCCTCTTGAAGTATTCAACAACGTTCTTATCACCTTGTTGTCTTTTTACTCTGGGTTCCCCCTTCATTTGCACCTTGCTATTAAAAAGCAACGATTAGGTTGTCACTGGACATTTAGTATTTCAGCTCCCCATTGGCTGTCTGTCCTGTTAAAATCATCTGCAGCTATTAACTCCCTTGCTGGATTATTTGATTTGTTAGAATGTAAGCACCCTATGGGTGTTACCCATGAGCCACTAAAATGGAAACCACAACGAAATGGTAAATGGGGACAAAAAAAGCTGTTTTTCATTTGTGGACATGACTGGGGAAAAGGGAGAACATTCACTCCAAGCCCTTCAATTCTACTGCAAAGAGGCAGCGCAACTGACGGGCTCCGATTGCCCAATAGGGCAATGCCCAAACCAAAACCGCATAAAGTGGGGGCCAGTTATTTTGTCAAAGTGGGCCCGTTTTGTGGCCAATGTGGGCCAGTATGATGAGTTACTTCATGATGCGGCTAGTAGTTTTGACCAGTGCTGCTGAATACATTATTTAAATTGCACAATTTGCATTACATTTTATCAGACACCTTTTGTTTAGCTGATATTGATTAAGCTGCTAATTAACAGAAATGTTCAAATAGGTGGCAGCTAACAACTACTCGACCTTCCCCCCAGGAAGGTGAGAACAGGGTCTTCAAGTTGAAGAGCTGTGTTATGAACGAATGCTAAATCCCCTCCCCATATTTATTACACACATTAAAAAGCTACATAGACAAACAGAATTAAAGGACAGCCGCAGGTATTAAAAATGCCCTGCACATTTTTTTGTTATTATTTAGATAGGGTGACCAGATTTTCAAAATAAAAAACAGGATAGTCCCTACCCAGAGAAGGAGAACGACCTTAAGCCCATAGCCTCTCCTCCCAGTGATCCCCAGTAAATAATCTCCATGCCCAGCACTGCTCCTGGATTGACATGTGTGATTTGGCTGTAAGCCGGTTAAAAACAAAGGCACGTTTATTCTGATTCCTAAAACAGGCCTCGTTCTATGTAGCTTCTTACGGACAGTTTGACGGTTCCAGGCCCCAAAAGTGTGGCAGATATGTGGTTGTTCAAAATTGAAAATCTATTAAAAAAATGTGTGTATTAATGTTAGGATGAGTTGTTCACGTCAACTGTTCCTTCCCGAAAAACCTGGCTCTCAGGACGAGGAACATAGGGTTGGACTGGGACAAGAAATTAACCTGGGTAGCCATAAAAAAATGGCCCACCTCAAAAGAAAGTGGCCAACAACAAAAATGGTGTCGCACATTCACACGTTTCAGGGATTCGCGATTACTCGCGGCACACTCTTTAGTAAGATGAGGGGCGATGATGTGCACATTTGCTGTAACTATATTTAATGCTTTCAGTGAAACGTAGGAAGTGAAGTGTAAAATACATGTAGTTGATAAAAAAACATCATCGAAACTGTTATTTTACGTAACCAGGAACATGGCAATTCTGTTTTCATTTAATCCTATATCTTCGTAATTCTCTAGGGATGTCTGTGCACGCAGCTTCCTCTCCGAGCTCCACCTCTTAAAATGTGTTGTTTGGAGAACATATTTGCCAATCCCTAATGCAGTGACAGATCTCACAGCAGTTATCTTTGAACTTAAATCCTGAGGCTGTCTACATCTGTATATCTGGTTCAAGATTACAAAGATTTTAATGGTGAGTGTTGTAAAAAAAAAAAAATAAAAGAATTCATGAGCACTATGTACATATTGTTAGGTTCCCAAAACCGACATTCGTCTCATGCAAAGCAGCCAGGAACCCTCATTGGTGCCATGTCCTCTTCCCCTTTCGCATAGGGGCTGCTTTGAAAGAGTATAAAAGGAAATAGTTTACAAGTTGGTTTGGATAATGTGCTTTTGCCAGTAAGCCATGTGTAACGTTCTTATTATGACTACAGTATATACTGAAATGAGCATTGAAAACGAACACTGTACAATGTTAAAAAGAACTACCATAAAATAACCACCTTTGCTTTGCCAAGAATATACACCTTTTTGTCTCTTGGAAAGGGCCGCACTCGGTGTGCTTTCATCAGACTGCACTGACACAAAGGGAGGGGGGGAGGGGATTGGAGAATAGGGGAACAGAACCGGCAAGACCACAATAACCGAGGGAGAGAAAAAAGGAACTATGGAGAGAGAGAAATAGGGGATACAGAATGAGAGAAAACACAGCCAGAGATTGGTAAATCAGTTTGATACACCGGGTACTACTAGTATATATAGATTTGGGTTTTTAAATCGGCTTTACACCCAAATGATGGGACGCTAAGTAGAATGGAACTGGTCCCCTGACACTTCTTGTGGTGAGATTAGAATGGTCATTTAAACTTTGTGCTGAACAGCACCATCCTAGTGGCCAGTTCGATCGAAACAGCAAAGACTTCTTACCAGTTGCCAAGGGACACTGTTTGGCTTAAGGGTAGGGTGAACATTAAGCACAATAGAAAGAAAAGTATGAATGTAGTAGTGGAGATTAAACATTTTGGACTTTCCACCCAACGAGTTCCACTGTCACTCTTGGAAGCTTCAAGGAGCACTTACGAGAATGGGTGCTCTGTTAGTCCCACATTGTGATTTGTTGTCCCATTACACCCTTTTTCCCCTTTCCCAAATGGTGCCTTATAGATGTTACTTGTTTACATCAATTCAAGCTTAACACTGCCATCAGTCAGATCACATAGCAGCTAAATTGTTGCTCCCATAAGCAGTGGCTTGTGGTGCTATACACGTTGGCATGTGGCAGAAGTTTGCCATCTCGTAAAAGGTAATTCTAATATGCAGTGGCTGCCAAAGATAGATTTTGCTACCTTAGAAGGAAGAGAGATCTTTCAAAAGACACTCAATTGAAGTATGCATGGGAAGAAATGCTGTAGTTCTATCAGATACATGGTTCGGGGCATTCAGATAATGTTTGCCGTCAGGAGGTGACCGACCCCTGATCGATCTGCATCTCTGGCACTAAGAATAAGGGAACCAAGTATGAGGCCAGGAAGAAGCCTCAGCGAGAACGTATCTTCAGCACGAGCTCCCCACTGAAATGTTAATTTGATCTGTTTTTCAGAGTACCATGCTCTATGTTAAGTTTGACTAACACCGCAGACGAAAATAAGACCGTGATGTTGTGCTGTGCGTCAAAGCAATAACTGGAAGCAGCAAAACGTTTACATCTGCTGAACGTATCTGGAATAAAAGGTGCACAGGTTTTATTCTAATGCAAACTCCTCACACTTAACAAGATCTCCATCTGCAACTCTGTGATTTGATATAACGTGGGGGGGGACATCTCCATACTGCAGAGCGAGGTCCCAAGTGATGTCCCTGCCTTGTGTTCTGACACTGAAACGCTTAGTTTCCAGCTGCATTTGTGTGGAGGAAAATTCTGTCAACAAAAAGCCTTGTCGTATGTCACATTATCCATGCGGTATTACCATGTGCAGTGATCCAGCATATCCTCAATGGAGTCCAATGGTTGCAAATATAAACATATAAAAGGCACATCACTAGTAACTAAGAAAGTCTCCTTATAGTCATCGTGTGACAAGGTATGCAGCTACCCGAGGAGTGCCTGGGGATTTTGGGCCTCATTACGAGTTGGCAATAAAACCACCGATTTACCACCAAAATCATATACTGTTACTACCGCTCGGCCCCCTGGTATTACCACGGGATTGTGAGTGGTGGTATGGCCGTGCAAAACCCCAATTTCTCGAGTTTACAGCAGTCCATGGGGATTTTTGGTGGATTTTCTGCGTGTGGTAATATCGTGCAGTAAATAGGCCAATGCGTTAAAGTGGATAATTTACCTCCACCATCATGCTGGAGGTGAATGCTCCACGTCATGGTCAAACTCGGGATTGGGACAATGCAATAAAAGCGGTAAGAATGCCATTGCCATTGCAAAAAATGGTAGAAATGGAACTGCCGTCACTTTTTTACCCCATCGCCAAACCCGTAATGAGGCGGTGTCCGAAATGGAAGTGTCAATCCCAGTGTAAGGACCCAAACATTGACACTTCACATGCATGGGCCTCCCACTCCTGTCTCTGGAGCAATAAATGTCTTTCAAAATTGCTTCCCGTTATCTTTTGGTTGCTGAACACAACGAAAGTATTAACAAAGTATCACCTGAAACCCCAGCGCAAGGGCTCTCAAGTCTCGCAGCAGTCGCAAAGTAAAACAAGAAAACGCTGACCTTTAGCTTAACAGCGGAAATATTAAACATTTCACTTTGGCGGATACTATTTTTTTGTTAGCCTGAAAACTGGAATGCAAACATATAATATTTGCATTTTTCAACATCTGGCTTAAACAATAAACCAACCCGGCAGCAAGGCCACTCTTCAGATAATGAGGCCCTCGCCTCAAACAGTGTGCGAAAGAAGCTCCAGACTCAGCAGGCCACACAGCCGCTACCTCCGGCTCCTCGTTTCCTGCGCCTGGCTCTGCCCTTGCGACCCCTGGCTCAGTGCTTGCAGGGACAGTGTCAGGATTATAAAAGTAAACACGGAATGTACTTTCTGTTGCAATGAGCAGGTGATTCTGCAAGAGCTGCCCTAACATGGTTTACTCTTTGCTGTGAGCACACTATATTCATTGGGAAGAACACCTAAAATAGCTGTATTGCTACATGCAGATGTGTTGCAGATTATTAAATTCAGTACATAAAAGGAAAGTTACATAACTATGGCATGGAATGCTTGACGAAATGCTACGTCTGCATATATCTAGAGGGACTGTCAAAGCTAATGATGCATTTACATTGCATAACGAAATCACAGAGAAGACAAATAGACCTGCAAGCACTGTAAAAGGTGTAGGACTGGATTCTATGGCACCTGGATTATACATCTTGTCCACGTGTCATGTTACTCAGTACAGAGCAACAGGATCAAGAGTGTAATCAAGAAAAATTGGAGTACATTGAAAAATGACATGAGAGTCGAACACTTGTTTGTTTAGAGAACTACCTACCTTTGCGTACAAGAGGAGTGCAAACCTAAGAGATAGATTGGTGAAGACAAGACCTGGAGAGAAATCATTGGAGATATCAAGAAAAGGAACATATCCCTGCTTACACTGTAGCAACTGTAACTTTACAACAAAAGGAGATACTGCAGACCACCCCCGTATGGGCGAAAAAATAAAGCTAAGGGGATATGCAACATGCGACGCACCTAACAATCTATGGCATCCAGGGCTGTTGCTAGGTCTGGAAAAGACCGGGGGCTACGCTAATGTCAGAACGGTTGGGACTGGGGGCTAGCTAGCCTTTTGGTTGTAGCGCCTGAGATTCTATCCTGGGCTACAACCAAAAGACCAGGGGCTATAGCCCCCTTAGCAACGCCTCTGATGGCATCAAATGTCCGTGTGGCATCCATTATGTAGGTCAATCAAAGTGACCAGGAAAGCTACGATGGAATGAGCACAGATCGTGCATTCGGAACAATGTGAACTCAGCAGTGGCTAGATACTGGAACTCAATAAAGCATAATATTAGCCAGATGAGGATACAAATCCTGGAAGTCATCAGACAACAAAATGCGCATGAAGATTTGGGAAGGAGATTGACCCAACGAGAGTCATTTTAGTTATATCAACTTGACTCCCTAAGAGCAGGGGGCATAAATGAGGAGATGAACCTCATGTGCTTTTTGTGAACTTTGACAAAATGAATATTTGAAAGATGTAATTGCAATAAATCGGCAAAATAGTGTGTCTGATGAAATACTAATAGAGAATCCACGGTATGTCCCGCAGGGAATCAACCCCCTGTGGGACGTAAGGCAGTAATTCACTGCCTGGTAGTGGATTCTCTTGATTTAATTACAGATATGATCACCTATGATTACTTATGAGATTGATGTGAACAATCTCCTTTTGCAATTGCAACAAATGGTAATTGGTCCTCGAATGTATTTTTCCCTGGTAATTATAAATATAGAAACTTGGAGAAGGGGCGTTGTAATATTGACAGAAATACAGGTAATGGTTATAGAGATTTTCCCAGGTGTGGATTAAGGAGTGACACGATACTCGGGACCCAAGCGCATGCGTGGGCCCCCAATAGCATAGTGGACGATGTGTGCGCACGCGCAATTGACAGACATGCATACTAGTAAAGATATGCACGTAGCATCATCGATAATTGCTTTAATTCCCTAGGGTCATAAGTAAACAAGGCAGGAGTGACCGAGTGCACAAATGTACCCGTCACAAACCGTCTTTGGAATAAGAGGATCGAGAGTATGAGGCTGAATCATGCGCGAGTGTCATTAGCAGCACAGAATAGGACATTGCGCACACGTGCGTAAATGAGTAGCATTCATAAACGCTACCACAGACGGCAGCAGCTACTTTGGGCAGCCAGCGCGTCAAGATAGCGAAGCAACTAAGAGGTAAGAATGAGGGGAGAAGAGTAATGCGCAGGGTTACAGGAGGGCTGTAATTCCAACCTATGGGAGTAATGAATATGAACATTTAACTTACAGAACACATGCTGCTTAAAAATACTTTCTACAGAGATACACTCTGGGGGATAAAAAGCCAAACAGGTAGAGGAGACCTTTAAGTGCATACTTTGAATTAATATAAGAATAGTGTACAATGGTCTGCAATGAATTTCTTTGTGTTTCTTGTATTTTTGCATTGTTTGAACCTCACTGCGGATCATAACCATAACCTGGTATGTGTAATTTTCTTTACGGATTTCACTTCATGGTGAATAATTGGGAATGGATTACAATGATGGGAATGTCACCGATTTATAAATAGTAGTGTTAATAGCCCTGATGATGGACGGAGGTCCAAAATGCAGTGGCAATAATATTGCGACACTGACTGGTCAGGAATAAATAAGAATACTTGAAAAAACCGTACAAAGAATTGTGGATTGATAATTGAGAACATAACTACTGAATGAAGTACTAATCACTTTGAGAGTTAATTGAAACCCGACATGGGAAGTGAGAGCGAACTCGTCCAGGGATGGAAATTGTCCATCCCTACTTTGTGGACCTGGATTATACATGCCATTGGAGAGATGATATCATGCAATCTTGATTTTGCTTTGCATTCTGGGACCCCGTGCTTGATTTATAATGGAAAAAGCACTAGATTTCCAAGAATGCAAATAAAAGAAATACATGATCGGGTGGACATCACAACATGGGGCACGCTGCCATGTATACCGAGGAGATCCAGGACAGTAAGTGACCTGCAGGAAACATACTGAAATTCAGAATGTCCAAGCCCATGACCGCTAACAGCGTGGACTTAAATCACAGACTGAACCACACAGAAAACACCATTAGTGATGCTACTTCCATAGATAAGTTTACACAAACTTTCCGTGACACACTGTTAAAATCGTGAGATGTAATTTTGTGTGATGTAATTTTCGTTACTCCTGGCAATTGGGGTAATGGACGTCCCTGGTCACTCGCCATCCCTTTCCTCACTACCACCCTAATATAGACTGACAACTCAGAAGGAAAAACAGACTAGCCAGCAAAATATATGTGGCGTACTGTCAATCTAGACAATCTAAACACAATCCTGGAGAAAACAAAAGCAGACCCAGCCTCATGCTAGCCCACTGACCCAGACGATGGAATATGCACATTACATAGCCACCCTAGGCCAACTGGCCCCCCTGGAAAACCTCAATTTCACAAACAAAACACCAGATGTCACAGAGCAGAACTGAATGCACTTAAAATCAATAAGAATTAACTGATTTGGTTCCATAGTCACCCCACAAAGGACAAACCAGCTTACCAGTGGCTACTGCAATACTACCGGTCACCAGACATAAGAGCAAAGAAAGCTTTCTACGCCAAATGCATCGGACATGCATCTTAGCTACAAAAAGGATATTCAACCTCATCAAGTCACGGAGGATCCAACCGCATGCAGCAATGCCCCATCACTGCCAAAAGTGCTGTGTAACACCAACACCAGCCAGTTTACCATCAGTCATACTGAGCCAGCAGACCTTAGATGAGGGGTAAAACTCGGAAACGATCAACACACTGAAAAAAGCACTGGACTGAGCCGCTTCAGACCCATCACCAAACTAGAATTGACCAACTATTGGCCACGAGTAATAGAGCCAGATCCTCAGAAGACGCACATCCACCGGCCAACTTTACGCGTAGCACTGCATTAACTAGTGCCTTCCACCCACTACCGGGCACTAATGTACCTATTCTTGACTCAAGGTGTAGAGACCTCAACAGCCTACATCAAACCACTACTGAAGAACATGCCAGGAAACCTGGCGGAATAATCCAGTCTACTCCACACCCCCCATCTCCAACATGACTTCTAGATGAAGCTACTGAAGAGTTAGGTCTTCAGGGAGCTGCTGGATCATAAGAATATCCTAGATCTGGAAGCAATGGGCTGCTGACCACTGAGAGGAAACACATCAGAATGGTTATTATCGATGACCTGAAGATCAACGTAAATATGGACAAAACCAGCACCCACATACTAGCGGATGTCTCATTAGTGCTACTCGCATTCAATCATATAATCTTCATCAAAAGACTAAAAGAAGCAGGCTTGACTGATGCAACAATTTGTTGGGCGATGCCATTATCTACTCCCTTTTCAATCAATTCCATCCACATTTGGAAAACCTCAGGGGAACAAGGCTATCAGCACTCCTCGTCAATTGTTACATGGCTTGATAGATTAGAATTATGAAATGCATGGCATCACATGATACAACTGCACAGGCGACAGGCAAATCTTCTTCAAATTATTCCGTTGCAGCAACGCCTGGCATGAAGTCGCAACATATATAGATCACAAAAAACATGAGGTTCTATGTAAAAATGTCACCAGCAAAATGTAATCATGTGAAAAAGTAGTCAGAAAAATGTAGTTTTCAAAATGTAGTCATTCAATACAAGCAATGCAAAGTGTGTAAATGTTGCCAGTAGTAAGGTCGTCCGCAAGCTATTTTTAAATACACAAAAGATACAAGGTTAGAACCCTAAACATGACCCAAAAGCCTTAGAAAACTAAGCAATCAGTAGCCCTTCACAATCAACTTACCATTCCGAACCATTAACCTTGCTATAACTACAACCCTTATTTAACCCTAAAACCTTAGGCTTTCCCTTGCACTATCCCTTCAGCACACCAAAGCATTTTATTTGCAGGTCTTATTACAGAAAACAACAAATAAATAGCAAATGAATATTGACCCCATCTACAACCCCATCAGCAGCTCTTCAAAAATTACATAGCTCTTGCCCTAACCCAAGCCCTTGCTCTTATCCCAACCCTCACCACAACTCTCATACTTACCCTAATGCCTTCTCTACCCTAACCCCTATGTTAATTCCAACCCTTATGCGCCAACATGACCAGCCCCCTCAACCTTCCAATCCCTTCTTTAACACTTACTCATACTCTTACTCTATAAGCCCTAGCCTTACCATAACCACTAGCCTAACACCCTAATTCTTAATCTACCCTAACCGAACCTCAACATCACCATCCCTACAAAACCACGCTGCCCCTAACCCTTGCCCTACTTCTAACCATAATCTTTATTCCAAGCTTAACCTCTTGCCTTTCCCTAACCCAAATCCTAACCCTAAACCAAGCAACCACACGCCCACTACTCTCCCTAACACTTACCCTAGCACCACTGCATTTTTGGCTACTTTTTAGTTGCAATTTTGTGACTACTTTTTTGCTTGCTGACTTCCACTGCAGAGGTATTTTCACCACAATTGTGTCACTAAATACATTTCTGTTGGCAACATTTTCAGTGGATACCACCTATGCATGAGCAAGAATAGGCAAACTCAAGCACAACAAAACAGAACTTATGATCTACCCAGATAAATCAGCAACCACTATAAAGGTCCCCTGGCCAGAGTAGACAGGAAACTGCCGGCAACCATTAACAATAGCTAAGACATTCAGAATCATCTGGTCACTTAAAGCTGTGGACTCTTCACCTGGTTCTTCCTTTTATTCCCTCCTGCTTTCATGCCCCAGTGGTCTCCTCTATGGTTGTGAGTAGTATTGACTACTGCGACTCCCTCTACCTGGCACAGACAGCTTATTTGCTTTGCTGCCTTCAGTTGTTAAAAAAACATGGCTGCTAGGGGGTGGTTCTTCATCCTCCATTTGGCTCTCATATGACCCCCCCACTCATACACCATTTGCATTGGCTCTCGGTAGAGAAACACGTTTTATTCAAGTCTTTATGTATTGTGCACAGAGCGTTCTATGAAATTGAAGATTAATGAATACATTCAGGCCAAATTGTGTCCCTATATTCCTGCTAGGGCACTGCACTCCCAATCGTCATTGACAATTTGGATCCCTTCTGTAAATCGCTTTTGAATAGGTGGACAAGCCTTCTCTGTGGCGGCCGCGAAAGGCTAGGACTCTCTCCCCTGTGCTCTGCGGTCTGACTCCTCATTTATCCTTCCACCGCCCATTAAAGACCCATCTGTTTTAGATGTGTCCCCTCTGTCTGCTGCTCTGGGCCTTCAGGTGTATGTTCCGCTTTAGAAGTCTACGTAACATAACATGATGAATAGGCCTTGATCACTGAAGTCACAAAATAAATAATTGGTAAGTTAATGTTTTTTTCACCTGCAATCCATCAGACAGATCTTGCATTTTCTCCCCCTTCCGCACAGAATCTAGCTGGCCCTCTAACTTTCCTTATAAAGTGTGGACTTAAATAACAGCATTCAGCTAAGCATCCTAGAGCATCGGCTGAAGATACAGAGAGTACAGTGCACAGCCACAAGAATGCTAGTACGATTGGAAACAAGAGATGATCTCAACCCATCAACACCACGAGCACTGCGCTGGCTGCCCCTCATTGAAGAATACAACTTAGAACATTCAGCATTTTCCAGACCACACAGACCAAAAAGACCCTGAAACAGACGAGAGAGGGTTTCAACTGACCAGACAACTGGTCCATTTAGGGCCCAAAACAAACAAACTCAATTTAGACAACAAATACTAAACCCAAGTCTAGCTGCAGGAGCATCAGCAGTCAAGCAGTGCAATCCAATCAATAGACTAGAGAGATGGAAGGCATTCCATGGCATTGCATTGCCCTAAAGCCAATATTAACTACCAACTAACTTTCCAGCCTAACCCATCGCAACCTAACACTAAAACACTATATGCCAAACATAATTGGTAGCACTCTCAAAGCCCATGAAATGTAAGCATGAACCCGACTGGGTTACCACACAAATTCACACTTGATACCTAACAGACTCAGCCCAGGATATGCCAAGCCATGTCTGACCAAGTAAAGCAGCTCCAAAAACACATAGAAACGTACCCACACACAGAACCCATTTTCTTCTGACCTGCACACATGAAGCCTGCAACAACAAACGTTTTCCACACTATACTTCTACTAGCTTTCCACCTCAAACAACTCCAACCCATCTCTTTCACATCCAAAGGGCCAAGAGACCATGAAAACAAGCGAGTTTGCACTACATGTGACCCAAGAACATATCATAAGGCCTCGATCAATATTTAACTCAAATTTTGAGACACGATTCTTCAAAACATGCTATAAACACCAAATCACTGGCAATTGGATCCACATCTCTTTTGGTCCGCTTGGTGCGCTTGTAAATCCAAATCTCGCTTGGTGCGCTTGTAAATCCAAATCTCGCTTGGTGCGCTTGTAAATCCAAATCTCGCTTGGTGCGCTTGTCCATGATCAGAGAATGGCAAAATATATTAGAGGTCTGCAGGCAGCACTAGCACAAGGTTATATAATTTTGGTAATGTACTATATCACAAGGTACCCAGCGGGTACAAAGCAGAGACCCATGAACACCAGGTTTGTGACAGAGGCATTAAGGCAGAGTTACTCCCTATTGGAACCTCCAGCTAAGGAAATCTCAAATTAGAAGCAGGTGTTAATGAGAAAAATCCTGCATGCGGTATAGACCCTCATTAGAATTACCTTACATTGCCCGAGTACATTTGCCTATCTTCGGAAGCAGATGGACTCTTAAGAGTTATTAAAACACTGAAGAGTACGCTGAGCCTTTGCCCATGGAATTATGGGGCCTTCGCACTTTTGGGATCCTGCAGGCATATAGCGACAGAGGCCGTCTCAGCCAAATTCAAGCTGGTTTCAAAGGGAAACAGTTGCAGGATTGTTCCATATACATGCAAAGGGAAACACAGTTGCAGGATTGTTCCACATACACATCAGAGAACACCTCAAGACTTTCAACATGTTAGCATTAGTGACCTAGAGGCTGCTCAGAAAATACAGAACAGACTATGCCAATGTCACTTCATACATGGAAGGGCAGTAGATCCTGCGGCTTGCCCAGGCACATTAGGACAAGAAGCAAGCTATATGCATTAGTCGTCACATGATAAATAGGAAGGTGTTGAATCATCAGAAAGAGCAAAGGGCCCACAAAACCTATCAGGTGGAAATGAGAGGGGGAGGGGAGTGTCCATGTGTTTGTATCAAATGTGAATCTTCAGAGGAAGGTAAAGCCCTTACTGAACTGCTGGAGCGGTGTAACAGCTACTCTACTCTGGTCGCTATACGTGTCTTACAGGGCTCAAAGCCACTGGTGAAAAGGATTTGAGAAAAATGCTCAATGAAGCAGAAGTCCTCATCTATCTACTTTGACATTTAGAATTGGGAAGAATGTAGATTCTAAGAAAGAAGAGCCAGTGTAATCGTGCCCGTGCACTTAGGGCTGATGAACTCTTTTAGTCATTTAGTGCCTACATCGGATGGCTTGTCCCTTTTCTCCAAGTGAAATAGAGACCTTAATAAAAATTATGCTTATCCAGTTCCCAGGACAAGCAAGCTTTTGGAAAAGCATGAGCCACCAAATACATGCATTTGATCAGGACCAGTGCCAGGGAAACTTTGCTGACCGAGTACCAGTCAATTCTGCTTTCTCCTACCTTTTGGGACTCAACACCATCATTCCCTTTGATAAAATCCCATTGGGACATGGGCTGGCATAACGGGATGAACTTACCGTTTTTATGCCACCTCAAAGAAATCGAACTTGCCCTATCTCAACTTTTATAATAAATCAGTCAAGCTAAGGTTAATGTGTTTCCTATACAGCCCTGCTGCAATGAGTGGCTTTCTAGCTTCCCATCTCCTTTTATTGGACATTTTATCATGATGATTTCTTGTCACACAGCAGTGTTTGCCTTTTTTTGGTGGGAACAGTCTGTTTTTATTAACCATTCTTAGGTGACACCGCCAGGCCAATCGTGTTTGCAAGGGAAATTACTAGTGATGTAAGAATGTGCATCACCCATAGAAGGCTAAACAGCAGAGCTGCCTCTAATCAGTAAACGGAGCAAAGACTGGGCTGCACACCTGGATATCTCGCAAGATTTTATGGTTTCACATTTGGGACTTTCGCAGTGTTCCTTATCAAATTTCAATGGGGGCTTACGATTGAGAAGACTGGACTTAACTGTCCTCTTGTATTTTATAAAATTCAATCAATTAGCCCAATGTATATCCTAAGTCCGGTCTACTTTTCAAAGAATAAGAGTAAAACTATTTGGATATATGAATCTTCAGGAAGTGCAGTTGTACTTTGAGAATATCACAGAGTTTGACAAGACTATTGAAGAACATAATGTTCACATGTTGAAAGTCCTTCATGGGCCCAAGACACCCAAGACTTGAACAGGTTATGGATAACAATCTTTTTTAGGTGTTGAGCATGTTGGCACTGTCTGAGCAAGCAGCATTGCTGTTTACTCCTTAATATAGAGGAGTCACTTAGAATGGGCCTACACCATCAACCCACAAGGAACAAGGCGTTGTGGGATTTTACAATTTTATACAGGTTGGTTACAGGCTTTTCAAAGTAGCTGAAGCAAATCCAAAGACTAACATGATTCAATTGTGTCATTGTATTAAAGCAATGTGACCCGAGCGAAGCAAGGCCCTTAACGAAGGCCCCGGGGCATTACCTGAGTCGGTAATGCCCCCCGAGGGTCACATAGCTATTAGTACCCCGGCCCGCAATATCTGTGTGACCGGGGCACTGAAAGCATTTTATTCTGTCCCGGACAAAAAAAAAGAAAAGAAAAAGAAACGACCAAGAAAATAACCGCCGGGAGAGGGAAAACGGACTCTTCCATGGCGGCCATCGGGAGCGGACGCAGTGGGAACAGAACTGTTCACAGAGCATCCACTCCCGACACAAAAAGAAGCAGAAGGTAAGTGGAGTTGGGAGAGTTGAAGGGAGGGAGGGGAAGAAAAAAATAAAAAACAAAAAAATAACTTACCTGCGTTCCCGGCAGGGGACGATGGAAGCCTCCAGCCATATGGAGGCATAGAGCGGGGATGGCCCCGCTCCGAGTCTCCACACGGCTGGAGGCTGCCATCGTCCCCCACTGGGGACGAAGGAGCAAGAAGGTAAGTCGGGTGGGGAGGGCAGGGAGGAGGGTGGGAAGGGAAAAACAAAGGGCTGCGGAGTGGCAAACACTTAATTGTCAAGAAACTCACTAGAGGAGAAGCATTGACCTTTTGCTTATGCATAATTACCCTTTTTGATGACAGCTATGATGGACTGTGCTCTGCCTTGGGTAAAGCAGTGCAAACATGGATCCAAAATAAATCGACACAAAATATGCAAGAATATGTAAAAAGAAATAGTCATAATGTAAAGTAAGCACACACTCTAGTGTCAAAAGCAAACATACAAAATATTTCTGAAGGAATGCATATAGCAAATGCAATAATGAAAACAATAATATTCTTTTAAGGGACGGAAAAGAAGGCAAACATACACCGTGCCAGTCACAAAGTAGACAGAGCTTAGAAGTGCTCCCACATATGATCAGATGTGATTGGGGGGAAAAAAAAAGAGGAAGTTCAGAGATTTAAGACCTCAAGCCACACGTGTGGTGGCTCAGCACAGAAAGTAATTAGAAACAACGCAAGCATATCGAACCATGGCTGAAAAGAGAGCAACTGAAAAGGGGGAGCCAACTAGAGTTTTGGGAAAATAGGAGCCTTCATCAGGGCAAGCGAAATACAAAGAGTAGGCGGACAGGCGATTTGAGTGTCTGGACAGTTGAAACAATGTTCTTGGCTAATCAGACATTGGGGTGGTTAAAAATGGGAGTCCGTTCCCACAACCCTTGGTACTACAGGGATCCCAGGAGAATCTAAACATAAAAAAAATCATGTGGTCTGATCTGCGTAAATACTGCCACTCGCAGAGATGGGCTGCAGCCCATGAAGCAGACGGTGCTAGCTCTTGTTGGAACCTTCAAAGAAAAGGTCATATTCAGCAATAGCAGGTATAAAGCAGTAGCCAGAGATGCCAGACCAATTACCTTTGTCATTTTAACTTTATTAGAGGAGCATTTCCCAATGGACACGTCTAGGTGCACCAAGACCACCATCGTGGTAATGTGGCGCAGTATAAAAGCACTAGAACACAACATGACATAAATCTGTGTTTCCTGAAATAAAAATGGCTGTGAGAGAAATTCACTGCTGGTTCCCAATGTTTATACTTTTCTCACTGGTTCAACCAGGCTTTACATCTTTTGATCACTTTCTTTGGAGGTCAGGGGGAGTCCTGGCCCTGCTTAACTTTCTTTACACAGAGGATCTAGTGAGCTAGGAGAATGTCAGAGATCAGGTGGATTTAGCCTGCTGTAACTCTGTTCTTTCATCGAGAACTTGGTTGATGCCTGCTCTCCCTTCTATTTATTTCCTTGTAGACTGCAGTCATTTGGGATCATCCATGGACGCCATCCCCCATACCCCATTGTTTGTTATTATTAACCTTTGTGTCTCTTACCCTTCCAAGATGGTGGTATGATTAGCGGGGGAACTTGCTTAAACACTGTTTCCAGTTGCCTATCAGCTTTAACGGTACGTGCACGCCAGGCTTAGTAGATGTATAACTGGTGAAGATGCGCCAAACAAAAGCCCATCTGCACCAGTCCTGTATAAATCCCAGACAGTCGTAGGAAGGAAGTGTGAGGGGCATGAAGAGAATAACCAGAGCCTACGATTATGTGTATGGTCCAGAGTTTGCATCTAGGTGTCACTCGAGATGATGATGATTTGTTAGTTATGTAGCTCTTTCACCAAAAGAGGTGTACAAAGAACATGTTTAGATACAATTAATATTATCCATCTGAAGTTAGTACTCATTTACAACCTAAGAAGGATGAAAAGGTTCAATTGGCATTGGTGGGATTCGAACATGCGGCCTGCAAATCATACACAAATCTCGGCAGCAAACGTTTAACCCGCTGAAATATCTAACCGCCATGCAGAGATATCCGAGTTTGTTAAGGCCAACCACTGGTACTGCACACTACTAAGGAATGAAGGCATGATGCAATCACAGCCATTCGTCTTCTTAGCCCATTCCAGGAACGTAAGGTAGGCTTTTGAATACCCTTGTGCTGAAAATGTATCTTATCAATATATTAAATATAGTGACAAAACAGGTCACAGTGTGGGCCATATGATGGATAATGACCTAGATCTACTTCTGAAAACAGATTTTGTTTCTTGCATGATGCTCACACACCCTCAAAAAGGGGCTCATTACGGGATTGCCAGTAACCTGCAGTAATTCTGGGGGGTAACTGCAAACCCACCTGACTTACCGGTGCCCGATATGCCACTATCACTGGGATATTATGGGTGCCGGCAAGCTCCCATTCCATGGAGTCCTATAGGACCAGTGCCGGTGACTGCAGCAATTATTTGCTGGTACAGGCCTGAACTACCGGCAGGTCAGGCCTGCCGGTGGATCAGAGCCCTTACGGCAAACTCATTGTGCTGGTCCGGTAAAATACCAGACCCAGTATTACCAGCATTTTTACCAAACCGACTCACTCGTAATGAGCCCCAAAGTGTTCCGAGAGCTTGAGGGGAACAGTGTGCAGAAATGAGTTAAGACTCAAACAAATCTGCATTTGTTTGGTGTCATGTTCACACTACAGCCCATTTCCAGTTGTTCATTCTACAAGCACTGTGTGCTGTTCCATCTACTTCTTTGGGTCGTGTTGCAAAATTATGTTAGAACTGTAGTTAAAGGTTGAGGAACCGATGGTGGTACCATAAAAAGAAGAATGTGTTTTAGCCCCTGTGAAAGCTTATCTTAAGTCTTTGGGCATCTGTCAAGACAATAGCCCAGAAGCGCCTAAGAGATTTAATCTGTTCTTTTAAGGTTGCTCAATAGGGTAGAGCTTTAAGAAATGTTATGATTTTTAAGGGACAACCATGCCAAAAATGGTTTTCCAAGTACCTTTGAGAAGACAAGCTCAAGTTATGTCTCTCTGAGGCCAAATGGTTGTGACCCTGTGGCACACTTCTAAATTTGAACTGGTCGTGCATACAAGGACATATAAAATCAAGGTTCGGGTGGCCTAGCAAAAATACTTCAGTCTACCATTCTGAAAATATGGCTCATGAGTTGTTTACAGTGTGCAATGAATTTCAGTCCATGACACTTATGACTAGATCACTAGTAGTAATAGTAATATGTATTTCGGAACAATTTCCCTAAAACTGAGACATGATCCATCACAATTCCATTGTGATAGTCCTGGCTCCCTCTTTTCAAATTGAGAAGATCAGACAAAATGTCATGGCAATGTTGCCTGTTCTTGATCTTGATACACAATGTGCAAGTACTGTGGATATTGAGATATTGTAAGGCAGTGTCATCAATCAAATGTATAACTTTATCCATAGTGGAGTTTGTCTCTTTTCGAACATGCAGACCTCACAGGTTCTCTGCACGATCTATGCCAAGCCTAATGATATGAAACTATAAATTTAAAAAACATCCAACCTTCCCACCTAGTGAGCTGCCTACAAGACATTATATCCACTACAGCGGACATGGATCCTCCTGAAATTCGTGTTGAGCCATTTAACAACGCCATGTTTAAAATGCGGGATAACATCGCCCCCATCAAGAAGAAATTGAGGGAAAATTCCAACCAAAAAGTGGTTTTCCCTGGAACTTTCTGTATTGAAAAAACAAAAAAGGAGCATGGAACAAGCGTAGTTAAAACGCCCTACTGCATCCAATAAGGTTAAATTGAAAATACCGGAGCAATATTATAAAATAAAAAATCATCAGTTCCAAGAATAATGTCTTCAATGAGGAAATACTTGGGGCAAATAAGAACTACACAAAACTTTTTGAAATTCTGAAAATACTTGAAAGCCCAAAAGCATTAACTCCCCCCATCTGTCCATCAGACCAGGACTGTGTTGATGTTCAGCAAGCCTTTGCGAGAAAACTCAAGGCCGCCCATAACAACATTTAATATGAATTAAGTATTAGTTTAGGTCCCCAATGTATACAATTGCTTTTGATCAGAGATGGAGATGGACAACCAACGTTTTGTTTCACACGTTACGAATCTCAAGATGGAAAGATATCTGTTCTCCATGCACCCTACCTCTTGATAAAAGAACATTATCGCAGCAAAACTCATTTTGGATAACAAAACTTTCTTTACACCATTCCTCACCAGATTGGTGAACGCCTCCTTTGACTACTGCTCAGTTCCAGAAGCCATTAAAGTAGTTTCTATCACCCCTTTGGTGAAGAAAGTTGGCCTTGATCCTAAAGACGCAAAAAACCTCAAGCAAATCATCAAATCCAACTTTTTATTAAGAATTCTGGACAAGGTCGCCACAAACCAACTACAGACCCACTTGGACCTTTAAGTAGCCATCAGCAAAGTTGGCTAAAAGTCCTACTTTACTGGCTACAGACATTTTGAGTGTTAAATCATGCCTTGAACTGGATTTGTGCAGCCATCAATCCAGCTGGAAGATAACCCAAGTGTTATCCCCCAAACAAATACAATGCAAGTCCGAAAGGGAAAATCCCTGGGCTCAATGCCACAGATTAAAATGTATTTCTGTGTATAGAGCCATTGAGAAGCCATGACAGCCTAAGCTTGATCTGCTCTAACCTGGAATCAGATATGGAAGTCCAGGATCCAAAATCTACTAAAGAGTAGACTAAAGGTGTCATCCAAGCAAGGTAGTTCAAGAAGGAAGGAAAAGGAGCTTACCTTTTGGACATCTTTGTGGTCTATTAGTTTGATTCTGGGACAATAAAGCATCCGCTGCCACCAGAATGACTCCTTGCTTTTTGAGTAAGGAGTAGAATTTTAGCTGAAGCAAATTCCCACTGAAGTGAAGATGCCAAGGCACTCAGCGGCCCAGGCAAGACTGGCACACCAAGGTACAGGTAACACCTGCATTGGATGCTGAAGTACTGTCTTTCCTGATCAAGCAGGGAAGGCACCCGCATACACAGTAGTCAAAGACTTAAGTTTGCTCAGCTCCCCATTTGACAGTTGAGGCCCATTTTTCAGGGTCGTTGCTGGACATGGTCATTATTGGGATGATTGCAGCAGCTGGAAATTTACAAATTGAGAGACACAAATGAGGGCCTATCGATTTAATGATACAGCTAAATTCTCTCTAAATATCTCCAAAAGTATTAGTGAGGCAAACAGGAAGCTGTTTGTGCATGCATTCCTAAAAGAAATAAGCTGCAAGTCGAGTCCTTCCCCCTTTATCTAATGAGGCCAAAAAGCAACGACTTTAGAACCTTTATTTTGATTGGGCCAATACAAGGATTTTTTCCCCAAACTGTGGGACAGCTGCCACTAGTACTTTCGGGTTTATCTATTTACAGTCCTCAGCAGAATAATTTCTGTAGTTTCACAGTTGCTGAACCACGGCTTATCCATGATGACACAGAAGGCCATTCTGAGTTCAGACCAAAGCATATACCCATGAGAAGTTGAAGCCTGTTGGCAACTGGTGCAATGCCATTTCACCAAACGCTCACAGAATGCATGATGATGAGTAGGTAATGGATTTATTTGCATGTGTGGAATAGCGCAGTTAAGCTTGGACCATGTTTAGTCACATGTTTTACACTTCAACTCCCATCAACCCTAGCCACCATAGTCAATGGTTGATTTTCATGGAAGTTGTAAACCAAATCACAGAGGATCACATAATGAGTTCCCATAATAATACCTTTGTAAAAAAGAAAGGATAATGTGATTGGCGATAGTTTTAGAAGATTTAAAGAAGCAGGCAGCGTATACTATTTCAAAACAGAAGGCCTACATTTCATCAGAGACATACCGAGACCAGGAGATTGGTAGACATGGCTGGATTTGATGGACATGGACTTGACCATTCCGGTGAACCGTTTCTCAAGACCTCCACTGTAAAGGGTTTTGTGTGACTTCTGTTTGCATTACTTCATTAATGCATAGTAGTGGAGGGGGGAGCCAGAATCATTAATGGATAGTAGTGGCCTCTTGTATGATGTAGGTGGGAGCCAGATGAACTTATTTATTTATCGCTCAAAAGACCCCATCTTAAGTCAGTGTGGGATTTACTATATCCTTTGGTATGTTGCATGACATTTTGAAAACTTGATGAATGGTCAGGGTCCCTTTTCTGGGTTACCTGGTAGATGCACGTGATTGCCCCCTTTGGGTGCACTCTCACAGACACAGCTTCAGATAAGAAAGGTTATGAGAGAATGTGGTGCCCTTGGAACATCTCATGAAAGACTCAGGGTTCAGGTCATCATGTGAGAATGGACTGTTCCATAATCAGTAAATGTGGTCTCCCTGGGAGATGCAACAGGAAGAAGGGGTATGAGAATAACAAAGTCTGCATGTAAATGTTCATATAGTGCTTGGCAGACTCCATTGCCTGGATTAGTTTTGCATCATGATCCGGGCACAGAGCATCACTGCTTAAAGAATTTAGAGGGAGATTTGGATTGCTTGAATGCCAAGGACCCAATTCCTTCATATAGGAATTTGTTAGGTTGGAAAGGAAATGGGCAGGACCAGCCTACTTCATATTGAAATTCCAATTTGCCGGTTTTTGTTCTGTTGCATGAATGAACCAGAGTCCCATGCCGAGGACTAACTACAACAGAAGATAACCTGCCTGGGCACATATGCCTTAACCCTTCTCAAAACCTCCCTGTCTTTAAACCCACCCTTTTGGCCTTATATTCTTGCTGGAGTTCATGGTCTTGAAGTGCCTCAGAGAGCATGGAGGCAGACCTTCTTCCGAAAGAGGGATGATCCCTCTGGATCAGAAGACATCCTTGCAGTGGAGTCTTTCATTAAACAGAAGATGGTGGTTTAGAAGGTAAACGGTAGCCCTTTAAACTGTGATTGACAGTTTTAGAATTGTACACTCAAGCAAGGCAGGGATTAATAAAGCATTTCATGATCGAGCGTATAGACTGCTGGTGAAAGCGTGTTGACTGCTATTCACTTTAAGGAAAGCATATTAGCCCCGCCACCGCACGGAACGCTTGTACAGAGTCCTGTAACGAGTCCAGTCACTCACTCAGTTGGTTGACTGGCTTGGTGGCTGGTCGGTCCTAACCGCCATGACCAAGAAAGCGGGAAGAGTCGACCGAGATTAGAGGAGATCGAGCCATTGGCCCATGGAGCCTGCGGAGTGCACACACAAGATCCATGACCGGTGATGTAAGCAATGCAACTCGTAATTCGTTGCATGGAACGGCAGGTAAGCCAGAAAAAGGAACTTGAAGCCACTTGCGTTACGCCCCCGGTGGAGGATTTGCCGGACTAAAAATGCCCTGCCCCTTCACTGATGACTACCTCCATGTAGTCGACCAGCTTCTACCAAACTCTCCCCATTTACCCTCTCACATGCCTGTGCCTGACCAGGTCACCAATCTACAGGCCACAGAGGGGATGGGGCCAATATACCTTTGTGCTTGGGAGAAGTTGCCACGATGGCCTTGGAAATTTCTGGGGCCCTAACCGACATACAGAGAAATATGGAGAAGTAGAAGCAATGACAGAAGCCCTTGAAACCAAAGTTGTTGATCCTGAACAAGCGATTGAACCCACATGAAGAAACGGGTGGGGGAACAATGCCCAGTCAGCAAGACGCAGTGCCGAACTCTCCTTAACTAACACAAAGAGATGAGCTCAAATCCAGTAGTAGGTGAAAGGCCGTCTACTTCTCATTGTGTACTCCATAAGGACACTGAGCTATCAGTACCGCCTGCTACCCTAAACACTCAACATTCCTCTCTTTTCAGAACAAAAGAGAATACCAAAGATAGACTCCCATCAACCGGAACGCAGCATCCCAAACAGCAAAGGGCCCAAAACATGACGCTCTGACCCAGATGTCAATGATCACTAATGCAATGGCACCGTTCATGAAGCTATTCATGACACCTTGGCTAATCACACTATTCCGCTTGCTATGGTCCATTCTAAAATGATATATGCTGAGGGCTATAGAACTGCTAAACTACAACTAGAAAGGGAAGCTGGATCCGTATTGTTTTCAGGAAATGACCATAATAGAGAAAGATCTGTGATGGTACAACAAATCCCCCTGAGAAACCGCCAAGAAGATGAACCACCCGAGAGCATTGAAGCCATACAGGATACCAGCCACAGGGTTACTGAAGAGTTCTCTATTAGAAAGGCGGAGACTGAGGCGATTAAAATGAAATTCACTGTGGAAACCAGTTTGGTTGAGATCCAAGTTGAAGAGCCAACCCTGAGGCAAATGAAGAAGCAGCCAGGGGAAAACATATCCACTGTTTGGAAAGGAAGAGCCGAACGGAGATTGCATTGCCAGTCCCACAACTAAGATATGCCCTCTGCCCGAGGGGTAATAATGCAAGAAAGTTCCTCAAAAAAACTCACTTGAGGAGAACAAAGAACATAGGAAGGGCAGTATTCCAAAATTGAAGAGAAACGGCATTAAAAATAAGATGTCTGCCCATCGAAAAGAGGGTGAGGATTCTTCAGTTCAAGGGGACCACAACCTACTGCTGGACAGGTTTACTTATTCGATTGAAGAAAGCGAAAAAGAAATAGCGGCAACTTAGTGGATATACAGTCAACCCTTGAAAATTAAAAAAACGAGCCCACCATCTGATACAAATAGTGTTTGGGAATGGACTCCCCCCTTCCTTATGTCGGCTGAGAGAAGAGACCACACAATCACAAAATCTAGAGCTCATGAAAAAACGGCAACTCAATCCGATAGCTTTGCACCGGTTTAAGGAAACAGAATTTCAAAGTTCTATTGGAGAGAATCCACTACAAAAGAGCCAAAGCCATTTCAGAAATAATGATTGAGAAGGAAGAAAGGAGCAGAACTAACTCCCCCAGGTCTCCAATTGACTGGCCCAGACACAGGGGTTGGGATTCATAGGCTTGTAAAGTAAATAAGAAAAGGCGTAAATCACCCAAAAGCAGCAAGGAGGCCAAGGAGGATAAATCCATTCCGGGTCAGCTGATCTTTAAAAAAAAGACCATCTACAATGTCTTAGGTAAGAGAGAGTGGTTGAAGAAAGGGATGATTTCATCTTAAATAAATACAAATCTGGTTCAGCTATGCCACTGCATTTACCAATTGCGACAAATTACCACTGAAGATTTTGCCATAATGGAGTTCAAAAGAGAGGATAGAATGGACCTAATACGTCTGAGATCTATGGTGGTGAAAAACCTGCTTCTGACATCAGTGGAAAGCTTTCATACATTGGGGTTCGACCCGAAAGATCTCAGCATGAGGGCAATTGAAGAACCCCACACAGATGCCCTATTGGAAAGAAGAAACAACCAGAAAAGTATAACTGAACAAAGGAACCCTTTCCAAGGGGTCAAGATGGTGGAACATTTTCAACAAGACAAAGTAGTCTATGGGTCGGCGGAACTAAACACAAACTCCAGTCAAAGTTGACCAGCCCTCACACCAACAGAAACCACATTTATCAATGATCGTTACCTGTGGGCCAGGAAAAGAACAGAACAGGAAAATAATCTACAAAATGAAGCCCTCATAAAATGAGGCAGGGGATGACTCTTGGGCCCGACTCCCAACAGCCCTGGCATCAAGGCCTTCCAGTGACTTCAATTCGACCTATAAATCTGTAAAAGGAATTTGGAAACAAGTGGGTCACAATTCTAATAACGATCGACCTAAAAAAGACCCGATGAAAAGCCGCGACCTTCATGTCATAAATGGGCACTACGAAGCTAACTAAATGTGCCATCCAACATGGAAACGAGGCTCCCAATCATCTGTTCTAGATTCTATCTTTATCTCTAGAAACCTAATTAAAGATATAAGCTCTTTTGAGGTTATTAGTACGACAAGAAGTGATCATAACTGGTTAAAACTAACCTGGGATGATGACCTCACACAGCTTGTACATAAACGACCTACCCAGGTTGTAGTGACCAACAAAGGTGGTAGGCTGAAGATGAATACAAGGGCAGTTGAAAAAAAGCTGTTGCACCGTTTTGAGCACGGCTGAAAGAAGTACAATCAACGGGGGCCATGACCCCAATGGACTACACAGCCATTATTGCTCTGTATCGCGTACAAGGAAGATCTCCATAGAGTTAGTACAAAAATGTAAAGAGAAGCGACATGCCGTGCGGGCCCTCAAGAAACTTGTGGTGAGAACTACTGAGAGCGAAACTAAATTGTATAAAGACGAATTATAAATCTTGGATAATTAACAAAAACAAAAATGCTCTGCTACAACAAGATGCAGAAATTCTGCTAAGGGCTCTGGCCAAAAAAAAGAAAAATCCCAACAGCCGAAATCTGGTCCCTGATCAGACTAACAAATCAGAGGCAAGAATTCCACCAGCTAAGCGGAGTGACTGAAGCAAACTGGATATCATTTTTCGGATCCCCGTTTAAAGACATCTGTCACTCAGATACCGTCCATTCAAAACAGCAGATCGTTGGGACCTGCCGTAGGACCATGACGACTTAGTTATCATGATCAAAAACCTCAGTTCATCATCAGGAGCTCCGGCACCCAACGGACTATCCAATGCAACATTAAAAGACAACAATGGGCAAGAATTATAGAAAGATCTGGTTTTGACAAATGTGCTAGCCTCAAGATCAACCCCGGCATCCTGAAGAACGGCTCACGTAATTCCAATTTTCAAAAGTGGGAGACGGACTGACCCCAGCAATTACCAGCCGATAGCCCTGCTGGATACAATGGGGAAAACATATGCCACATTGCTACTCAAAAGACTAATGGACTGGTCCCAGAAGATCGGGATAAACGACAAGTTTCAGCCAGGCTTTGTTAAGGGGCTAGGGACTACCTCACCCCTCACGCCCCCACCAACCCACCCTGCTCTCTTAATCACACTGCTAAAAATAGAACTCATGAAAACCAGCAGTAAGTTAAACTTGGCCTTTGTAGACTTTTCAAAGGCCTTCAATAGTCTAAATCGAAATCATCTGTGGAAAAAGCTTGCCATTAATAACTGCCCTATTGACCTGGTGGAATCACTTTGTAGACATCATACAAATAATACAACAATCAGAATCCACCTTAATGCCAATGGGATACTCTGATGAAATACCTACAGGATGGGGTGTCAAGCAAGGTTGATCTCTGGCCCCGGCCCTCTATACCTGTACATCACATATTTGGGAAAGTACATGGAGAAAATCAGAAGTCCCCCCACAAAGTTTGCAGGGTGAAGATTACGCACCTGTTGAATGCAGAGGACCTGGTTTTATTTGATTACACAGAGGTCAGCCTGCAAGGACAACTGAACAGACTAGCAGATTATGTAGTGGCCAATCTCGAAATCAACACAGATAAGACAAAGATTCTTACCTTAAAAAAAAGCCAGGAATCAAGGAAAATAATATATAAAAATGGTACATGAACCACAAAGAAATAGTGAAGGTAAAATCGTTCAAGTATTTAGGGATTCAAATTTCGAACAGCACAGCCGAGACCTACTCCATCGAGTCCCTAAGAAGGAAAGCCACTGCTCTTGCGAACCAAGCCCTAATTCTAAAAAGGATGCTTCCAGTTATTGAGTTCTACAAAGTTACAGTGATTCCAATACTCACCTATGAGGCTGATATGATACGATATGGCATTTATAAAGTGCCTATATACAAGTTTTTCAAGGCGTGACGAGGCAAGGGAGGGGAACAGAGGGAAGACAGAGACAATGATCTTACTAGGCCAAGTGACATTGAGATTGCGCAAGTGCAAGGGGAAGGGGAAAAGTGCAAGGGGAAAGGGGGAGGGAAGTGGATACACAGTAAATAAATAAAACAAAACAATAAATAAGGGGACAACCAGCTGGTGGCAGGTGCAGGGGTAAATGCAGACATCGATTGTCAAGTGCTGATATGGGGCTGTAGGGATACAGAACAGTCCCAGAGTGCAAGGGTTGCCAGGGGGGTAGTGCAGGTGTGCAACTGGCGGTGAGGGGACCTGGGCCCAAGATAAAAGGGTAGCCAGGTGGCCAGTGCGGTTACAGTTTCAGCCAGGAGTTCAGCAGGGGAGAGGAGGAGCGAAAGCAGAAGCAAAGAGGAAGGTCTTGAGGCGCTTCCGGAACCAGAGATGGTTCTCCTCAATTTTCAGAGAGGCAGCGAGGCTGTTCCAGAGGGAGGCCCCAGCCAAAGAAAGATCTACCAACAATTTTTAGCTTGGAGAAGCGACTGATCCTGAGAGAGTTGGAGGCGGATGAGCAAAGAGCTCGAGAAGGCAGATACTTAAGAAGAGAGAGTTGAAGGTATTGAGGCCCCAGAAGGCCTTGTGGACAATGAACAGGATTTTGAACTTAATCCTTGCAGCCACTGGGAGCCAGTGCAGAGATTTCAGTCCAGGAGAGATACGATCCATGGGCTTGAGACCAAGGACAAGTCTCGCAGTCCTGTTTTGGATGAGTTGCAGAGGGCGTAGAGTAGAGGCAGGAAGATTTAGAAAGAGGCTGTTGCAGTAATCCAGCCTAGAGAACCAGAACTCTGGAGACAGTGAGCTTTTGGGGGAAGGAGAGGAAAGGAAGAATACCTCTGAGGAGGTGCAGCTGGTAATGTGGCTTCTTAGAGACGTTAGAGACGTGAGGAGAGAAGGAGAGTGTGGAGTCGAAGATGACCCTGAGGTTTTTAGCCTCACAGGTAAGAGCAGGAAGAGGGCCAAGAGAGGCCGGCCAGAGAGTGACAGGAAAGGAGGGAGCGGGTGTGCCGATGAGGAGAAGCTCAGTCTTACTGGCATTAAGGCAGAGATCATTGACAGCACACCACTCCTGGATAGCAGACAATCGGAGATGAGGGAAGAAGAGGTGGTTTAGGGGAGCCTGAAAATGAATGTCATCCGCATAGCACTGAAAGTTGGGGCAGAGAGCGGCAATGCGGTGGGCAAGAAGTGCCAGGGAGGGAACAGCCAGGGAGAGAGGTAAGACCCCTGGGCAACACCACAGGTGGAGATTGAGATAGAGAAGAGGAAGGACCCAAGTTGGATCTGGGAGGGTTGATCAGAGAGGAAAGAAGTCAGCCAAGCCAGGGCCTGATCGTTGATACCCAGGTTATCACAGACGTTTGAGCAGGATGGCATGGTTGACCATGTCAAAGGCAGAAGAGAGATCAAATAAGATGAGGACACAGGGGGTGTTGGAATTAAGGTTAGAGAGCAGGTCTTCACGGATGTTCAGGAGAGCAGTTTCCATGCTTCTGGCAGCTCTGAAGCCAGACTGATGGTCATGGAGACAACCAACAGATTTAGTGCGAAGATTAAGCTGGGAAATGGCCAGTTTTTCCAGGAGTTTGCCCAGGAAAGGAGTGATGGAGATTGGGTGGTAGTCAGCCGGGCAGGACGAGTCGGCAGAGGGTTTCTTAAGAAGAGGGTGCACAAGGGAGTGCTTCAGAGGGGGGAAGGAAAGACTCCAGTGGCAAAGGAGTGGTTGCAGAAATCCGCCGGAGCAGGAGCCACGGTGTCAATGTGGTCCTTGATGGTTTTGGAGGAACAGCGGTGAACCTGTTTCGACAAGGCTATCATAGATCAGACTTGTCTAGGAACCTCGTCTGGGGAAAGGCAGAGAAGGTGGGAGGAGAGGTGGCCGAAATAGGGCCAGAGGAAGAGCATGGAGTAGAGGAAGGAGGTGGAGAGGAAGAGAGATGTCCTGTGTTTTAGAGATGAAATGAGAAGACAGAGCCGTGCAGAGGGCCTGGGAGGGAACAGGAGAGGTAGAGACTGCAGCATGAGTGGCCAATTCCTTGCAGATTTTAAAGAGTTTGGTCAAGTTATTAGATGCAGCAGAGATGCAGACTTGGATGCGAGCTCTCTTCTTGGTGCGGACAGAGTGCCAGTATTGCCTTTGGAGCAGGCAGCAGGCCCGTTTGTCAGAGGATGTACCAGAAGCACGCCATTTCCTTTCAGCCACCCTGCAATTGCGTTTGAGGGTGACGAGGTCCGAGTCGTACCAGGAGTTGCACTTGGCTTTGGGCTTCAAGCGGATCCTCGTGGCAGGGGCAAGAGCATCAAGATTATCGGATGTAGCAGAGTGGAGCAAGGAAAGGGCCGTGTCAGGGTGTGAGTCAGCCAAAGGTGTGCGAGGGGACAAAGCGGAGGCGAAAGCCTCAACTGGCTCACGCTTCATGGGTCGGATAACTGAGAAGGTAGGTGGCAGTGCTGGAAGTGGCTTGGCCCGAGGGGGAGAGAGGGGAGCTGGGAGGAAAGGAGAAAGTGATCACTCCAGGAGAGAGGAGTGGTGAGAGGGATAGAAAGAGGAAGGTCTGAAGAGATCAGAACATCCAGAGTGTGCCCTGCAGAGTGAGTTGGACCAGAGGGGAGAATAGAGAGTGAGAGAGGGTCACAGAGGTTGCGAAAGAGTCCAGAGGAAGGACAGGAAGCATCCAGGTGGTTGTTAAAGTCTCCAAGAAGGAGGAGTTGAGTGGTCGAGGCCAGGAGGGTGGAGGAGAGGTCTGCCCACTCAGCGAGGAAGGAGGAGATCTGACCAGGTGACCGATAGATGGTAGCCAGAGTAAGGGAATGGCCAGGAGAGAGAAAGAGCCTGCAGATGAGGCATTCGAAAGAGGAGTAGGTCTGTGTAGGAATGACCGAGGCAGGGATCCACTCAGGGAAGATGAGGGCTACACCCCCTCCGGAACAGTTGAGGATCTTGTAGCCATCAGGGAGGAGAGTGTCAAAGCTCGTGACAGAGCTGGCCGTGAACCATGTCTCAGTGAGCCCGAGAACATCGAGGTCAAGTTCTTCCAGGAAGCGGCAGATGTCAGAGGAGTGTTTGTCAGCAGAGCAAAAGTTTCAATATGGAGAAGGTTGACGTCCTTGAAAGACTTCGGGGGAGTGGTACAAATCAGAGGTACGCCCTGCGGAGGTGTAGAAGGAGCCAGAGGGGGGACAGAAGAGGAAGGAGGAGAGTAGCCAAGGAGGAGACAGTAGGGGGAGGCAAGGAAGCTGTGGGGGGGAGGAGAGGTTACAGCAGGAGAGGAAAGGAAATTGATGAGGCGTGGGAAGCATCTATCAAAGAGGAGAAGGTTAGCCTGAGGGCCTTGGACCAAGACGGTACCATTCAGGTAAACATTCACGATGACCTTAGAAGAGAGGTGGCACCATTAATGGGAAAATAAGAGAAAGGAGAAAGCATAGAGACCATATGAGGAGTCCATAGGTCTGGCGAGGGAACGACAAAGAGTGTGTCAGTGAGGGTTTGCCTGGAGGAGGCACTGGTATAGGTGTCAGCGATAGGGAGGCCTGGGTTGGAGACCAGGATGTCCTTTTTAAACTTCTTCCTACCAGATTTAGTCAGAAGAGCAGGATAGTCGATAGAGAAGCAGTTAGAAATGATAGGAGAAACAGAGAACACCATCGAGTAGGTAGGGCGAGGAGAGAGGAAGAAGGGGGGGGAGGAGAACACTAGGGAAGGACACAGGGAGGGACGCAAGCAGACGAGAGAGAGAGACAATAGTAGACACTTTGACAAGACAGCAGGAACTTAGATAATGGTGGAAAATGTTCGCTAGATGAATAATTTACTTAGAAGGCAAAAACCACAGAATGGCAATACTTGCTCAATGCAATTTTAAATACGTTCACAATGCAATTTTTAAAATACCGGAGGAAAAACACACCTAAGTCTAAGAGTCTGCTAAGTGGCAGGGTTATCAGGGTAAAGTGGAGGCTCTATTCCTAACCCAGGCCCCTCCTACCTTACTTAGTAGCTGCTGGTTGACGGCTGGCCACTGGCTTCCCCTGCTGACACCTGCAGACACTGGGTGGAGCCGCCTCCGTAGGAGCCGTCTTTTGCCTAGAGGGCCCTTAGCCGCAGGGGCTACCGCGCAGAGGGCTGCCCTGGAAAGCTCAGTTAAGACCAGAAATCCGGCCAATCAAGGGAGGATGGAGGGCTTGGAGGCGGGCGAAGGAAGGGTAAGAGGAAGCAGGTAGCAGAGGAAGCACCGAAGCACATTGGGCATGGGGGCACACAAGTACCCAGCAACAGATGGAAAAATAATGCAACGCCCCGGAGGGTCGCACCGTCAGGCCTGCTCACCTGGGACCGCCGAATGGAAGAGGTGAGGTCCCACGGTGCCGGCTGCTACACCAAAGCAAGGGAGACAAAACAGCCAATCACGGAAGGAGGGAGGGCTGGGAGGCGGCAGAGAGGGAGGGGAAGGGAAGCAGGGAGTAGGGGAAGCACCGAAGCACACAGGGCCGGGGGGCCACACAAGTACCCAGCAACAGATGGAAAAATAATGCAACGGCCCAGAGGGTTGCACAGTTAGGCCTGCTCACCTGGAACGGCCGAATGGAAGTCTTATTCTCACTGGCAGCAACATTTTGGACACTCTTACAGGGTATATTTTGGAAGAAGATTCTCTGCCTCCCCAAATCGATCCCGATAGAGAGCATTAGGAAAGAAATAAAAAACTCACAGAAAAGGATTGGAGCACCACCGCTAAAGAGGTTAACATACGTACGTTTCATAAAAATCTTGCATCTGAATTAAGGAAACAAGGCGAGATCCAACAGTACCTAAAGAAATGTCCCGATCCGAATGAACCATCGATTTTTATGAGGATTCGACTCTACCTCGCTAGAACGATGGAAATGTTGTCAGTGAGATCAAAACTTAAAGGAAGGGGGGCCGGCAAGACAAAACGTGGAGATTTTGTAATTTAGAAGATTCAACCGAAACACTTTGACATCTGTTCACGACATACTCAGCTCTTACCATGGAAAGGACTATGTACTTTGGACGCCTCCTAACAGGTTACAGATCGATATCAGCTGATGACTGGTGGCAAAAGATGCTGAGAGGAGAACAAATCTCCTTGATGAACACAACTTAATTATTTCACGGATTGCTTAGAGGGATCCCTGCAATTGGTTGCAAACTGACATTCTCCTAGTGATGGGATAAGGATTTTATCCAATGAATGAACTAGAAAGGAATATGTGGAATAGATCCACTTCAATTTTGCAAAATGTTTTCTTGATAAACTAAAACTGCAAATAAATAAATTATGTTTTTTAAATAGGCTGCCACATCATAGAATAACCTGCTATCTTTGTGGCAGTAATTCATGGAACAGCTATGCAGTCAACTGTACATAGTACTCCTTAATGTATGTGAACAGCAAAGCCAAATCTATTTTGGGATGAAAGAAATGTGCTCACTTTAACATGGGACTATTGCCACTTTATCTTTCTCAGAGATTCTTAATCAAAAGCTGTTATTAACTATGGCAGAGTTGCCAGTTTCCCATGGCCATGTGCGAGGAGGCCCATCCAGTAATGTTTTCGCTTGAAATTGTAGGCTTGTAGTTATCCTAAATCTCAAAGAGTAAAAACTATAAGTGCCAGAATCCAAAGAAAAAAAAACAAGACTGGATGGCCTTCCCACGCATGGCCATGGGAAACTTGAGATATCTGCTATAGAACTTAATATATCATAGAACGGCTGAGGGAGACCCTCTGGGTTTAAAGGTTGGTTCACAATCCGCCAGAAGGATACAGACTGAGTTGACCATGATACACAGCAGGTGAAAACTTAAGAGGATTAAAAATCTGGGCACGCCCTTTATCCCATTAAATAAAATTGTATTTTTTTTTTTTTTTAATCGAAAATGTTGCGGTATAAGACCAATATTGGGCTCTACAGCGCAATGCAACAGATGCTCACACTGATATTATATCCAGAGTATGCATTAATTATTACTCATCAAAAGGCTTCAGGTCATAAGAGAGGCTGGTAGTGAATATGGCGGAGCTTTGTTCTGAGGTGGGCAGGGGTTTGAGATTACAGCAGTTGCAATGGTTTAAGAGACCGGATTCAGATAGACAGGGACTGAGATAACTTACCTGAGTAGATAGTCCCCTCATTGGTCAGCAGGGCGGCTCCCACTCTGAAGTTACTGTAGGGGCAGTACGCCATCTCCTTGGCTTTATGGCATGCCAACAGCAATCGCTGAATGGGTTCTGGCTCTGCTGGCAAATGTGTTGAGATGGAAGTTTGTGTAGACTCCTCACTTAGACAGTTACTCTGGAACGGAGTAGTCATCTCTTGCACGGACATCTCCAGTGCCCCCACTACAGGGATAAGCAATAGTAGGGCGCAAGGAAAATCAGCAGTTGCCAGTCTGTTGTAAAAACAGGAATGAAAGGGAAAACATGTTAATGATATTCTGTGCACACACAAGATCTATCTGGGGTGTGTTAGAGGATGTTGGTGGGATTTTGCTGTGTGTGTCTCCAATTTAGTGTGTAACACAACCTTGGATGGGGGGTCTGCACGCTAGTGTATGATGCAGCTTCCAGGTAGACACTCCATAATATGATAGAGGCCATGGTTGTGTACTTTGGCGCTAGTTTACAACAGCAACAATTGAGGAGTTTGTGTTGTGCGTGATCAAGCATGTGGCAAAAAAGGGGGGACTGTGTAGCAGAGCCTCATAGATATTTGAGTTCTAGTTTGTATAAAGGGATTCTGCACTATAGTGTGTGAACATGCCTGAAATGTGGGAAGTTAGGTGCTTTACTACGTGTGATACACACCTAGAGGTTCTATCCAAGAAGCAGTGTACTGAAGAGCCTCTGTGGGAAGTCTAGCTAATATTTATGAGAGAATATTTGCATACATTTGGAATCATTGTATGCATATTTCTCATGAATATTAATGAGAGATATCCTGAAACCATGACATGGATCCAGGCCTCTGGTGTAGGATTTAAACTGTGGGCTTGAGTCTTCACACTAGTACATAATAGAGCCAGCAGTGAGGCTCTGACGCTAGGATGTGATAGTGTCATTCAGTGTGAGGCTTTTTGGCAGCAGACTTATTGCAGAGAAACTGGACAAAAAAAGATACAAGAGGTTGGAGACCTGCTCTCCAACCTTGACTCCAACACCCCCTGTGTCCTGATCTTACTTGATCTCTCTTCTGCCTTTGATACGGTTAACCATGCCATCCTGCTAAATCATCTCCGTGATAACCTGGGTATCACCAGTCAGGCCCTGGCGTGGCTGACTTCTTTCCTCTTTGATCGACCCTCCCAGGTTCAACTTGGGTCCGTCCTCTTCTACATCTCTATCTCTACCTGTGGTGTTCCCCAGGGGTCTAACCTTTCTCCCTGACTGTTTAACTAATACCTGGCACTTCTTGCCCAGCGAATTGCTGTGCTCTGCCCCAACTTCCAGTGCTATGCTGAGGAGACTGAGCTCATTTTCAGGCTACCCTCAGCCACCTCCTCTCATTCTCTCATCTCTGTCTGTCTGTCCCCCATCCAGGAGTGGTGTGCCGCCAATGATCTCTGCCTTAATGCCAGTAAGACTGCAATTCTCCTCATCGGCATACCCGCTCCCTTCTTTCCTGACACTCCCTGGCGGGCCTCTATTGGCCCTCTTCCCGTGCCCACCTGTGAGGCTAAAAACCTTGGGGTCATCTTCAACTCCACACTCTCCTCCTCTCCTCACATCTCTAAGAAGTCACACTACCAGCTGCACCTCCTCAGAGGTATTCTTCCTTTCCTCTCCTTCCCCTGAAGCTCACTGTCTCAAGAGCTCTGGTTCTCTCTAGGTTGGACTATTGCAACAGCCTCTTTCTAAATCTGCCTGCTTCTACTCTCCGCCCTCTGCAACTTATCCAGAACAGGACTGCAAGACTTGTCCTTGGCCTCAAGCCCAGGGATTGTATCTCTCCAGGCCTGAAATCTCTGTATTGCCTCCCAGTGTCTCCGAGGATTAAATTCAAAACCCTCTGCATTGTCCACAAGGCCTCTGGGGCCTGGGGCGTCAATACCTTCAACTCTCTCTTCCTAAATATCTTCCTTCTCGAGCTCTTTGCTTATCCACCTCTAACTCCCTCAGGGCCAGTCGCTTCTTCAAGCATCGAGTTGGTGGAAGATCTCTCTCTTCGGCTGGGTCTTTCCTCTGGAGCAGCCTCCCTGCCTCACTGAAACTTGAGGACAATCATCTCCAGTTCCGGAAGCACCTCCAAACCTTTCCCTTCGCTTCTGCTTTTTCTCCTCCTCTCCCCTGCTGAGTTGCTGGCAGAAACTGCACTGGTTACCAGACCACCCTCTGATCTCGGGCCAGTCGCACACCTGTATCGCCTTCTCGACAACCTCCCGCACTCGGGACTGTCCCTGTATCCCTACAGTCCCTCTACCAGCACTTAACACTGTATGTTTACACTTACATTTGCACTTGCCACCAGCTGGCTGTACTTACTTATTGTTGTTAGTCTAGTATCCCTTCTACTGCCCTTCCCCTCCCGCTCTCCTCTGCACTCTCCCCCTTCCCATGGACTTACGCGATCTGAATGTCACCTGGCCTAGTGGGATCGTTTTCTGTCCTCTCTCTGTTCCCCCTCCCTTGCCTCGTCGCACCTTGAAACACTTGTGTATTGGCGCATTATAAATGCCATATCATATATCATATACAAGAGCCAGGAAGGGCTCAGACAAGAAGGACTTGGTGCATTTATTAGAGACAAAGGAAACAGAGGCATAGGAGGACTAAGGTAGATTTAAGGAGCTGGCTGGGTGTGCCTGCACATAAGAGGTGATTTGTGGATGGTTGCAGTTGCATACAATAAACATTTAAGAAACTAGGAAGCCCACTGCCCATGACCTGCAGATGTCCCTAAAGGAGGTGGAGCAGTGGTACATCCTTGATAAAATTGACAATGTCCTCGGCAACCTGACGGAGGCAAAGAGTGGATAGGGACTTAATTGAATCACCTCCATAAAGGTGGTTGAAACTCAATAGCCTTTGAAATACAACATGGCTAATCAGTGGATCCCTGACATGCACTTGCCATGTAAACCGTGGGGTATACTTCAACCCCAAATAAGTAAGACTGGTAATCTCATTAACAGGTGTGCTCTGCAGTGTCCATTCGAACACTTGTTTCTATTTTCTTCTCACTCTTTTTGGAAATAACATGGTGTTCATTTTGCGTTTATTTCCAAATTCTTAATCCAAGCACAACTCTAGTGCATGCGTCTTCCTTTGGAGCCCTATAGGCATGAGGTCCAGAAGCACTAAAATCCCCTGCAAACATTAGGATCCCAACAAGTGATGGCAATTTGTGCAGATGATTCCAAAGATATATAGGTAGATCAGAAAAAAAGCTTCAATTGCAGGGGGGCAAGCTGCAACCTAGTTCACCCCCATGCTAATTGAAAAGTGTGCATCCAGATATTCTATTTTAATAATATTAGAACCTAGAGTCAAATTTGTGAAATCCCCAAAAAGAGTTTTACACATGGCCACAAAAGATGCTCTGAAAGTCCCCAAAGCAGGCAAAAGGATGCGGAAATACCACTGCTTTGTTATTCTGCACCAGAAGCCATAGATGTGTGAATTGGTTCGATGAAGAAGCTCCCTCTGAAAAGAAAAAAAAAGGGAAGCCACAAATGTGGGAAATGGTCCCCCTTTTCAGCCCAATCCTTTGATTCTCTCAGGCTAGGTTTCACAGACAACCTACAAGAAGAATGCAAATTTGATGTCATTCGGTACTTTCCGCAGAGTAGATCGAGCACATCCTCTTCTTATAGAGGGCGTAAATAATCTCAGAACCAGGTTTCAGGGAGCTTTAGGGCACAGCAAATCAGATTAAATAAGGGTATGAGATTACAAGCCCATGAAGGCGGATTTTGCTTCAAGTTGGTCATGGGCAACTCGCACAGATCGGAGGTGGCAGGATTGAGGACCACTACATTTTAAATCAATGACCTCAATGATTGAAGTCAGATTACGACCAGAGAAATGCATTAGGTCCATCGTGACTCCACATCATTGAAAGGTAATGCTGTGGCGGGGAGGATGGGTTGGTCAATGCAAAAACCATTTAGGATCTGTAATACCTCGATACCCTTGCCCAAAATGAAAGATGTATTTTAAAGGAATTGGATGGCAGGAAGAAGGTGTTTGGAGGGCAAATAAAAACAAAAAAGAAACTGCTATTTTGATCAGGCATACAGCATCGCATTAGGCATCGTTCAGAGAGGAAGCCATCTTGGCTGGGGCTAATTTATTGAAGACAGCTGTGCTTAAATCCTCATGCTTATTCTACTTGGATATTCTCTGAAGAAGACACAGCATCCTGGAATACTCACTCTCTTTCCTATAGCACCAAGTGCCTTTCCTGGGCTTGCACCACACAACTGAAACCCTGCCAAACCCAGCACTAGAAGATAAAGCAGGGTACATGGAGACAATCAGTTCTTCGCAACCAGCAGTCTCATTCCCAGGCAACTCTACTTGCACAGAGAAGTACCTCACGTGCATTACGGTCCGATGGGTGCTTACTGTTTAGGAATCATGAACATTCTTTAAACTGATTACTGCATTCTGCTATATTTTGGAATCGTGCTTAGCGTACCATGAATTTCTAGTGACTTGCCGACTCATTTGTACTCCTGCTTTAACCATACAGGAACTAACCAAATTAAAAGGGAGAATTAACCACAATAAAAGCTTTAGCCTAAGAGCAAGGCGCATGCTTTGAACTCGTGTTAAAAAAAACCAAGTGGTATGCCTTAAACTCTGTTATAAATCATTAGCACCCGGCAAAGGCAAATCAGATTGGATTGGCCCTCGCCAGGTCCCTACCAGCGTGACAAAGACTCACCTTCCAAGGATTGCAGCATTGTGTCCCTCCAAGTTCCATCTCTTTCTTCTCCAGGCCACCATGGAAAGGGAGAAGGGACAACGTGCGGTTCCTTCGCCCTGATCCATGGCGGCCATTTTCAAATGGTGTACTATCTTTTTAATGTCAACAATGGAAAGCGAGAAAGGACTACGGGTGCATGATATGCATGAGTGGGTTCAAGCTTGGAAAGCAAATGGATGCACGAGTGAATGCAGGGTTTAAATCACTCAGAGTGAAAAGAGGCCAAAGAACCATCTGAATGTGCAGTTTGTTTTACAGAGCAAAACTTAATCGAAGACAGGAGAAGGACCTTGTTAGCCGAGGAGCAATACATTGATTTTATCCTCTTATCCATCCCAAACATTTTTTTTTAAGTGAAATCATGTTTCCGGTTTCCCAATTCTGCTCACCTAACCTGCTTCCAAAACAGGATTGTGGAAACAGTTTTTTGGGGAGTTGAGGGCGGGGGGGGGGGTGTGCATCATCATTCCCACAACATTCACAGAGGATATGGAGTGCTTGTTACTCATGTGATGATGCTTGGATTCAGAGAGACTGACAATGTCCAATTGTAAGGTGGTGGCAGTGAGGATACTAATGGACAGATCTTGGGGGTGTCTATTGGGTCAAACATTCATGTATCAGTTAGGTTTGGTTTGTAAGGTGGGGAGCCATGTTAGATTTCAATATAAGCTTAGACTTGACTCATTAATGTTATGGGCTTCACACTGTGCTCAGGTATTTGCATGGTCTCCACATGCTCTGGGAGATCTGAAAGAGATGGGGCTGGTTTAGGATTGTAGGGAAAGAAGGAAAATGCAAGATAGCTTTGCTGATGTGTGGATATGTGTAGCTCAAAAGATCCTGGGCTCTGTTGCTAGGTGATTCATTCCAACAGTCTAATGCAGGATCTCCATCCAGCTCAGTCCTTGCTTGGTTTGGTGCTTTCCTATCTGATCGTTTTCAATCACTCTCCCTATGCCTGATTCAATCGATCCCGTTTCTGTTCCTTGTGGAGTTCCCCAAGGTACTGCTCTCTCACCTATCCTGTTTAAATGACTACATTTAGCCTTTGGCCAAGCTCATCCAGTCCCATGGGTTCTGCTGCAATTCTTATGCCGACGACACCCAAATTGTTGTACGACACTATCTGGCAGCAGCTGATGCAGTAATTCGTCTGCAACGCTGCCTGAATAGAATCAAAATTGGCCGAAGCAGCATGCAGACAAAACTGACTAATTCATTTCCCTTTCCTTGGCTCAGCCCCTCTATTTGTTGTACCATCTGCAGGTCTTGGAGAACTATGCAGCTATATTTGCCACTAATACTTCCTGGTTTAGTTTTTTTCTTTCCTGCTTTCAGCTGCTGCCTTCCTCAGTTCTTCACAGCGCCATGATGCATTAATTGGTGATGGTTGCACTTTATAAAAGGTATTAACATAGTATGAGCGCTTGACGTACCCGTGTCTAGAGGGGAGCCCGGTGTGCCTGTAGTTCAAGGATACAAATGATATGACATTTATAACGTGCCTATACACAAATGGTAAAGACTGTACAATGCATGTTTGATGGTGCGGCATAGTATTCCGGTGTTGCTGCAGAACAAACAAGTGTCTGCGATTGGTTTCAACATTCCACCCAATGCATTTTAAAGGAAAGTGGAAGTTGGGGTGAGAATGTTCATGCTCGTAAGCGCTTATTACATGTTGTAAAATATTTGAGCTACAGTGCATATCGCCTGCTCTTTTGCTCTACACTCACCGGTCTTGTAGAACTCCCTCTGTTAATGACTTTCTATCACATTCTGTCTTTCAGACCTTCTCACTCTCTGCATCCCTTGTATGTGTCCATCTTTCCATCTCAGAAGCCTATCTTCTGTGTCTCTGCATTCTACATACCTGTCCACCTAATAGAGGGGTGTAGCTTCAGATGGGGTGTATGAACTAGCCCTCCCATGTCTACCATTTGTCGGATTAGGAGAGACCCGTCAGTCCTGAAAGTCTGAGTTGGGACCAGAGCTGTCACGACAGGATTTCCTGCCTTGCTCTCAATTAGTTTCATTCTGTGGTTTTTCTAGGAGCCCTTAAATACAGCGCTACTGTCAGTCGAAAACTGTCCAGCAGGCAGTTACTAATGCTACAAGAGTCGCTGGGCAAATGCACCTTTTGGTGACGCTTTCATTTACCAAAATTTGAAATCTTAATGAAACGTTCTACTGTTGTGTTGCTCATAGGGATGGGCCACTTGTATTTTAAAGACAAGTCTTGATCGCAGCTCAGAACCAGCTAATAAGTTAATTTGTGAAAGAAAATGTCAACTAAATACATTATTAAAATGTAAAAAGCTGCAAAACTGAGATTAATTCACTTAATGCAAAAAAAGTAAGTCTGCCTGTTTCAAATAATGGCAAACACAAGCAACCTGAATCAATCAGCCCACAGCTCAGCATACAGTCGCCCCACGTTGGTCTAGTGTCATGCGAATAGGACATGCGATACTGCATCTTTTCCTTGCATTCCAACAGTTGCAGCTCCAGGCTAAGGGGAAAGCAAAACCATGGTTACCAGAGTGCAGATGAACACATAGCCTGGTCTTAAAGGATGACTTTAGAGATCATTCTGGGGTCATCAGATGATCATTGAACTACACTAGAAGTCATTCCCACATCATCAGACGTCATCATGCGGTTAAAGTCAGCAGCAAATATCTCAGAATGGTGGGAGATTATTTGGGGATGAATTTAGGATGACAATGAATATTCTAACATCATCACTATTTTAGAAAACTCTTTGTTCTTGATGCTTTTAGGATGACTTGCTGATCACTGCACGTTTGTCCCTGGTGATTTGGGGATGATTCACAGATGACCTGCTGATTACTTCAAGAGCATTGCCATGAAACATGTTTGTTCTTGATGATTTGGGGATGCCTTACTGATTACTTCAGAACATCAGAGGTTGTAGGATGATACATGGACCAATACAGATTGTAATTTCGCTTTTGCTTAGTTGCACTTATGCTGAATGCCTCCCCACTGTGGCAAGGGTGAAACTTGAGACTATGTTGGGCCAAGGTAGAAGCCAGAAGCCTAAACATAGCATGCACTCCCTGGGTGAGAATCCTTTGCCATCCCGGTCAAAAGCAGGAACCCAGCACCCTCACAATCAATACATTTTCATGCTGACTTGTTAGGTATGAATTGGTGTAGTGCCACTGGGTGAGACTACACAACACTTATCTGCTTGGTATTAGGTAATCCACCTTTTGGTATAGGTCTGTAGTACACAGGTTGGTAGTCTGACTGAGCAGCCAGGCCTATGTCAAGAGGGATAAATGTGAGCTGTAGAGCTGTACAAATGAAATCTGTAAATACAAGAAGCCAAGTAACACTTACACTCAAGGTTTCAGTTATAAATAGTAATTTATTGAATTAACATCAATTTTTAAATAAGCGTTCTTTAAAAAGGCAATTCATGTAACACTGTAAATATACTTTAAAATTACTTTTCAGAATCAGCAAGTTAGTGGATAATCTTTGGATATGCTTCTTACACAATTCCTACACCCTGGGGTGACTTCAATCACAAGGACAGTAATGGCATTTATATATCACACTAGTTATACTTTGCAGAGTCTGAGGTTGCAGAAAGGAAAGGTTTAAGGAAGGAAAAAGGTTAAACAGGTTCTCAGTATATGTGAGGACAACAAAATGTTCCAATGAAATCTAGACAAGCCTTTCCCAGCAGTAACAGTCTACAACAAGTTACCACTGATGAAGGACAAACAATATCAAAGTCAATCTGCTAGAAGAGTCTGCAGGGGGCCAGGACAGCCAAAGTCAATTTGAAACTGTCTATGGAGCTGAGGCACTTCTTAGAATCAAAAGTCTAGCACAATGTTAGAGAGTTTGTTAGAAAATCACTTGTAGGGTCACAAGCTGTTAAGCCTGTGAAAACAGAATTGGAATCAACTCTAAAAGTAAGCCACTGCAATTTCCAACTGAGAAAAGCACAGCTACAAGACAGTGAGGTAAGTACCCCAAGTCTAAACAGTACCTCTGGTTTGAAGAAGAGTGGTCCAGCTGGCTTCTGTCCTGCTACAGCGATGCAGACCCTATGTTACTGAGCCTCAGTCGTGGGGACAAGAGGGAGGACATCTGTGGGGCTCCAGCGGCGGTACTTGGGAGGTCGTAGGCAGCTACGGGCTCTTTTCAGTTCAGCGGTGTTAGGACAGTTTTTCTGAAGTCCAGTTAAGGGCCTAGTAAAACCATTCAACTGAGGCAGTACAAGACTCCACTCTTAGTATAAGACTGTACCACCTGAGTACATGGTAGCGTAGGCAGAGCAGCCAGGCTTATCTTAGGAGGGAGAGAGGGCAGTAGATACAGTACAAGTGAAAATTGTAATACAAATGATCCAAAGAAACACTGAAACACTATGTATTATAAAAATAAAGGATTTATTTAAATACAAGTAGGCCCAGATAAATCTAGGGGTTAAGTAAATACTGAAACATTATATGAAATCACAATATAAAACACAACACTATACTTGAAAGTACACAGACCCAAGTATAGACCTTATTTGGAACACCTAACAGTAGTTCTAGGGAAGTCAAAACCTTGTTATACACATTTAGTATAGGCCAAGCCTATTCCTTGGGAGTAAAAGACCAATGGTTACTTTTAGATTACTTTTGGTAATACAAGGACAGTAGGCCCTTCCAGTTGTACAGTGACTCTTGGAACAAATCACATAAACAGTCAACTGGACAATATACTTTTGGTGAATAGTGAAACACTTCTTCTAGGTGCAGTAAAAACCTATCACTACTTTTGTCATAACACACAGTTATACCAGGTGAGCAAAACCTAATGGATGTAATATACAATTACAGATGCTTTGGAAATCAGGGAACCCCAGATTGAGATAAGCAATAACTCTTGTAACTTGTTTTGGATGGCACACAGCTAACACAAGGTAAGTAGAACCCACTTACTTTAACTTCACAATGAAGGGGAAAGTAAAACCCAATGACACACTTTACAGAATAGATATTCTAGGTAGGCAACAAGCTATTGTAGACTTATTAAAGACAGGCTAGCAGCAAGTCAGGGGAAGCAAGACCCAGTTGGGGGACACTCATACAGTTATCCTAGCAGGACTAACCTGGTGATACCAACACATTACTTTTGTAAAGAGGCACAACCTATTCACAGGGTAGTAAAATACCTTTACATCTATTTTCTTTTAGACTGGCAAAACAGTGGCTAAGGAAGAAAAGATGTTAACCATACTTTTAAGAACAGTGCATCACACATTCAAGATCAGTAAGAACTTTTGTAACTGTTCACTCTTAGAATTACAGTTACCAACCAACCAACTCTTTACAAGTAAGTAAAACACTTGATTTCTTTGCTAGGCAGAAGTCCCAATCCCTTCAAAGTCTTTCCCTTTGAGCATGAGTGTTCTCAGTGGCAGAAGGGGGGTCACTAGGACTAGTGACCAACAGGCAGTGTTAGAATAAGTTCTTTAGTAGCAAAAGTCAGGGTTTCCTTAGGAAAACTGGCAACCAAGTGAGGACTTTACTTCTAGGGTTAGAAGAGGGTCCAGGGGCTTCACAGAAAACACCCCAGCAGGATTCTAGCAGTGGGACTGGGTGTACTGGACGAGGGACCTCCCAATCACAGTAAACACCCCAGGACTACACAGAAATCCCAACAGGCTTAAGGTAAGTATATACCCAAGCCAACACAGTACCTCAGCAATGAAGAAGAGATTGCAGCAGGAGAACTTCAGGGACTGCAGCCAAATACCCGGTCACTGGATTCCTTGTCCTGGAGACTGAACACAAGACCTCAGAAGGGACTTTGCAGCAGGGATCGATGAAGAAGGCTCTAGGCAAGATTTCTCTCGCGGCTGAATGCGGTTCTGCGGGTTTGGCGCCTTTTCAAGGAGCACAGATGAAGACAGAAAATCGCGGTTGAATTCTCGTCGTTTAAAAGGTCCAGCACTCTTGTGAGGGGACTTTTTGGACTCGATTCGTGTCTCTGGAGATATACCAAGATGCCCACGAAGTTTCAGCGAGATTCGGAATTCGGAAGACCATGCACCGCACAGTGGCAGGAGGTCCCAGGGTATTGGGGTATTGCAAGAACGCAAGGTCGCAGGAACCCGTGGGATGGCTCAAAATGCAGGTCGTCTTGAGTCTAGTGGGTCTCACCAGGCTCTGGGTTCGGGTCGTCGTTTTCGGAGACCCCAGGTCGATCGGAAGGAAGGGCTGCAGCAGGCTCCGGTTACAAAGCAGGCTCTCCGGCCGCTGGAAATCATTCCCGCCGCTTTTCCTTCGTCATCCTCTTCGGTTTTCAGTTCGTGGTCGACATGACTTCAGCTTCCAGGTTTCCAGTATTTATCAGGAACTGCAACACAACCTCTGCATTCTCTCCCCGCATTTTACAAGAAAGGGGCGTTTGGCTGTCCAATCAGGACAGCCAACCCCCCACTGGGATTTGGCCCAGTTGAAGGAAGACCTAAGACAAAGGAGGGGGAAGTTTGGGACCCCTCCCCCACTTCCTGTGCTTACAGACTGACTGGAGCCTGGGCGGGGTGTCCAGGGGACTCCCGCCGAAGACAAAACTCAAACAAAGGATTTTCCTGCCCTGGATGTCAGGGGAAGGAACAAGAAACGACAAGAAACACTAAAATGGCAGAAAAAGAAGACAGGGGCCATTTTGGTAAAAATGAGCACCCTTAGGTGCCTTTACTGCAGCTGTGATTACAGCACGCGGTAAAGGTGCACCAAATTAGTAAAAGGTATCAGTGCCACCAGCCATTAAAGGTAAGCTTGTCACTGTAACAGAATTGTTACAGTTTAAATGTGAAAGGGGATACATTGTATCTCCCCAGCACTCCACATAAGGTGGGGTGTGCTGGTTTCACAGAATAAGATGTAAAAGGGATCCAAAGATCCTTTCTACCCTTGGGAACTGTAGTCCACTCAAGGTTAGCACAAGAAAGTTAAATGGGGAGCCCCTAGGGCAACCCAGCAACAACAGGCACTTATTGCCAATAAGTTGTTAGACATGATAACTTTAAAAAGACACTATGGAGAGTCTTAAAAATGACACCCATAAAAAGAGTTAAAGACAGGTGAGTGTGGAAAAAGGTGCCCACTCACTGAGGTATTAATGGAAAATATCTCACTAGAAAAGCAAAATGTTCTGGAGTTGAACCAGGCAAGGAAGATTTACCAGCCCTGTGGAAATCTTACCTAACAAGCAGCACTTTGGCGCTTAGTAAACAGCACCATCGTGGATCTTGGATACCGGTTGGGCTTTCTTCACTCCTTGGGTCCTGCACTCAAGCTCTGGTCGTCCTGCTTCTGGAGGGTCCTTAGGTGACTCCTGGAGCTTCTAGCCGGATTTCAGACGTTTCACTAGACTACGGATTACTCGACCCCTGGCACTCAGTTCTTGCAGCAATGAAGAAGTACAGCCAGACAGGGAAGATGGTCTAGTGGAGTTAGTCTCTGTGTTAGTTGGTCCCACTAACCCAAGAGGAGAAGTCCTCCATTCCGGAGCTTCA